>NC_138168.1:79108022-79444208 GCF_964165515.1 Mesoplodon bidens | reverse complement strand
TTACGGCTTTTGGATGTCTCCCCTTTTTCTCTTGGAATGACGACGTTGGGTGGAACCACGATCGTTGGGATGAAGTATAAAGATGATCGCCACCGGGCTTCCCTGGTGGCGCAGTGGTTGAGAGTCCGCCTGCCGATGCAGGGGACACGGGTTCGTGCCCCGGTCTGGGAAGATCCCACATGCCGCGGAGCGGCTGGGCCCATGAGCCATGGATGGCCGCTGAGCCTGTGCGTCCGGAGCCTGTGCTCCACAATGGGAGAGGCCACAGCAGTGAGAGGCCCGCGTACTGCAAAAAAAACTTAAAAAAAAAAAAAAGAAAGATTATTGCCACCAAGCAGATGCATCAGACCTCTTCTGATGACCAGCCTGTTGTGCTGAGTTAAGTCAGTAACAGTGGCTGAGCAACAACCAAGGTAAACCGGCTGCCTGGGAAGTGTGTGCTCAAGCATCCTACCCCTCTGCCCCCACCCCCCATCCCGTGTCCTTCCTCAAATCACGGCATCTTTGATGCCCATGGTGTCCTTCACATGTCCCTCGTGGACAAAAGAGTACAGGAAAAGAGAACAGAATCACTGAAGTCACCAACGATGAAGGTAGTTTGAGCAGGACACATCCTGCATGTGTGGTCCACACATGTAAAGAGAGGAACTTACTCAGCATGAACACTGTATTCAGCGTGAAAGCCACAGCTGAAGATGAGGAATGTCACAACAGGATCGATCGTGAACACTGACACGCGGTGAAGTAATCAACTAGCTGGACAAGCATCACAGTGCCAAGTAGGAAGGGGAAGCCTGGAGGAAGTGCCTCTGCGTCTTTACTTTGCTCAAGCAGAGGGAGGGGATGTGCCAGGAGGGCGCTTGGGGTTCACTGGGGACAGTGCTCCTCTGAGTGGAGAGGCTCCCTCAGTGCCCAGTGTGGGGAAATTGATCGCAGCCCAGGGAGCAGGTGGACCAGGTCCCCTCAGTCCCCAAACTGGAAGAGCTCCGGAACAGGTCAGTTCCGTGGTGTTTTTCAAAAAAATCTTATGTGAGTTCTGTGTAACTATAATGCTGCTGACTTCTGAATCCTTAACTGAGTACCTGGAATAATGCGTACATTGCACTTAATCTGTGCTGTAAACAAATAATTCAGGTAGTGTCCTGAAGAATAAAAATAAAGGTCTGTTTCAATAGGGCACCACTTGCCCATGTACTTGGTGCGCACTCCTCGGGGGCGGCGGTTCACGTACCGCATCGTACTGCTCTGGCGGCACCGCGGATTCAGTGCCTGTGAGAAGCTTCTTCGCACCTTCTCGGTGTGGCCTCCTCACAAGGCCGGGCGAGAACACCCACTCCGGTGTCTCTGCCTCTCCTCGTAAGGATGTTACTTTAGACCTCACCTAAACCTAATCACCCCCAAAGGCCTCATCTCCAGGTACCATCACATTGGGGGTCAGGACTTCACCGTGAATTTGGGGGGAACACAAACATTCCGTCCATATCACCAGCAGTCCCTGGAAATCCACTTTAAATTTTCTTTGCGAGCTAAAATTTGTTTAGTTTAAATCGTTTTTTATAAATTACATATTTCTTCCACATCCTTATTGGAATCTGTGTAGGAACTGGGGCAAGGTGGCTAAAAGTAGAAGTAGCAGGTACTCAGAGGGGAAAAGGGAATTTATATGAAATTGGAGCTGCACTCGTGAGATTCCCCCTCTCCTTCCTTAAAACACAGCAGCGAAAGTGATAGAAGCTGCTTTTCCCTGTAACTATGTGATGAGTACACTCCCCTCTAGAACGCAGGCTTCGTGAAATCAGAGAGCAGGGTCGTCTTCTTCCTGGCTCCCTTCCCGCTTCTTGGCAAAGGCCTCACGTAGAATATGTGTTCCATAAATATTTGTAGAATTAATCAGTGATTAAGAGTTCAAAATGAAACTCGCTGTATTCTCCCAGAAAATGCAGTTGAACCTTCTCTATTTCTGTCTCAGCTAATAGCACGACCACCTGGTCAGTCAAGCAGGAATTTGAAACTCACCATGGTTTCCTCTTTCTCCTTCATCTTCCACATGCAGTCAGAGCATCCTTTCGTTTTCTCCCGAGTGTCATGCATTCATTACCCGATATTTATTGAAAGTCTCTACGATAGGCCCTGGGCTGGTGAGACAGGGAGGGATACCAAACTGACCCGCCTTCTGCGCCCTGACTGCTGATGTGCATCTCCCACCCCCGTTCACCCTAATACCTTCTTCTTTGTCTCCCAGCCTCTAGGCTGGGCCCTGTCGCCAGAAGACAGAGACATATCTGTCTTATTCACCATTTCATCTCCTCTGCCCAGCACAGTATAGTAAATATTGAACAAATATTTTAAGAGTGCACAAAGGACTCCCTTACCTGCAGAAGAAAGTTCCAACATGATCGTGCTATGTACTCATTTCTACTGCTGCTGCAACAAATTACCACAGGCTGATTTAACACAGAGGGATTATTTTACAGTTCTGTAGGTCCGAAGTCTGACCTGGGAGTCACTGAGCCAAAATCAAGGCATTGGCAGGGCCACATACCGCCCCGGAGGCTCTGGGTGGGAGCCATTTCCTTGGCTGTTCCAGCTCCGAGGGGCCACCCACTGCCCTTGGCTCAGATCCCTCTTCCGGCTCGCATCGCTGAGCTCTTCTGCCTGCCATTCCCACTTTTAAGGACCCTTGTGATTGCACTGGGCCCACCCAGATAATCTAGGATTGTCTCCTTATCTAAAGATCGTCTGACTTAACAACCTTAATTCCTGTACAGTCTTAAGTATCCTTTGCTGTGTAATACTCGTGGGTCCCAAGGATTAGAACGTGAATATCTGGGGGACCATTACTCTGCCTACCACCTGTGGTCTATATAGTACCTCTCACAATTCAGTACTTACCTTTTTTCAACCTTACCTCCAAGCACTTTCAGGTTTTTCACTATCGAGCTGTACTTGCCTCCATGCTGTTTCCTCCACTAGAAATACTGTCCCCCTGGCACCCCACCTTTTCTTGCTGGCACCTGCCTAGCTAGAGCCTGCTTCACATTTACCACCTCTGGGACCCTGTCCCCGTTTTCTTCTGCTCCATCATCTGTGCGCATGAAACACGTCTGATTCTGTAACCAAAGGACATAGGAAGCATGTGTTAGTTGGGGCTCCCTTGCTTGCGCACGACAGGAGGACAGTTGGAGTGACCTTGCTTATCCCCGTGTACTGGCTCACGGGGCTGAGAAACAGGAGCAGGTGTGAAACAGGGAATGTCTGTTGCACAGACCCAGACGGGTCACCAGGACTGTTTCTTGCCTCAGCATCCCCCGTACCAATTTGGCCTCATCCTTTCCTTCTTGGTGGCATTCTCTCCGCAATGCGGAGAAAGGACTGTGGGAAGGGCATATTCGAGCGACGTATTACTCTGCCTGGCAGCTTCAAAGGACTGGGCCATGTGTCCGTGCTTTGACCAGCCATGTGATGAGGCAACTGGGCCTCACAGTTGGCCAAGCCTGGGTCTTGTACTGACCCTGTCTCCCCCTTGGGCTTTTCGGAGGAGGGGAGAGGGGTTGGTGTCAGGCGGGTAGTGATACTAAGATTGGCAGCGTCACGTGGTTGGAAGCAGGGAAGAGTAACTCTCCAAAGCAAGGGGGCAGGAGGAGAGGGTGCCGGGCAGGTAGCAGGTGGCCATGAGGTAAGTTCTAAACGAGGGAAACAGCGAGGTGCTGTGGGAATGCTGAGCGAGCAGGAGGTCAGGAGGGGTCACAGAAACCTCGCCTTCAGGCGTGAAGAGGGCGCCGCCCACTGAAGAGTGCTTGGACTAAACCATCTGGGGTTGTTTCATGTCATCGAGAAGGCAATAGCAAGACGTTCGAAGCTCCTGAGCAGGGGAGTGAAACGATCCATCCTGTTTAGGATGAGAACTCTGGTGGCCCGTGCAAACGACACCTGGAAACCCCCCAGCCCATCACCACCACCAAAACAACCAAACAGACCAGTCTGAAGAGGTAACAGATAGTTGATGAAAGCCTACTACGTGTATTAAGAAATGCTAAGGAGAGGATAGACTCGCCTCCATACAGCAAGGACAACTGAAGTGCCAGGGATCCAGGAGTGCAGGATAGAGATCAAAGGTTTCTACGCTGGGTGCCCGAGAGGATAGCGTGACCTGCTTTGAGCTAGGGACCCAAGAAGAGGGATAGACTTGAACGGGATGTCAACTATAGTTTGAGAAATGCTAAATTTAAGGTGCCGGCAGGAAAATAGTAAAAAGATGTTTTATAGGCAGTTAGAAATTCGGGCAGAGGAGAAATTGGGATTAAGCAGTTAATACTTGGGACTTATCAAAAAACAATTTAAATCAGTCTTTCTCAAAATGTGGAATACATACACTTGTACAAGAGATGAACTTAGGTAACACATGGACCCTGAAATAACATGTAAGCATTGAAGCAAGTAACACTTCTGTTCAGAGTTGAGGAGAGATGCTTAGCTTGGCTTTAGTGGCTCTTGATCGGCCCTCTAATGTATCATCTACCACTTTCCCAGGCACCAGGCTCAGCTTTGTGTATCCAACACCATTTCACATCATACTGGTTTTCCATTTTGGCAATGTAGTTTCCTTTTAAAATAAACATTTCTAAGGTGTTTTTTGTGGGTTGTTTTTTTTTTTTTTTTTTGGTTGCACCAGATCTTACTTGCAGCTCACAGGCTCCTTAGTTGTGGCTCGCCAGCTCTTTGGTTGTGGCACGCAAACTCTTCGTTGCAGCATGCATGTGGGAATCTAGTTCCCTGACCAGGGATCGAACCTGGGCCCCCTGCATTGGGAGCACAGAGTCTTAACCACTGTGCCACCAGGGAAGTCCCCATTTCTAAGTCTTACTGACTTTAAATCCAATTGGCACATGCGTATCACAGAAGCAGTGATGGGATGGAAATGACTGAAGTTCAGGAAGCGCCTACACACACCAGATGGGCAGGATCGTGCAGAGAGAGTGCAGAGCTAGAGGACAGGAGGGACAAGACCAGGACTGGAAAATGCCATCCACAGGCCAGGGGAGGTCCGAGAAGACTCAGAAAAAGAGTGATGGTCGGAGGCAGAACTTGGTCCCTAGGGGAGAAAAAGCCAAAGGAAGTGTGCATTTCAGGGTGCTGTCAAATGCTTGAGTTAATTGAGGTTTCAGAATCTAACCAAGAAAGGGTGTTACCGTTTAGGAGACATCTGGAAGTTTCGGGGGAGTAGAGGTAATATCTACAACCTCTAAGGGCTAAGGAATAAGTTGGTGGTGAGGAAGTGGAGAAAGAAAATGTCTGTTCTTTAGTCAAAGTGAAAAGAAAAAGAGGATTGGGTCAGCACTTTGAAGAGAGCGGCAAGCTTAAGGCTGAGCATGTTTGTAGACCAAGATCAAGCAGCAGCCAATAGAAATAGGAAGACGAAGAAAGGGAGAAAAGAAAGAGGCACTGTTCTAAACATTTATACAAATTGGTGACTACGGGATTACATGAGTCTGGAAACGTGGGCAAATACGTTATTATCAGTGTGGTTCCACGTGTTCGCTCTCATTACTAATGCTCTGTGCAAAATGATAGTAAATATGGTGCACTAGCACATTTCAGTCAGTCCCCAAACATGCATCTGTGATTTGTCTCAGATTTCCACTGACCATACCTGCACTCTGAGCATACGTACCCCAGAAGTTATCAAGGGGAATCCAAAAACTGTTTTTAAAAATTTGTTTCCAGACTGTGTCATTTCCAAAAGAAAGTGAGATACAGAGAGATTAAGGAAGTATAACTTGCCAGTGGTCACATTCAAGTCTTAAATTCAAAGACTCTGTTTTCTAGGAACCCCTCAGCCAGCTTGTGGGGCATCAGAACGCAGAACCTCTGCAGTTAAGCATTAAAAGCAGTGCCATCTAGTGGCGAGTGTGCAGCAGGTCAAGTTTTGTGTTTGGGGGGCTTGGAACAGTTTTAGTAGATAATCATTGTTCGTCATCTTAAGGCCATGCTAAAAGAATATTTCAGGTTTGCTTTTATTAACTGCTGAAAATCCAAGGGCAGCAACGAAAAACCAGAAATCAAAAACTTTATTTTTAGATCTTCCATCAAAGTCTTATGAATATAAGAGCTTCAGTATGCAAAGTACTTCTTGCAGTCAGATCTGTGCGTTACAGAACATCTCTAGGTGGATTCACAGAAAGGGGACAAGTAGCACTGGTACTTGCCTTTGGGGAGGGCTGAGGAGCAAGAATTGAAGGGGTGATTTTTCACTGCACACCTATTTCAAACTTAGAATTTTGAAGCATGTGACTGTTATCGTAAGTGACTGTTTAAATACACAGGATACTTTGAGATTTTTCTAACGCAGGTCATGAATGAAAAGCTTCAGCACTGCATGGAGCTAACAGATCTGATGCGGAATCACCTGACTGAGAAGAGGACGCTCCGCCTGGAATGGATGATTGTCATCCTTATCACCATAGAGGTAGGTAACTTTTATGAAAGTAACTTGACAGGAAATAATACCAGGAAAGAGCATGACTGTTCTAAATGTTAAGTCTATTTGGAAGTGAGGCAGGTTTCAAGTGACTGTGGTAATATTTTGAAAATGCATTAAGTATGATTTTTGGAAAAGTTCCACATTTTTATTTATTTTATTTGGCCATGCTGCACAGCCTGCAGGATCCGTTCCCTGACCAGGGACTGAACCCAGGCCATGGCAGTGAAAGTGCCAAATCCTAACCACTTGACCACCAGGGAATTCCCTCCACGTTTTTTTTTTTTATTATTATTATTTGCTCTTTTTATTTATTAAATAAGTTTATTTATTTTTGGCTGCATTGGGTCTTAGTTGCGCACAGGCTTTCTCTAGTTGCGGCGAGCGGGGGCTACCCTTCATTGTGGTGCGCAGGCTTCTCACTGCGGTGGCTTCTCTTGTTGCAGAGCACGGGCTTTAACCACGAGGGCTTCAGTAGTTGTGGAGCACAGGCTCATTTGCTCTGCAGCATGTGGGATCTTCCTGGACCAGGGCTCGAACCCATGTCCCCTGCATTGGCAGGCAGATTCTTAACCACTGCGCTAACCTGGGAAGTCCCTCCCTCCACATTTTAAAAGATGGCATTTAGGGAAAGTTCTAGCTGTAAATGTATAATGTTCAACCCAACACCAAGCACCTGTGCCTCAGATCTGCAGCTTGCCCTCCAATGCCCTGTAATAACAAAAAAGTTATTAACTTCGGGAGCATTTTTCATTAATCACGACCTTAGAAAAGTCATTTTAGCTTGTACCAGTGATTTGCCATGAAATTATTAATACTTCTCACTTTTTATTTGTAAGGTAATGTTTGAGCTGGGACGAGTATTTTTCTGACTAAGTGACGACCAAAGAAAAGTGTCATTGCAAGATATATTCAAGTTCTACAATCAAAAATAAATGCTCACCTGTTGAGATTAATAGGTATTTAATTTTTTTAATCAAGAAATTGTCAGTGATCTTTTTCAGTTTCTAAATGTACTGCTGCTTGAATAAAAACTATAAAGAATCCGGCATTTGGGTCTATAACACTGACAGTTTGCAAGGATAATGTTCATTTTATATTTTAAAGAACTTTGGATAATCTGGGCATCTGGGGAATTTGGGCATTGCTCCTAACCTTTCCCCAGGGAATCCCAAGCTTGGCCCTAAGAAAACCATACAGGAACTCCAAAGTGTTGAAATTTATAAAATAAGTAGGCTTTTTAATAGCAAAAATGAACTTTGTATACCTATTTATTTTTAGGTGGCATAATTTGAGTCTGACTGCTCACCGGCACTTTCCTTTTATTAATCAATACTTTCCATCCTTTCACTACCAAGTTGGTCAAAATATTCTTCCCACAGAGGAATATTTTTTTAAGTTTCTCACATACGTAGGGAAAATTAAAAATACCAAGTACAAAGAATTTAACATTTATGTGCTTACCATCTTGAATTGATAACTTTTAAAAAACAAAGTCCTGGGGCTTCCCTGGTGGCGCAGTGGTTGAGAGTCCGCCTGCCGATGCAGGGGACACGGGTTCGAGCCCCGGTCCGGGAAGATCCCACATGCCGCGGAGCGGCTGGGCCCGTGAGCCATGGCCGCTGAGCCTGCGCGTCCGGAGCCTGTGCTCCGCAACGGGAGAGGCCACAACAGTGAGAGACCCGCGTACCGCGCAAAAAAAAAAAAAAAGTCCTTTTTATCTTCATTTGCCTTATTTTTACACATATCCCCCTGCCCTACTACCCTCTCCCCATCACAATGAATTTTTCATAAGTTATATACATATCCAGAGTATTACTGTTCTAAATTGGGACACTGTCAGTCACTTTATAGCTTGTTTAACTGCTATATGGTATACTCCCAAGAGAATACACATTTATCTGTACCCTCACTGATGACATTCATGTATATATTTGCTGGAATAGTGTGAAGTTGCCCATCCTGGTGTCTTTCGGTGCACCACGAGAGTTCTTCTTGAGTACCAGTCTTCTATTTCAGGTACCTATACCAAGGACTATGCAACATGTGGGCATAGATAGTTTAAGAATTGCTTTCTAGGGACTTCCCTGGTGGCGCAGTGATTAAGAATCCGCTTGCCAATGCAGGGGACACGGGTTCGAGCCCTGGTCCGGGAAGATCCCACATGCCGTGGAGCAACTAAGCTCGAGCGCCAAAACTACTGAGCCCGTGTGCCCCAACTACTGAAACCCACGCACCTAGAGCCTGTGCTCCGCGACGAGAAGCCCGTGCACTGCAACGAAGAGTGGCCCCCATTCGCCGCAACTAGAGAAAGCCCGCGCGCAGCAACAAAGACCCAACGCAGCCAAGAAATAAATAGAATTTTTAAAAAACAAAACTCATTTCTACCTTAAAAAAAAAAGCTTTCTAGATCCTCAAGTTCCACATCAGCACTTTCATAAAATCGCTGTGCCTGCATTGTCACCTGTAAGCAGCGTATCAAGCCTGTTCTCCTTTCCCATTTTCCCATCTCACAATGTACAGAAGGCATCTCACCCATCTTCAATTTTAGTTTGGTCCACTATATTTTAAAACCTTTATAATTAACCTGCATTTTAAATTCTTTAGAAAGCCAAAGGACAATTTGAAATATTGGTCAACAGAGCCTTCTTTAATAAGAGGGGCCATTTCCAGTAAAATTTTACTCCACGTATCAATGTGTACAATCTGCTGTTTGGGTCAACTGTGTAATTATAAAATTTTAGTACAACAAAAAGAACACGAACATTTAGTGCTTTACAGTCATGGCAAATTAAAATTTAACATTTCAACTTATACACAAATACAGAACAAAGAACAAAAAGACAGTAAGACCTTCAAGCATAAAAATTTATTAGGATAACGTTTTGTGGAGGAAAGGTAACATACAGTTTTCAAGAGGAAAAAGGAAGGTAACACTTGAATCGTTTACTTATGTTTAAATGGATCACGGTGGACATCAACTCATTATTGTATTACATTCCACTAAGATATATTAAAGATATAAATTATAATTGTTTATATATAATTTATAATATTTTAAAATATCAACTTATGTCAGAAATTACATATTTTTCAAGTATTTAAATTTATGATAAAAGCTTCAACTTAAATTATAGTTTTTCAAATTATTTTAGGTATAATACAAACATAAAAGTTTTTCAAGGTCATAGCTTCTCTCAGAGCAAAATGTCTAAGAGATTATACCAGAATATTGAGGAGAGCCTAAAAAGTTAAGTAAATTCACCAGTGGCTACAGAAGCACTCCTCAAAGTGGTACCAAATTTCTGTCACAAGAGTACAGTGGTTAAGACCAACCTGGATTTGAATCCGTACTCCACACCACTTAGTACTGGTATCATGCTGGGCAAGTCACAGAACCTCTCTGGGCCTGTTTCCTCATCTGTAAAATGGGTTTTATAGTAGCACTACCTCACAGGATTGTTGTGAGGATTAATGGAATTAACATATGTGAAGTTATGAGTTAACTGTTAGTACAGTCCATCTGCGTAAAAACCCATATATGATTCTGAGAGTAAATGAAGGCTGAATCAAATCCCCAGGATCCCCTTTGAATCCTTAGTTAAGAAACACGTCTGAGGGCTTCCCTGGTGGCACAGCGATTAAGAATCCGCCTGCCAATGCAGGGGACACGGGTTCGATCCCTGGTCCAGAAAGATCCCACATGCTGCGGAGCAACTAAGCCCGTGCGCCACAACTACTGAGCCTGTGCTCTAGAGCCTGCACACAACTACTGAAGCCCGTGCGCCTAGAGCCCCTGCTCCACAACAAGAGAAGCCACCGCAACGAGAAGCCCGCGCACTGCAACAAATAGTCCCCACTCACAGTAACTAGAGAAAGCCCATGCGCAGCAACGAAGACCCAAGGTAGCCACAAATAAATTTAAAAAAAAAATATATATATATATATATATGTGTGTATATATATATTGCTAACATCAAAATATGGACCTGGGACTTCCCTGATCATCCAGTGGTTCAGACTCCTCGCCTTCCACTGCAGGGGGGCACGAGTCTGATCCCTGGCTGGGGAACTAAGATTCCTCGCAGCAGTGCAGCCAAAACAAAGAGAAAGAAAAAAATGAAAATGGACCAGAGTACTTCTTCAACTCACTCAAAAGAAGACTTACAGAGGACAAGAAACTAGTATCAAATACCTCTCTGATGGTTCACTAATGAAATCTGATGAACTGGAATCCTCAGATTTCCTTCCAGTGGCCCTTTTAGATCCCGGGTTTCCCGGCACTGGGGGATTTCCTGGAGCAGCCAGGCTTTCAGTGTCAAGCTGGGGAAGGTCTAGGCCAAGCAGCCAGCCGTTCTCTTCAGACCACATTTTCAGAAGTTAGTGATGCTTCAACAACCACCTTTTCAAATCAGGACCGTGCTGGCAACTCTACAGATCTCTAATAAAACTAACAACAGGAACCTCCCCTACCAACGATCAACTGTCTTCACAAGGAAAAACAAGCTGACACATACACAGCTGTCATCAACTGGGGGAAGTACTTTTCCCCTATATACTTCATGATTAATTTCACTTTCAAACATTAAAAACTCCAGTCACACACAATTCTATCAGCAAAATTTCAGACTCACTTTTTTTTAATATTTCACAACTAACATCTTTAAAAATCCGTTGTGCTTGGGCTTCCCTGGTGGCGCAGTGAGTGAGAGTCCGCCTGCCGACGCAGGGGATACGGGTTCGTGCCCCGGTACGGGAAGATCCCACGTGCCACGGAGCGGCTGGGCCCGTGAGCCATGGCCGCTGAGCCTGCGCGTCCGGAGCCTGCGCTCCGCAACGGGAGAGGCCACAACAGTGAGAGGCCCGCGTACCGCAAAAAAAAAATCTGTTGTGCTATTAATACACGTTACAACTTTTTATGACTCTTTCACTCAACTTAGCTGACTGAAAGCTGCCAGTCTCAAAAGACTACATATTAGGGCCTCCCTGGTGGCGCAGTGGTTGAGAGTCCGCCTGCCGATGCAGGGGATACGGGTTCGTGCCCCGGTCTGGGAGGATCCCATATGCCGCGGAGCGGCTGGGCCCGTGAGCCATGGCCGCTGGGCCTGCGCATCCGGAGCCTGTGCTCCGCAACGGGAGAGGCCACAACAGTGAGAGGCCCGCATACTGCAAAAAGAAAAAAAAAAAAAAAAAAAAAAAAAAAAAAAAAAGACTACATATTATATGGTTCCATTTATATACCATGCTAGGAAAGACAAAAAGTGATGGAGAAGGAATCACTGGCCGCCAGGGAGAGGAGTGGGAGGAGGTTGGTATGGCAAAGGACAGCACGAGGGAGTTCTCTGAAGTGACAGAGCTGTCCTGTACCCTGACCGGGGTTACGTAAATGTGCACCTATATTCAAGTTCACAGAACTGTACACCAAAAGGAAAAAAAGTTCATTTTACTTTAAGATAACTCTAAAGACTTCTTTAAATCAGTGACTTTTAAAAATATATTAATGATCCTGTCATTTACTGAGGCACTGTGCTAAGCCCCTTACATACACTTTTTTTATACTCACACAACCCTGTGAGATAAATATTATCCCTATTTGAACAAAACAAAAAAACTAAGGCTCAGAGGTTAAATAACATGCCCAAAGCCAAACAGCTTAAGGGACAGAGTATGATTCCAACCCAGATCTGACTCCAAAGCCTATATTCTTAACCACTGTAAATATATACTCTCTGCCCTCTACTCATAAACACCAACCACGCTGTCTCTCCTAATGTCAGGAGGCTGTTAAGTTTTCTCACTCTATTCCTAACTTAACACTCTACAGATAATGTGAAAATGTGCAGATTGACTCTGGAGCAGCACTGTCCCACAGAACTTTCTGTGACAAGAGAAATGTTCAATATCTGTGTCGTCTAACATGGTAGCCTTTGGCCCCATGTGGATACTGAAGCACGTGTGGCTAGTGTGACATTAACTTACATAGCCACATGTGGCTAGGAGCTACTGAACTGGACCAGCACAGTTCTAGAGAAATAATATACCAAGAGCATGCATGCCACAGAAAGAAGCAACTTATCCAACTATGATGGCCACTTGCCAACAATAAAACAATTCAAGGTAGATGTATAATGGAGTAAAGCTGAGAAATGCACAACCCCAAATGTCACAAAACTACATCTTATCTTATCCACTCACCCTTCAAGATTCAGTTCTAACACCAACTTCATTGTACCAGCACACCATTTTGCACATGTGTAGTGTAGGACAAACTGTGTATTAAGTATATGATTGTGTTCTCGCCCACTGGACTGTGGGCATCTAAAGAACAGAGATAGTGATTAACACATACACCAGCTGCACCTACCACCTATATCCAGAGGCTTTCTTCAAAAATAAACATTTTTTCATTCAGTTGTGGTGGGAGAAATTATCATCTTCGGTCCTTCAACTACAAATTCAATTCAGTTCTTCAAGTACTTGAGTACCAGCAGTATATATGAAACTTAAGTCCCTGTAAGGATCTTACAGGGGGATGGGAGATACAACATATATAAATAAATACCAAGAAAAGTAATTACATAAGTAAGTACAATCAGTGCTTTAGGGCAGAATAGAACTGTCAGGTGTCCTGGTGGTAAGATAAACTAGAAAGCAGTCTAAGAAAAAAGCAGCCATTATCCAATTCTGTAACAGCAGAAGTGTAAGACGATTTACTGTATCCCCACCTATTACTCAGAAAAGCCTAAAAAAAAAAAAAAAAAACCATCAAGGTGAGCCTTGGTCACTCATCCTGGCCTCACTCACGCTCCCCATGCCAGGGACTCATCCCACTCCTCAGAGCAGTCAGCCAAAACTAGGCTTAGAACAAAGCCTTCCAGATCCGAAGTTTCCATGAAAAATTCACAGCAGAAAAACATGGTATAGGTTTCTTTACACACACACCCTGATTACCTTTTAGTTGTAACATCTTCTTTTAGGTCCCGGAAATGTGCTAATTGGAAGAGTTACACAGTACAATCTCAGGGTCAGTAATATAGGCAGCACACGGAGCTAACCGTAAAGTAGTTAAAATTCATTTAATAAGTACATTTTCCGTTTCCTCTAAGAATCAATTGGGACGGGGGTGCTGGTATGAGGAGTCTGCAAATTCATAAAGACATCAAGCATTATCCAGAGACCAAATAAATTGACACTATGACTACGATCATGTAAAAGAATACAAGCTGGAAGACTAGAGAACAAAAGTCCCACACTATAACTTCTTCAGAAAAGATTTTTTTTTTAAATCAGCCAATTTTCTCATCTCAATCAACACACAGATTATTATTTTCTCATGACAAAAAGTCAGAGAAAATCTGTTTCGTTTTCCTAGACTGAATGGGCTTGGCTAGTTAATTACCTAACTTCTTTGAGGCTGTCTTCTCAAATTTTAGAGGAAGGAGTGTGACTAAACGCCCTCAGAGAAAAAACTGAATTAACTAAGATAATTACTTACAGATTGACTTCAGCAAGAATTCTGGTTCAATCCTAATTCATCCATAAACAGGAAAAATATAGAACTGTGGTAGTTATTAAAATGTCATAAATTCTTTGAGACTCTTCCCTTCAAAGACACGGAGCTTAATTCCTCTCCCCTTGGCTGCAGGCTGGACTGAGTAACTTGCTTTTAACTAACAGCGTGTGGCGGATGGTGATGTTTCCTCCTCGCTCTTGCTTGGATCGCTCGCTCTGGGGGAAGCCAACCACCACCATGTTGTGAGGACACTCAAGCAGCCCCAGGGAGAAGAACCGAGAACTACCGAGTACTAACCCGCTGGAGTGTAAGCCGCCCTGGAAGCAGATCCTCTAACTCGGTCAACATCTTGACATAAAAAACACCTCATGAAAGACCCTGACCCAGAACTACTACCTAACTAAGCTACTTCCAGATTCCTGACCCACAGAAATTCAGAGATAAACAAATGTTCACTGTTTTAAACCACTTAAGTGTTGGGATAATTTGTAACAGCAACTAATACTAAAAACTGAAATACCAGTTTTTTCAAACTGTGGACCCTGATCCATTTGTGATTTATGAAATCAATTTTAAGGTACCACAATCAGCTAATTTTTTTAAAAAAAAATGAAACAAACGATAGCAGAGTATATACCCATAATAACAAGTACTATTTCCTGAAAATTTTGTTTCAACTTTACATATATGTGTGTACCAGGTAGCATTTAATAAAATATATTTTTTAGAATCTCAACAGGAAAACTTTGAAACCTACATGCCTACGCTAATAGGTTTAAAACAAACAAACAAAAATTGCTAAAGTATAGGGAATCCTTGAAGGAATACAGTCTCAATAACAACCATAAAATAAGCATTTTCTATAAACTTTTAAACAAAAACAACAAAATATAAGACACACAAAATACATCTTTGCTGACTTATACGTTAAGCTTGCAAACACAGGTGTGGCATCTACCCTAGACTTAGAAATCTAGCATGTAAAAAAGCATGTCATTCTCCCAATTTAAGAAATTACCCATAGGACATTCTTCAAAAAATTATGTAGTGGGCCTCCCTGGTGGCGCGGTGGTTGAGAGTCCGCCTGCCGATGCAGGGGATACGGGTTCGTGCCCCGGTCTGGGAGGATCCCATATGCCGCGGAGCGGCTGGGCCCGTGAGCCATGGCCGCTGGGCCTGCGCATCCGGAGCCTGTGCTCCGCAACGGGAGAGGCCACAAGAGTGAGAGGCCCGCATACCGCAAAAAGAAAAAAAAAAAAAAAAAAAAAAAAAAAAAAAATTATGTAGTGAAAAAGCTTTGGGATGTACCCACATGTATTACTTCCTCTTACTATTACTTTCATCATCAGTGTTAAAGGAAATTCCATCTTCAACCTGAGCGCACACAGATTTTTGCACCCCCCCCCCAAAAAAAAAACCCAAAAGTACAGTACTGTTAAACTGCTTTCTGCCCACTGTCCGAGTCTCCCTGGAACTATCCTCTTCAGAACACAAGCAAGTGCATATATCTCTGGCTGAACCTCAGCATAACACGTATCAAAACTTTCAGCAAAACCAGACTCTGCAGAATATTTATGCATAACTTAACTTCTGATGAGTCCACTCGATTATTTGCTTGCACTGAGATTTTCTTTGCGGTAAAATGTGTGAAACTATTTTTGAAATCCCAATTTGCCGAATTTATTTTCAAAATGCAAAATAGATCAGTACACAAACACTAAACAGATGACTTAACTTCCTTTTCTTATTACTTAACTCAGGGCATTTGTGGCTCTCCCATAATCAGACTAATTGACAGCTTCCCTTGGCCCAATGCGGACAGACTACTAGCCATTCTCTGCAAGAACTAAGTTTTCTCCCCAACCTTTGCATATGTATCCAT
Source organism: Mesoplodon bidens (assembly GCF_964165515.1). Taxonomy (NCBI): domain Eukaryota; kingdom Metazoa; phylum Chordata; class Mammalia; order Artiodactyla; family Ziphiidae; genus Mesoplodon; species Mesoplodon bidens. Next base: position 79,428,335 of record NC_138168.1, on the reverse strand, counting down.
CAAAATGTTTCTACTTCAACCAGTTGTAGAAAGCAGATATAGTCTGTATAGCACTCCTTATAATGCTATTACTTGATGATGGTGACTAAAAAATCAAAATAATTGGCATGCTTGGCAAAATCCAAGTATCCATCATTATGCCTTCCAAGAACTAGCAGCAAAGCCACCCCAGTTCTAAATTCCAGAGCAGCAGCTCCAAAAGAAAAGACTAGGATGCTCCTGACAGCACTTTCTCTAGGAAGGAGATTCAGAGTTTCAGGAATAACCCCAGGGTTTATTTCTATACAACTATATAGAGTATGGTACTGAGAAAATATTTGTTGATCTTAAGAATAAGCATAGTTACTCTGACTCAAGGCCAAATACTTGAGACACATAGCCAAGTTTCTGCCCAACGGCTTCATCTAAAACTTCAGCATTAGTTTTGCCCAGTTTTTCCTTTGGTCTCTCTTAAATCAGTCCACTCTCCATGTAAGCACTCATCAGACCATAAACTTGAAAGTTCAAAGTCTAAAAGAATTAAGAACCCAAAGATCTCTAACGATGTCTACCAATCAAAATCACTTCAGTTTCCTAATGAGATGAAACAGATCTCAACTGTAAAGCCAATCCAAGGAAACTGGCATGCCAGTCTAATGGCCAACTTTGATGTTTTAGTGATAGTGCACCAGAAATGCTTATAGCAGGGTCAGAATTCGGTTTTGCAAGGCAGACATTTAGCCACTCACAAGTCATTTATCTAGCTGATCAAAGAACAAGGAAGTTCAAGGCAGGTATGTACTAAATCTATTACTCACTTCTGGACCACTAAAGTTACACAGCTGCTTATTTTGCCTTCAAAGAAGAAGGAATTAGTCATCAGTAGCCCCAGGTACGACTGGATTACCAAATCACACGCAGATTTTTAGCAGGGACACTGCTGTATGTTAAATTAACTGTCTTAAGATAATAAACTTGCCTTAAGTATTTTGTGAACTATGTGCCAGGGCACTATGCTTAGGTCTGGCTATGTCAACCAAGATGGGTTCCACATCAAATCACGGAGCTTATATCCAGGATAGCATGTGCTTTAAAACCAGAGTAGCCTAGGAAGTGCTGCCTCCAGTTTCTTACAAATCAAGCCATATTCTTTTTTAAGTCTTCAAAATCCTAGATATGTAAAACAAAGAAATCGTTAAATGCATTCCTCAAAGGACTAAATCATACTTCTAAGGATATAAATAAAATTCTAGCGAAATGGCAACGACGCAAAAGTAAACTTTAACATGTTAAGAATGACCATCAGTGACTATTAAACCCCATGCTTGCCCTGTTACCATGTTTCAGGACCTCCCCGTTAAAAGATTTCAGGACCTCTAAATTTAACAGAATGGCCAACTCTGGAATCCACTCTAACAATATCTCAGAAACCAAAGCTTAAAAGGAGAGTAAATTGTTCGTAAGAAACACGCTTTGCAGACTTCGACTTTTCTGGACCAAAGCTTCATAAGCTAAAACCAAATTACTGAAATAAGCACCAAATTCAATCCTAACAGCAACTTCTTAACATCACACTCATCTGGTCTGTAAGGAAGCACTTCTACCTCTACACACAGCACCAACAAGCATGTCTACTCCACTATGACTTCTCAATTACCACTGGCGATAAAAAAAAGTATTAGTAATTTCACAACTATCTCCCTGGTTCTCAAGTCCAATCCATTTCAAGGTTAAAATTTATGCTAATACGGGAAGCAGAGGGACAAAGCTATAGGCCAAGAGATGTCAAGCACAAGCTTGCAGAAGGACCCAAGCAGTAATTCTCCATCCCTTCCCCGAGCATCTCCAGGATTGTCCTACCTAACACTTCATGTAAACATGGGGCTTGTGACTCGAGCCGCCTGCCCCAATAGGTGGAGAGAAGTTTCCTCGCCTCGGATGCACATGGTCTGCAGAAGTTTGGCTGGAGTAGAGCGCGGAGCCTGGGTGGGAGCGGCAGCGTACTTAGGGCTGCAGGCGGCGGCGGCGGCGGCGGCAGAGCAGCAGGAGGCGGAGGCGGGCGGGGGGAGGGGAGGCGGCTGGGGGGGCGGAGGGGGCTCTTGCCGCCACAGCTCTCTCGCCGCCTCTCCCCCCCGGCGGGAGCCGCTCTCAGCCTCTTTGCACTAGTCGCTCCGCTCTCTCGGTCATGTGACCTTAACGTAACCGGACAGGAAAAGCCCCGCCGCCGCCGCCGCCGCCGCGCCGGAGACACCGACCGCGGCGGCAGCAGCAGCAGCAGCAGCAGCGAGAGGCAGAGGCGGCGGCGGCGGCGGGGAGAGCACGGCCAAGGCTGCCCAGCGGTGCCTCCTCCACACCCCCCGCCGCAGCAGCACCGGCGACAGGTAAGCGCGCACCGCCTCCGCCTCCCGGGGCCGGTGCCCACGTGCCGCCCCCGGCCCGGGCTCAGGGAAAGCGAAGGGGGGAGCGGGGGCCACCGGAGCTCTCAAACGGTTCCGGCAGCGACGGTGGCAACAAAGAAGACGAATGAACCCAGTCCCGGGGCTTCAGCTGAAGGCAGGCGGAGGGCCCGGACCACACGGGGACCCGGTTCTGGGAAGCGAGGGCACGGGCGCCCCGCAGGGGCGGGGGCGGCTGCGCCTGGCGCCGGGGCTCTGGCCGCCTGACAAAACCATCCCCCGGAGCCAGGCGGCGGCGAGTCGGCGGCGGCTCCATCCGGGGCTTTGCGCGAGGGGGAGGGGACGGAAGCCGAGAGGGCGGTCGGCGGAGCGGAGGAGGGAGGGAGGGAGGGAGAAAGGGGAGGGGGGCGATTCGCGTTCCGTTCCCCGTCGCCGGTCCCTCCCTTCCCGCCGCCACCGCGAAGCGCGTCCCGAGCGGCGGCGGCCGGTGAGCGTCCCGCGCTGGAGCCCCAAGAGGCCGGCCCGTCAGGTGCGTAATCCTTCCGTAATCGCCTCGCCGCCGCCTCCTGCTGCTACCGCCGCTGCTTCTTCGGCGGCAAGGCTGCGAGCTGCGGAAGTGGGTTTGGGGGAGGGGAGCGGAGAGGGAGGGGGAGGGGAGGGATCCGGTCCGACCGGAGCAGGCCCGGCCTCTCTGGCGCTTCTCCCAGCTGCAGCGGCTCCTACAGCTGCTGCCGCTCCTGCTGCGGCTCCGCCTCCCCGCTCGCGGGCGGGGGCGCGCACGCGCGCTTCCGGCCTCCTCGGGTCTCGCGCTGTCTCCCGCTCTCGCGCGCGCTCTTCCCCTCGCCCTGTCTGGCCACCACCCCGCCCCCGGCGCCGGAGCTGTTGCGCCGGCCGGGGCGTTGCGCACGGCGTAGGCGTCGGCATTGTGTTAAACTCCGCGGGACTTGGGCGAGCGCGCGCGCGCACGCGGGACTGAGGAAAGCGGAGAGCGTGCGGCGCGGCCCGAGTGCGTAGCTCCTCCTCTCCCCTCAGCCCCTCAAGGATGGGGGCGGGGCCGGGGTGCGCGGCGCCTGGCCCCACCCCCGTCCCGGCGCCCGCCCCTTGTGGCGGGGCGGGGCGGGGCGAGGCTGGCGGGACTAGGCTGAGTGGGCGGCCGTTGAGCCGCTTTCTGGCAGGGGGTGGGGGGAAACGCGGGACCCCGCCCGTGCCGCGGGGGTGGGCGCGCTGAGCGGCGGCTTCGAGCTTCCGCTCCACGGGCGATCTATGCCTCCGGTAAGGCCGAGGCTAGCCCGGAGCTGCGCTGTGGTTGCTGGCTGTTTGGCCTTGGGGCCGGCCTCCGAGCCGCGCTCCCGGCTGATGCGGCCCTCGCACCCGTGTAGGGCTCCGCGGAGGGGAGGCTGGGGCGCGGAGGCTGCTCCCCGGGGCCGTTTTCTCGGTGTAGCGAAACCCCCAAACCATTCATTTTTACACAAGGCTGCAAAGGAAGTGGTAATGCAAAAGGTGCTTAGGAAGCGAGGTTTTTGTCCCTTTTAGCTGGTAGTGAATTAAGAGGGCAGTAAAGAAGAAGGCAGGGGTAGCAGAGCGGGCAAGAAAGTGGTTGGGCAGAGTGAAAATGTAGTTATTGCTACGCCATTTACTGCGAGAACTTCAACTGCTGAACTGCTAATTATGCCGTAGGGAAATAACCCAGGCTCGTTGCCCCGCCCCCAGTTTGCGGTGTTCCTTAGCTCTTCATCGTACAATGGGCCCCCTTGGCGTGTGAGTCTCAGGTCTATTCATTTTCATAGGTTATTGTTTTAGTAAAATAAAGTATTAAAAAGATCGGAGTCACGGGCTCAAGCAGAATTCCAAGGTGCTCTGGGTTTCCTTAAACAGGCCGCCCAGTCCTTCCTAGGACCGACCCTCTATGTTGACTCCTAATGGGTCACTGGAGCAGGGTGTAAGTATCACGAGCATTTTAGTCTGAGGGGCCTGAGATTTTATTAGGAAATCAGAATTAAGACATTTTAAACCCTCATTTCTCTGATTTATTACAAGCCAAAATTAATTGTTAAAGGAAATTTTTATTTTGCATTCTGAGTGATCTTGGTGTGTGTCCAGGGCATTTTCAAACTGTTAAAAGTAATTTTGGGGGCCTCCCTGGTGGCGCAGTGGTTGAGAGTCCGCCTGCCGATGCAGGGGACGCGGGTTCGTGCCCCGGTCTGGGAGGATCCCACATGCCGCGGAGCGGCTGGGCCCGTGAGCCATGGCCGCTGAGCCTGCGCGTCCGGAGCCTGTGCTCCGCAATGGGAGAGGCCACAGCAGTGAGAGGCCCACATACCGCAAAAAGAAAAAAAAAAAAAAAAAAAAAAAAAAAAAAAGTAATTTTGAAGAAGAAAGTTTACGACTAATAATACATTCCTGTAAACTGGGCGTTTCCCACTTAATAAATGTGTGGTTTGTATAAGTTTATTTTCTAGACAAAGACTTGACCTGTGTTGAAACCATCACCAGATCTCAAAGTACAAGAAGTGGCATACCAGTGGTATCGGTGCCACAGATAGTCAACAGTGGAGGAACCCTGTTACAGGATGGCAGATAAACCACCCCTAAAGCTTTGCTGTACAGTCCAGCTGCTTACTTGCCAGTTTCAAAGCTTCTCTTCAGAGAGGATGTAAATAAACGGTGTTCCACCAACTCTTCCAGTGGAATACTCCAGCAGCAGAGAATAAACACTAGATGTATTAGGTCATAGAATAAAAGCCCTGACAGTTTCTTTTTTATCTTAATGGTTAATATGAACTTTGCACTATCCTCCAAAATCTGCACTTTTGTGATATAAAAATTTTATGAAATTATATAAAATTGCATTTACCCCAGTTCCTCCAAGAAGATACATGTCCCTGTGTAAGGGGATATGCTTTTTCCCCAGCTTGAGAATCACCAACATAGAGGTGGGAAGTGAAGGAGATGTCTAAGGCTGACCTATGGCGTTGGCTTGGGATCAACTTCTTTGGAGTTGGGAGACTCTCCTACCATTTCTTATCTGTGGCTTGTTGCTTCATCCCTAGACCCACTCACCTTTCTGTGAAGTAACTTTTGAGACTTTGGGCAAGTAGTGTAGCGCCAGGCCATCACAGTAAGGGAGGAACTGCTGGTCAGCTGGAGACTTTACCATAAATTTCAAAATACACCTGACAAAAGGGCATTTGTCACTTTTCCTACTTCCTTGTGATCCTTGGGTCACAAAGCATGACCCTGAAAACCAAAAAGGGAATTGAGAATTTTTTTTCCCCTGAAGAAAAAAAAATTTAGCATTCTAAGCATTAGGTCAAGAATACTTCTTAACCTTTTTTATGCTCAAGTAGGTTATAATTTTTATTAACAAATTAAACTTAAATATTACTTTGAATCCATAGTAAATAAGGTAGTGTTTTACAGTGCTGATATGCCCTTGACGCAGTCAGTAGCCACAGAAAGAACACTTACAAGGAGTTGGCTGGCCAAGGCGGTGAAGACTTTAGGCAAGTTTGAGGCTGGTATTTATGCTCAAACACAGAATCCCCAGCTCACATGCATGAGGTTTGCATCATGTGACATTCTCACATCAAGAAAGCTCCGTGTGCAAAGATAGGAATTTGTAAAACATTTTACTGTATCTGGTTAAGTACTTATCAAACAAATCTTTTACTTTACAAGAGGCTTTCGTGTACAGTTTCTTTAAATATTGTGCACCCCTAAGTTCTGCATGAAGCATGGGTGAACTTCAAAATAATGTGAGAACAATTTCAAAGTGTACACACGTTCTTCTATGCCCCACCTAGTCAGTTAGATTCTCCATGTCCCCAGAGTGATTCTGAACAGGGATTGTCTAAGTGTGGTCTACGGTCCCTTGTGAATCCCCACGACCCTTTCAGGGTTCCATAAGGTCAAAGCTATTTTCATAATGATACTAAGATGTTACTGGCCTTTTTCACTGTTGACCAAATGTGTCAACATTGGGAGGATCTGCATAACTCAATGAGCTGACATTTTCCAAATAACCAATGGACAGTGTTAAAAGTCATGAATGGGTAAATGATCCATTCAAAGTGTAAGAGACAGCAATGAATTTTACTGTAATAGAGCAGGTAAATTTCATTCATTGATGTATAGAACTTTTAGATCGCACAACTAACCTTTAAGAAACTACCACTTGTCAAGTTTTGGTGTAATATCAAAGAAGAATATCCACAATTACCTGAAAAGTCTATTTAAATGCTTGCTTTTTTTTTTAACTGTGTATGTGGGTGACTAGATTTTCTTTAATACTCAACCAAAACAGACACCACAGCAGAGTAAATGGAGAAGCAGGGTGAATGCAGAATCCAGTTGTCTTCTATCAAAGAGATTTGTAAAAATATAAAAAGATGCCACTTCACTATGTTTTTGTTATTTTGGAAGATATTTTTTTTCACAAAAATGTGTTATTTATATTAACATGCAACAGGCTTATTATTGCTATGTCTAACTGAACTAATAAATGTTTTTAAATTTCTCAGTTTTAATTTCTAATATAAATATCAATAGTTATATTCCATATAAACAAAAGCTCTTGATATCATCAGTAATTGTAAAGAGTGTGAAGGTGTCCTAATATCAAAAAGTGTGAGAACCCTGAAATAAAATATTGAAGTGAATTAGTCAGTTAAGACTTTGAGTTAAAATATATTTGGAGCTCCTCTCTGGCATACATGGAGCTACACCTATAGGTGATTATGTTTTCTTCAGATTAATTTTAATCATCATCATACAACATATGAAAAAGGAAGGCAATCACTACTTTGGAGGGTTATTAGAAACAAATTAGATTAGGTTTTAAATTTTGCTGTGTGGTCACATCCACATCTAAATTTCCTTAAAGTTGGTTGTAGCATAATACCTTTCAGATTATCACTTTAATATCAACTCTTTTTAGCCATAAATCTCTGACCTGCTTCTCCTTGACATCTGAACTATCCCTGAACACCTTCCTTCTGACCTCAACTTATACTCAGAAACTAAAAACTAATTTTAATGTTAACTTAAGCAAAATACAATTAAAAAGAAATCTTTTACAAATGCAATGCTTTCCAAAGTCAGAATAAGTGCCACTGGTAAGTGTATGTCCCTCCTTTTCCTAATTACTATGGGGAGGATTGACTAAAGAAAGGTTAAAAAAAATATGTCAGCCTATCATCACAACTAAATATATTTCCTAGCCTTGAAACACGGTTTTAAAATATATTAAAATTCAAACAACCAGCCTCATTCAAGTTTACTTTATAGGCCCTCAAATATTAATTATTAATAATACTCATTGAAAAAGCAGTTTTTTCCTCCTGGTAAGTGGTCTAAACTACTTGAAAGAATCAATCTTACTTGTGGGTAGTGCTTTTTCTATTACTGAGGTGTCCTGTGCATTACAATATTCATTTATGTTTCACTTAAATAAAATCGAGGACTCCAGAGGACCCTTCTAGTGCCCTTGAAATGGGTAATCTAAGTGGTATTTAGTATCTTAGAAGGGCTATTATCTTTAAAAAGTGAATCATCAATTCCCAAAAGCTGTTTTGGTCTCCTGTTCTTATACCAAAAATGAAGGAGGAACTTGGGTTGTCAAAATATAATGTGATTACATTCGTCCCATTCAGCTGTTCCTCCAAAAGATGAGTAATTTACTTAAGGATCAGCCCACCGTGTGCTATGTGATGGCAGCTGAAAGCACTCGACATCTAGGTAGTATCCCATTTTCAGAGTGATACAGTGGTGAAGACAAAACCCAAAGCATTAAATAATATAAATGATTATTTGTATTTGGCTTTGGAAAGTGTTTTTAATTTATTTCAGCATGCTATGTCTTACAGTCTCTGAATTTGCTTAAGAAAAAAGCCACTTTGTACACCTACACGTACATAAAAAGGCATTCTGTGAAATCTCACTTTTAAGAATTGACTCCCCTCTTTATCTCTACTTGTCTTCAGTTCCTCTCTGCTCACTATTCTGATTTAGGAGAGACAAATGATTTTTTTTTTTTTTACGTTCCATTTATAGTGTTGAATGGGTGGGGGCTTTATATAGGTCTTCAGTTTTATGTCAGTTTGTTGGCCCTCTGTGACTACGACTGGTAAGAACTTTTAGGAATGACCTGTAGAGCAAGGTAGTGTCGTGGAAGGAGCGTGAAATGTACACCCAGAAGACCAGGGTTCAGTGGACTCCCGTTAGTTTACAGTTTTAACCTCTTTGAACTATCATGTAATGATTTAAGGATGTGACTGCTAGAGTCAGACACACCTGGCTTCTCCAAAGACTCTCTGACATAAATTACAGACAAGACTTCGGAGTTCCAGACCAACATTACTGACCGAAAAGTACCCTATATCCCTACCTGGCATGTCTCAAAAGCATCTCAATCCCAACGTGTCTGGACCGAACCTCATGATCTTCCCCCACAAAACTGGGTTTTTGCCTCCACCGGGGGGAGCCCCATGCTCTATCCAGTTACACCAGTTAGAAATCTGGGGGTTACCTAGGACACCTTAATCTCCCCCACCCTCCTCCATTGAATCCACCAACAACCAGTTCCGCTGATTTTTTTATCTTCTGTTTTTCAAATTCTGTCCATCTCCCTCCCATCTTCATCGCCACCACACGATCTGTCATCTCTCTTGTAGACCACCGGAAGACCTCCCCTCTCAACCACTTCTAACAGGCCTCCCCTTGCCCACCTCTTTGCCACCATCCCCTATTTGGTTGGCCCTTCAGCTACAGCCATCTGATCATGTAGATCAGCTCAGAATGATATTTATATCGTACACATCTTGTCATGTCACCTTTCTTCAAACCCCCTTTGGGAGCTCCTCACTGCTCTGCTCTTAAGATATGGACCAGAATCCTTAACAAAACCTGAGTCTTCAGCTTCACCTGCCTCATTCTTCTCTGGCTCTTTGCCCTTCAGCCACATTGACCTTCTTTTAGTTCCTCAATGGCATCTTGTTCCCTCCTGTCTTAAGGCCTTTGCAAATGCCGATCCCTCAGCCTGGAATACTCTACCTTTGCCCAGTTAACTCTTCTCGTTCTTTAAATATCTGCTTAACTTGTATTTCTTCACAAACCCCTTCCCTGACCCACAATCCCCAAATTAGACCCTAGTTTTATGACCTCATAGTTCCTTATGTTTTTCTTTGATAGTTCTTATCAGAGTTGGCTATTAGAAATCTGTGTACTTATTTGATTATACCCTTGAACTCTGTGTATTCTTCATACTTGTATCCACTGCCCCTGGCACCTTAGAAAGCTCTCATGATGTGCATGACCACTTCCCAGGTCTGCTTCTTAAGAGCTAGCTCTGCATGTGGGCAAGTTACTTAACTTCCCTAAGTCTAAATTTCTTCTGGAAAAAGGCTAATTAATCCTTGACACATAAGTGGTCATTTATTATTAATGCTGTGGTTATTGTTATAATTAATAATGAAACAAATAGTAAGAAGACAATATACCATGGTATTGACCAGGATTAAATGATGTGTGTGAAGGGTTATTATAAACTATGAAGCACTATTAAGAACATAATTATTAGCATGAAGAAACACAAGGTGACATTTTAAAATTGAAAAGTCCTTCCAAAATATAGCACACATTAAATTGATGAGAATTTTGGAGTTAATCTAGGAAAAACAGAAACTGAACTTTTACCCCCAAATCACCCAACTAGTCAGGGGCCAACCGATGATGGGAACTCAACACTCTTCTCCTCTCTAAACATGTAGTTTTTAATTTATTTAACAAATATTGAACCTCAGACAGTATGCTTAGGCACATGGGATAAAGTAATAAATGAAAAGTAGCACTCAATGCTGGCTTTCCAGAAGCATCAGGCAGGTTCACAGAGGCTCTGGAGGTAAGAAGACCCTCCAGTCTTGAAGGTCAGGGAAATTTTGCAAAGGACAAGTAGAGCTGGGGGGAGGGGCAGGCGGTCAGTGGTGGTCCCTCTGCAAGTGGCACATTCAAAGGTCCTGCACAGAAGTTCCAAGGCCCAGTTCAAACAGGCCCCGTCTCCTGACCATGTGAGTAGAAATCAGGTTGCTGAGCTGCTCAGCTTTGAGAGGGAGGCCCCTGAGCAGTGAGTGTTATGTTCTGTTAGGAGCCCAAGAACGGCCTGGGCATTCAGGACATTTTCTGGGCAAAGAAAACTGCAGTTTATGTCAGTTCACCCAGAATTTCCCAAGTGAGTGAAATACATCATTCTGTCTTCCTTATCGTCAATATACTCAGATAAAACTGGATTTGTGATCGTGCCTGGACTTCAGAACAGTGGGACACTTGTTGATCACTTGGTAAAGACCACCAAACGGACAGTCTTGTATCAAGAAAACAATTAGGCACAACTTAATGTCATAAAGTAAAACTTGATGTTGCAATTTTTTTTGCATTAGAAAAAAATTTTTTCCATCTGTTGAATATAGTGCCACTGTCCTTCCTCTAGAAGTATATTCTGACGTTATGTCCTGTCTACCTTTTTATGTTGAAAAGCTCTCCATTCCTAGCAGGTATGTAAATATTTTATGTCTTTTCTTTCAAAATAAAGAGGGAGCACACTCTGTTGGACCCCCAGTTTCAAGGTTGCTTGGTTTGTTTTTAGTAGGTCTTGGCAGCCCAGAAGTCTGAAAACCAATAGTTTAAATTAGCACTAGAGTACGGAATGCAGAGTGAGCAGCGGTGAGGTCACCTGTAAGCCATGTTGAGGAATCTGGGTTTCATCCCGAAGGTGGTGGGCAAACAAGAGGAGGATTTTCAGCAGGATGGTAACATCAGATTTTCCCTTGAAGAGATGGTTCTAGCTGTTCCATACGGATAGGTTGGAGAGGCTAGAGCTGGAAACGGGGAGATGAGTAGGGAGGTAGAGTTAAGGCGTGGGGTGGGACAAAGAGTTTAAATTGGTGGCACATGGGTGGCATATGGGGAGTGAGAGGTAGAGGCCTGAAAGGGGAGTCGGGGTTCCTGGCTTGGTCGAGGGGTAGATGATGGAGCCATGCACTGAGCTGGGGATACAGATGGAACAGGTTTGTGTCGATCGCTTTTATTGTCCCTTTGGGATCTGAGTTGTTTTGCCTAGACTGAATTTAGGGTTCCTTTGGGGCAGCCAAGTGAGAGTGGACCAGATCACCACAGAGAGTCTGCAGAGTGAGAAGTGGGCTGTGGACCAAATGCAGAGGAGCAAAAGAGGAATCTTGATGGGGATTAAAATAGAATAGCCAGAGGTGAGACGAAAACCAAAGTGCGGTGGCCTGGAAGCAGGGCCCGAATATTTATGGAGCAGGAAGAAGGGTATTAAATGCCGCAGAGAGGTCGAATAAGCTGCTCTTCCATTGGGCTGGGGAGCAAGAGGCCATCAGTGACTTTGGTGGGCAGTGCAGGGCCATTTCAGTGCTGGCGGGCAGCAGCAATGTGGTTGGGTGAGCAGTCGATGGCTGTGAGAAGAGCAGATGTCCATTTCCTCAAGGGGGGTAGCCTGGAGCACAGCCAGCCCATGAAGTTGCTGCATCCTCAATCTACGCAGCACTGTGCAAGGAAAGCCTCATGGAAATGATTATGAAGGGGGCCGTGATAAGGAAAGAAGATTGAGGAAAGGGCAGTACTGTCAGCTGGATGGGGGTGGGGCAGGAGCTCCCTGAGATGCTCCAAGCCGGGTACCCTCTCCTCCCTCTACCCTCTTACCCCGTTTTCTCAGGTTCATTCATATATGTGAGAATCTAGGGGGTGGTTTTTCTTTTTCCCACTGAGAAAGGCTTTTTGGTCTCTAGAGTAAAGAAGATTTTTAAAAATTGATCTGTATGGGATTTTCCCCCCATGTGAAATATGAACATATGACACATTTTCTTTGTTTCTCCTTTCATTTGGTTTTTCCACTTTTCAGAGACACCGGACATGTGTTCTGCCTTCTGTATTTGAAAGGCACATTCAGTTCATTTCCTATTCTAGATGCCCCTAAATTGAGATCCTAAAATAACTAGTAGACCCTCTTTAAAAATAAACATTTTGCAGTTTTATCATAGTTTTATTCTTATGATCTGAATAAGATACTTAACGTTAGTCCGTTTTGGAACAAGGGGGGAGCCATACATTTTGCTAAATCGAAGAGATGATATATATCCGTTCATGTAAAAACCCCAAACCTCAAAATCGTCCTATAAAATATTGATAAATTTGATGAAAATTTTATATGTCAAAAATCTCTCTAAAACAAAAGAGAGAAAAATATTAGCAACATATGTGACAAAGGGCTCGTTTTCTTTATATCCAAAGGGTTTTACAGATTGATAAGAAAAAAGAACAAATAACCTGATAGAAAATGGGCAAAGCTCATGAAGAGAAGCAAGAGGACATAAAAATATACTTCAGTTCATCATTAAATCCATAGAAGGTAAAAAGTGATATTGGCAAAAATTCTTTAAAAAGTGATAATACCCAGTGTTGGCCAGAGTGTGGGGAAATGGGTGGGGTGGATGGACACTATTGTGTGTCCATAATATTTGAATCTCTTATAACAGGTATATACACTTTAAAGTAGCCATAAAAAATCCCCTATTAATTTTAAACAGACATATTTGTACGTAGTGTGTTCCAAAAAATCAAATGAACCCCAGTTTAAACCCTACTTCTTGTTCTTAGGGATTCTATAATCTTGGGCAAGCTACCTGACTTCTCTAAGCCTGATTCCTCTTTTGTAAAATGTGGTTAGCAAGACCTCAAATAGCTCAAGTCAGTGTGAAAGTACATGAATGACATATAGGTATTATACTTTTTGTAGAGAAAGGCAAGTTAGTAAGATGGGAAAGGAAGTGTTCTGGCACTTTTTCAGAGAACAGCCTTGAAGGCAAGTTTCTAAAGTTATATCCTGGTGGAGGTCAGATGAGAGCGATATTTCTTAGTCATCCCGGTTACTTTGCCACCTGGCAATGTCCCTGTCTCTCCTTCCTGGTCTTCATGCTTTCGCCTTCTCTGACATACGCAGAAAACACTGGGAACTCAGTTCCCAATCCACGCCACTGACGTTCACCTGCAAGCAAGACTACAGTCCAGGTCTCTTCACACTCAAACTCCTGCAAACAGGGATGGCTCTCCTGCTTCTCATGCTTGGATATAGCTCTTGGTAGAAAACATAATACTTAACATTCTGGAGTCTTGCTTTGTGACCAGATCAGTCTCTTAAAGTATCATTCCACTTGGTTCATTTATTTTAGGGCACACTTGTCCATTTCTGTATCTGCCAGATCATCCCCAGAACCTAACCCTAACCCTAGAACAGGAAAGAGGGTGAGGAGTTAAGCACCAGCTGAGTAAGAATCGATGTGTTTCTGTTTCTATTTTTGTTTTTAAGCTTACTGGTAATGCTTTCTCCACAGTCGATTCTGAAGTTAAGCATCGTGGTGATCCATTTTTAATCTAATTAATTAATGTGTGATGGGCCTTTCTTTTTTAACGTTTTATTTTGAGATAACTGTAGATTTCCATGCAGTCACAAGAAATAATACAGAAAGAGCTCATGTACCCTTTACCCAGTTTCCTCTAATGGAAACATCTTGCAAAATTCTGCTCCATCACAACCAGGGTATTGACATTGACACCGTTGAGCTGCAGAACGTTTCTGTCACCACAGGGCTCCCTCCTGTTGCCCTTCTACAGCCAAGCATCACTGCCGTCCTCTCGCCTCGCCCCTCCGCCACTAATCTGTTCTCTACTTCTGTAATTTTCAAGAATGTCATGTAAATGGAATCATACAGTATGTAACCTTTGGGGACATAATTCACCCAGGTTGTTGCCTGTTTCTGTAGTTCGTTTCGTCTTAAGGCTGAGTAGTTTCCTGTGGTTTGGGCATACCACGTTGTTTAACTGTTCAGCCATCGAAAGGCATCTGGGGCACTTCTGGTTTATAACTGAGGAATAAAGCTGCTGTGGATATACAGGTGCAGATTTTTGTGTGAACCTAAGTTTTCATTTCTCTGGGATAAACGTCCATGTGTAAAATTGCTGGGTAGTATGGTAGTTACTACATATTTAATTTTTAAAGAAACTGCTTACTTTTCCAGAGCGGCTGCACCGTTTCACCTTCCCACCAGCAATGGCATGAGCAGTCCATTTCTCTGCATCCTTGCCGGCACTTGATTGTTGTTCTTTTATATTTGGCCACCCTGCTAGGCATGTGGTGAATCTCACTGTGGTTTTAATCTGCTTTTCCCTAATCGCTATTGAACTGTCTTTTCATGAGTTTGTTTGCCATCTGCATATCCTCACTTAAGTATTTTGCCCATTAGGTTTCTAATCCGATTGTTTTTGTACTGTTGACTTTTGAGAATTCTTTATATATTCTAGATACTAGTCCTTTATCACATTTTTTTCTCCTACCTTTTAGCTTGTCTTTTCATCCTCTCACCAGGGTCTTCCTCAGAACAAAAATTTTTAATTTTTATGAAGTACAATTTATCAATTTCTCCTTTTATGGTTAGTACTTTGGATGAATCCTAGATTCTCTAAAATTTTATCCCATTTTTTTCCCAAAAAATTATAGTTTTGGTGTTCTACATTTAAGTCTGTGATGCATTTTGAGTTAATTTTTATATAAGATATGAGATCAAAGTTCTTTTTCTTTTTTCCTTTTCCTTTTTTTTTTTTTTTTTTGTCTATGGAAGTCCAACTGATCCAGCACCATTTGTTGAAAACTGTTCTTTCTCCACTGAATTATTTTTGTGCCTTTGTCAAAAATCTACTCTACATATTTATGTGGGTTTCTCTATTCTATTCCATTGATCTGTGTGTTTATCCCTCTGTCAGTACCATACAGCCTTGAATACTGTAGCTATATCATACATCTCGAAATTGGATAGACTGATTCCTCCCGCTTTATTACTCTTTCTAAGAACTGTTTCAGCTATGCTAGTTTCTTTGCCTTTGCATAAACATTTTAGAATATTCTCATCTGTATCTACAAAGAAAATCTTGCTGGGATTTTGAAAAGAATTATATCAAACCCATATATCAATTTAGAAAAAATTGATTTATATTATGTGTTCCTAAACATAAATACAGTATGTCTCTTCATTTATTTAGATCTTTGATTTCTTTCACCAGCATTTTGTAGTTTTCAGTATACAAGTCCTATACGTGTTTTGTTAGATTTACATCTATGTATTTCATTTTTTGTGTGATTATAAATGACATATTTCTAATTTCACTGTCCACGTGTTCAGTGTTAGTATATAGAATTACAATTGGGTTTGTTTGTTTGTTTGTTTATTTTTGGCTGCGTTGGGTCTTTGCTGCTGCGCGGCATGTGGGACCTTCCCGGACCAGGGGTCGAACCTGTGTCCCCTGCGTTGGCAGGTGGAGTCTTAACCACTGCACCACCATGGAAGCCCTACAATTGGTTTTTATATGTTTATCTTGTATCCTGTGGCGTGGCCAAAGTCATTTAATAATTCCAGGAGGTTTCGTAGATACCTTGGGATTTTCTGTGTATATAAAAGTCATGTCATCCGCAAACAGGGACAGTTTTATTTCTTCCTTTCCTCTCAGTATGCCTTTTATTTCCTTTCTTGCTTTATTGCTCTAACTAGAATATCCAGTACTATATTGAATAGTGAGAATGGACATCCTTGCGTTGTTCTCAATCTTAAGGCGAAAGCATTCGCTCTCTCTCCCCATTAAGTATACTGTTAAGTATAATGTTGATATTTGTGTGCTGGGCTTTTATAAATGCTGTTTGCCTGTGGGAAGGAGCACATCAGGAGTTTACTGATTTGATACACTGGCTCCCCCAGAGGCAGTTCCCCTACTACAAATAGATTGAGGCCACGTGGTTTGCTGGAGTGAAGTGTGAAGAATAAAGACGTTAGAACCTTGGAGTCAGGGCATTCAGATTTAAATTTTGACTCCCCCCACCTTCTGGCCAGATGGGCCAGGCTAACTACTCGCACCTCTCGAAGCCCATTTCCTCCTCCACAAAAGATGGAGAAGACGACCCATCCTGAGCCCTCACCCTGGAGGAGTAACCACGTAGGGTTATTATAGCCCTGCCAGCGGCAGCCCTGTCCACACGGCAGGAGCTGGAGGATCGTCCAGACTTGGTGAGATCTTGGCCCTACCCTGCTGTGGCTACACCCCAGCACCTTAATTTACTTCTCTCTCTGGAAGGTTGGACAACTTCTGATGGATCATTAGAATTTGCGTTTGGAATCTTAGACTCAATGACAAAAGAATGTTTGCTGTCTGGCGGGCTGACTGCTCAGGTCCATTTCCTGGTTTCTCCACTTACCATCTGTATAAACTTGGGCAAAGCACGCAATCCCCGAATTCACCGTAAATTTCATCATCTGTAAAATGGGAGTAACAACAGAGCTACGTCACAGGGCTGTTGTGAAGACTGAGTGAATTTATGCAACATTTCTAGCAGTGCCTGACCTATTAGCCGGGACCATTACTATTGGTGACTCTAAAGACATTACTTATTTGTGAATCGTCTTTCTTAAAACCAAATTGTTTGCTTTGCAGATTTTTTAAAAAATGGATTTGGCCAACCATGGACTTATTCTTCTGCAGCAGTTAAACGCTCAGCGCGAGTTTGGTTTCCTGTGTGACTGCACGGTTGCCATCGGCGATGTGTACTTCAAGGCACACAAATCAGTTCTTGCTTCATTCTCCAATTACTTTAAGATGTTGTTTGTCCATCAGACCAGGTAACTAACGTGGTTGATAATAATCTAATGACTGTAGACTCTGCACTTCCGTGGCCCTCCTTCCCATGAACATGCTCTTTGCCCTCATCACGACCGGGGGTCTCGCTGCCTCTCCCTGGGTTCCCAGTCCCTCATCACCTCACTTGCCCCGAGCAGCCCCTCCACCTCCAAGTAGCCATGCTGGGGGTCACCGACACAGTCAGGATCGGCAGGGTCGGGTCCACTACGAAGGCAGCTTCCTCTCACTCCTCCGGCCCCGTCCCGGCTCTCCCCCAGACTTTGAG
Organism: Mesoplodon bidens; assembly: GCF_964165515.1. Classification (NCBI taxonomy): domain Eukaryota; kingdom Metazoa; phylum Chordata; class Mammalia; order Artiodactyla; family Ziphiidae; genus Mesoplodon; species Mesoplodon bidens. The sequence goes on along the minus strand of NC_138168.1, from coordinate 79,410,947 downwards.
TATTTATCCTAGTCTCCTAATGAGAAGCTTGGCGGCATGAATTCCCACAGTTTCCTTCTTTTCTCTCTTAAAATGTCTCAATCTCCTTATCTTCGCACAGTCTTTTTCTTCCCATCTCTCTGTCGTGGAGAAAAGGGCCCCTGATTGTCTAAGGAAAACAATCTTCCTCCTGCCCTTATGCTCCCAGATCCTACCCTGCAGTTTTCATTCTGTACTTTTCATTTTATACTTGTACCCCCACTGCCATCCCCAAGCCTGTGAAGGCTCAGCCCTTCCGTGACACCGCTGTCTACCTGCGTGATGGTGCTGCTTTTCCTTTGTTTCACTGTGAAAGTTCTACAAAGGATGACCTATGGCCTTGCTTCTCCTCTCCTCATCCCACACTCTTCCTCTCCGTTGGCACTGTGGTTTCCACCCGTCGCTCCACTGGCATCATTTTTCCAAGGTCGCCTCCTCATCAGAATCACTGCCTCCTCCCAGTCTCTGTTGTCCTTGTCCCCTGCAGCATTTGCGACTGTTTTCTTCCTTCGGAAGGCTTGTCACCTGCATTTTGATGACTCTGAATCCCCCTTGTTTTTCTGCCTTCTCCACAGGCGCCTCCTGCAGTTTTGGTGAGTGGGGTCTCCACGCTGCTTTCTCTCTGCCTCTCCTGATGGGCGCTCATCTTTTCCTGGATCTTGCCTCTGCTGGAAACCAGTTGACAGCTCTGGGCTTGATCTTTCTCTGTCTCCAGAACTCTATTTCCCAAGGCCACAGGCTGCCTGCTGGACATCTAGAATTGAATATCCTCTTTTATCTCATTTTGCATGTCTAAAACTGAATTAAGTCTTCCCTGAAGTCCCTTCTGACTTCCCTATTTTTTTTCTCTTCAAGTAAGCCATACTAAAAATCTCTCTAAAATCGTATCCCGTCGGCACCCAAATCATGTTTTCTTCATAATTACCTCTCACATTAGTTCTTTCCTTCCCTTCTCACTTCCATTTCCTAATCATTTTCCACGTTACTGTCAGATTAATATTCCTAAGCATTGCTTTGATTGGAGTGTGCCTTTGATCCGAAACCTACCAGATTGTGTTACTCCTTTGATTGGAAACCTAGAGGACACCCATCACACATCAAAATAGCACACAGATTCCTCATTGTGTCTTTCAAGGCCCTGCAGGCATGAAGCCTGACCTCCTTCCAGCCTCTCTCCGACCTCACGCCCACCTGGACCACACTTTGCTGGCCTTTTGCCCACTCCCTGAGTCCTAGTTTACATATCACCTCTTCCGTGACCTCCGCCCCCCCAACAATCAAGGGAGCCCAAATGATCAAAAGCAGTCTCTTCCTCTCTCAATAGCACTTTATTTATGCCGTTTTGTAAGAGCAACATATTTTCCCTTTGTTGTTGTTATCTGCATACTTACCGCCCCTCCTCATTTGTAAGATGCTTGAGGGCAGAGACTGGGTTTTACAAATGTTTTTGAACAGTTGCAGCCTATAGTTCGGGGATTTGTGCATAATAGTCACTTGATAAATGTCTAGAGGAGCAGAATGGGGGATTAGTAGGATTAATGGCAGGCGGAGCTTGCTTTATCTTGGGACACTAAGGATGCTCCTGTTTCCTTCATTGTCAGAGACATCACAGCTAATAGGCACTGGAAGTCTCTACGCAATGAATTAAATTGTCTTGCAAAGGGACAGGTTTTCATTTTGAGGAATAAAAGAATATAATGTAATGAGTTTTAAATAGATGCAGGAAACTTAAGTGTAGAACAGTAAGCAGATACCTTTCTAACAAAGGAATGTGATATTGGTGCAGAGTGGAGCCCCAAGTTTGAGCAACAGTGTGTTATTGCCCCAGAGCTGGCAGTGCCCTTTGGGCTGCCTGAGGCCTTGACCACCTCTGGTGAGAGGAGAATACTGCACAAAGACCAGAGCCATGCTTTTAACCGCTGGCTACTGTAGAGAGAGACCAAGAATACAGTTTTTTCACACTTAAGAGAGTGTTTTATGTCTGCAGTTACCACTAGATGTCTCTGTCTTATGGACACTACTCTAAGTGAATGTTTTAAATCATGTAGCACTGCAGACTTGGAGCTCTCAAAAACAAAACAGAGACAGGCCTTGCTAAGTACAACCTCTGACAACATCTAACGTTATTTTTAAAGCCTTACTTTCAAAGTTCTTTAAGCCCAACTTACTTGAAGGGTCTAGTGAAGGAAAGATTTAAAATGTAAATGACTGTGAAAGTTTACAGGAAGGGCTTGTAGCTGTGCTAAAACTATATTTTTCCTTCATAAAAGTGTTACGTCACAGACATCGGCAAATCAAACCACTTAGGTGTAAGCATATTGTAGAGAGCTGTGTCCTTCCCAGAGCACTTGGAAATGACCAGAGTGGCCCAGAGCGAGCTTGAGCGAATCGACAGGAGGTCTGGCGGACTGGGAGGGACAGCCGTCAAGGACAGCAATGGCTGGAACGTGACATAAGGAGTTTTTTGGGGTTTTTTTAATTGGTTGATAACTTTTTTTCTTTTTTTTTTGGCTGCGCTGGGTCTTCGTTGCTGCACACGGGCTCTCTCCAGTTGCGGCGAGCGGGTGGCCACTCCTCGCTGCGGTGCGCAGGCCTCTTCTTGCGGTGGCCTCTCCTGCTGCAGAGCACGGGCTCCAGGCTCGCGGGCTCTAGGGCGCGCGCTCAGTAGTTGTGGCTCACAGGCCCAGTTGTTCCGCAGCATGCAAGACCCTCCCGGACCAGGGCTCGAACCCATGTCCCCTGCATTGGCAGGTGGACTCCCAACCACTCAACCACTGCGCTACCAGGGAAGCCCTAAGGAGCTTTTTTTTTTTTTTTCCTTCGGTACGCGGGCCTCTCACTGTTGCGGCCTTTCCCATTGCGGAGCACAGGCTCCGGATACGCAGGCTCAGCGGCCATGGCTCACGGGCCCAGCCGCTCCGCGGCATGCAAGACCCTCCCAGACCAGGGCTCAAACCCATGTCCCCTGCATTGGCAGGTGGACTCTCAACCACTGCGCCACCAGGGAAGCCCCCCTAAGGAGTTTTTTAAAATAACTTCTGAAGTACCTTGAATGTGTCTATGTGCTTCTGCTTTAAGAAAAGAAAAAAAAAAAAAAAAAAAAAGAACAAACCAGGATAAATGGGTGTCTGGAAACCTCCCAGAGCCCTGGGCACTTGCAGTAGACCCCAGGGACACGCCGCTTTCCTCTCCCTGGGGACTCCTCACCAGCTCTGCGGCCCCTGGAGTCCTTCCTTCTCCCTCTAAGCCTGGCTGAAGTGTGAACAGGGCCTCCCCAGCCCCATCCCTTCTTTGCCATCAGAAACTGCATGAAGTTCTTTAAAATTTGAGAGATTTACTGTCCAGTCACCTCCATTCACAGTCGGTAGACAGAGGACAACCTATACAATAACAAATAAGGGGAAATTATAAAACGTACAACAGTTTTTCTGGAAAGGGGCCCCGCTTTGGATTTACGTCTCATGGATGCTGAAAAATATAGCCCTGCTTTGTATTTACCTCTCGTGGATGCTGAAAAATATAGCCTTGCTTTGGATTTCTACCCTTCCCTCTTCTTTGCCCTGGGGGCAGGGGGGCTCCCTCTCCCCTCCTCCTGCCTGGAGGAGCATTCCTACCCACAGAACAAAAGGTGCCCTATAGTCTCCTGGGGTGATTTGCATCTCTGAAGGCCTGTGGCTTCCTGGTTAAATAGGCCTTTGCCTGGCCCTGGAAAGATCCCCACTACTTCAATCTGGAGTTGATTGCTTACATTATGAAAGTATTCTTCACCACACCTAATCCCTGCAGCTTTATTTTGAATATGGAATTTCCCTAAAGCATCTAAATATGTTCTAGTATACACATAATATTGTGGGCACTTAGCTTGTGCTTAAAGGGAGGACCACCTGCATTTGCATTCCTATTTAAAGGAATATAAATAACTTAAAGGACTATAAAAAGACTCCCAATACAGACATGAATGATCTGTGTGTCTTTTTTAAAAACAGAGTGACATAAACTCTTCCTCTTTATACCGTCAAAGGGGTGCTGGTTTTTAGGCTTGATCTTTATTCTTTGGCTCCCATACTTTATAGTCAAACATTTCCCACACAATTATTTGTATGCAGTCATGTTGAAATATACACACATTGATAGTGATGCAGTAATTATTCCAATCTATTTTGTCACAAATTGCTATTAAAGTCACTTTACCCCCTTTTTTTAACAGAATAAAATATTAAATTTAGAAGAGCAGAATATACTGATACTATTTTAGCATATTGGAAAATATTTGTTAATAAGATAAATAGCTTAATAGTAATAGTAAATCATAATAGTAATAAGTGGTATAATCAAAAATGATTATAAATTCTAAAGGCATTCAAGGAAGGTGTCTTTAAACTTAAAAAATGCACTGTCCTGCTTCCCTGGTGGCGCAGTGGTTAAGAATCCGCCGGCCAATGCAGGGGACACGGGTTCAAGCCCTGGTCTGGGAAGATCCCACATGCCGTGGAGCAACTAAGCCCGTGTGCCACAACTACTGAGCCTGCGCTCTAGAGACCGCGAGCCACAACTACTGAGCCCTCGTGCTACAACTCCTGAAGCCCGGGTGCCTAGAGCCCGTGCTCCACAACAAGAGAAGCCACTGCAATGAGAAGCCCACGCACCACGATGAAGAGTTAGCCCCCGCTCGCCGCAACTAGAGAAAAGCCCGCGCACAGCAACAAAGACCCAACACGGCCAAAAATAAACACATTAAATAAATAATTTTTTTTAAAATACTTTAAAAAAATGCACTGTCTATAGAATATATTCACTCAGTATGTGATAGCGCACATACCTCATAATATGTATTATTATTTTTTTTTTTTTTATGTGTGTGGTACGCGGGCCTCTCACTGCTGTGGCCTCTCCCGTTGCGGAGCACAGCCTCCGGTCGCGCAGGCTCAGCGGCCATGGCTCACGGGCCCAGCTGCTCCGCGGCACGTGGGATCTTCCCGGACCAGGACACGAACCCATGTCCCCTGCATCGGCAGGCGGGCTCTCAACCACTGCGCCACCAGGGAAGCCCCCTCATAATATGTAGATATACATCTCACTGATTTATAATGATGCATTAGAGTTTCCCTAGTGGCCCACGGAGAGTTCTTGGGACCTTTATATTATTGCTGCTTGAATCATAATGCTGTTTCTGGGATGATGCAAACACTAAAGTCTAAAAGTTATAAAATCAATTTTGCCACAACTGCTTTAGCTACCTCAGATAAATCATTTAACTTTGGGGGACCTCAGTTTCTATGTCTGTCAGATGGGAATAATCAGATCTGCCTCATATACTACACAGGGTTGTCTTAATGCTCCAAAGAATCTTGGTGCTTTGGCTTAGGAGTTAGACTGAAATTTAAATCCCAGTTCCATTGCTTACTAACTCTGATATTGAGCAAGGTATAAAGCCCTTTGAACCTTAACTCCTTATCTGTAAACTGAGAATTAATGGCAATTAAATGAGAAAATGCCTATAAATCCCAGCTGCAGGGACATCCCTGGTGGCGCAGTGGTTAAGAATCCGCCTGCCGATGCAGGGGACACAGGTTCGATCCCAGGTCCGGGAAGATCCCCTATGCCGCGGAGCAACTAAGCCCGTGCCCCACAGCTACTGAGCCTGTGCTCTAGAGCCTGCAAGCCACAACTGTTGAGCCCATGTGCTGCAACTACTGAAGCCCACGCACCTAGAGCCCGTGCTCCACAACAAGAGAAGCCACCGCAATGAGAAGCCCGTGCACCGCAACTAGAGAAAGCCCACGCGTAGCAATGAAGACCCAAAGCAGCCAGTAAATAATTATTAATTTTTTAAAAGATAACTGGAGAATATTAGAAACAATTAAAAAAAAAATCCCAGCTACAGTTCTAATGATGAGGATGATTACGTTTGATAAGGAACTGAGTTGTCCCGGAGCTGCTTTTCATGCAGTCTAGCAATGCTGGGGCAGTGATCTGGCTCCATTCGAGCTAGAATGTGGTTTGCCTTTCCTGTTCTTCCCAGCTCTACAGCTCTCCATCCTCATGCTGGAGAGAGCAGAGTGTTGCAGAGCAGGGGTAGGATGAGGTTTTCCTTTTTCTCACTTTTGTTGTCTTGCTCTTAGGCACTAGTCCAGCGCCCCCATGTTATATTGTTTGACTCTTACCTTGAAAGACCTGCTGAGCTCTGGATGGCACTGGATCAATACAGAGTCCTAGACATTTAGCTAAAAGATCTGCAGGTCAGTGGTTCTTAACCATCTACTGGGTCACAGTCCACTCTGAGATAGAAAGCAATGGATCATCTCCATAAAACACAAAGTTTTTTTATATATGATATAATTTTACGTAGATTACTAGGAGAAAAACTGCTTCAAGAGTCTATGAGTTAAGATACCACATTGGTTTAACATGAATTTTCCTTTCTCGGTCCTTTAAAATATCTTTACTGTATTTCTCTCTGTTCTTAATAGGATTAGAGTTAAATTATATAGGTTCCAGTGTTCTAGTTCATGAAATGAACAGTAAGATATATGTGAGATGGTCTTGTTTCATTTGCCTTTGTAAGTACCGGGTTTTTCCCCCAGGCTTTATGTTGTCATTTGAGTCATGAATTGACGTTCACTCACAGACTTGTTTTTTACCTGTTTCTTTCAGTGAGTGTGTCCGTTTGAAACCCACTGACATCCAGCCCGACATCTTCAGCTACCTCCTGCATCTGATGTACACGGGGAAGATGGCACCTCAGCTGATCGACCCGGTGCGCTTAGAGCAGGGGATCAAGTTTCTCCACGCTTACCCGCTGATCCAGGAGGCCAGCCTGGCCAGTCAAGGAGCCTTTTCTCATCCTGACCAGGTTTTTCCGCTGGCGTCTTCCTTGTATGGCATTCAGATTGCAGATCATCAGTTGAGACAAGCCACCAAGATTGCTTCAGCGCCGGAAAAACTTGGCCGAGAGCCACGGCCACAGACGTCCAGGATGAGCCAGGAGCAGGTGCCTGAGGCCTCCCAGCTCTCCCAGCTGCCCTCGAATCTGACCCAGGTGAATCGGACACACATGACCCCCTCGGACCCGCTGCAGACCTCACTGTCGCCCGACCTCGTCTCCACTCCTGTTCCTCCCCCGCCCCCAGGGGAGGAGACCAATCTGGAAGCCTCTTCCTCGGACGAGCAGCCCGCGCCCCTCACCATAGCCCACGTCAAGCCGAGCATCATGAAGAGGAACGGGAGCTTCCCCAAGTACTACGCCTGCCACCTGTGCGGGCGGCGCTTCACGCTCCGGAGCAGTTTGCGGGAGCACCTCCAGATTCACACGGGGGTCCCCTTCACAGCCAGCCAGCCCGGAGAGAGCCGCGTGCCCCTGTCCCTCTGCAGCAACACGGCGGACCTAGGAAAAGACGCCATGGAGGTGCCAGAAGCGGGGATGATCAGCGACAGCGAGCTGCGGCACATCTCGGACTCGCCCATAATCGACGGGCAGCCGCACTCGGAGACGCCACCGCCCTCAGACATCGCGGACATTGACAACCTGGAGCAGGCGGACCAGGAGAGGGAGGTCAAGAGGCGCAAGTACGAGTGCACGATCTGCGGTCGCAAGTTCATCCAGAAGAGCCACTGGAGGGAGCACATGTACATACACACCGGGAAGCCTTTCAAATGCAGCACGTGTGACAAGAGCTTCTGCAGGGCCAACCAGGCTGCCCGGCACGTGTGCCTCAACCAGAGCATCGACACGTACACCATGGTGGACAAACAGACCCTGGAACTCTGCACCTTTGAGGAAGGCAGTCAGATGGACAACATGTTGGTACAGACGAACAAACCCTACAAATGCAACCTGTGTGACAAAACGTTCTCAACTCCCAATGAGGTTGTTAAACATTCATGCCAAAACCAGAACTCAGACGTTTTCGCCCTAGACGAAGGGCGGTCCATTCTCCTGGGCAGTGGGGACTCTGAAGTGACGGAGCCCGACCGCCCAGTGTTAGCTTCCATCAAAAAGGAACAAGAAACAGTGTTGTTAGACTGAATGTTACTTATCTTTTTAAAAAACTGTCATTTTTACAAAGACTATCTTTCTTCCCTTCCCCCAACTCAGAACTCTCGTTCTCCATGGCATGATACAAACAGGCCCCCGCCCCTCCCTCCCCCTCCCCCTGACCCGTCCCCAGCCCCCCCTCCTCCGTAAAGGCTTTGTGCATTATAAACCTGGAACATATTTACTTTAATTCAGGGGATATTGGAAAGATAATGGTCAGTAGTACTTATAAGCTCAAATAGACTTCGAGAAGTTTTGGATGATTTAAAAGCATACTTGGAACTAATGAATGGTATAGAACAAAACAAAACAATTCGAATGCAATTTGGTAAGCTAAAATTATGACTCCCTGGGTAATAAGTCTTCCTTCTCAGAAAGACAATGTCTGAAAATACAGCATGCTGCTTAGAGATACAGTGGGGCTCTGTACTATGCAAAATCTAGAGGTGTGGGGAAACTTTAAATCCCAAGAAAACGTTCTTAGTATTTATCCTCCAGAGGTCTTATTTCAGAATGCATCCTTTGAGATTATGTCCAGTTAAGAAAAATTATTAGCTAAGAAATCTACTTGAACAAAACACAAAAGAGAAAAAGTAATAATGTGATGGCAATCTTCATTGTTGGATAAAACATGACAAGCTGTGAGTTTGTGTGTTTGGAAGAGAAAATGTGTGGATACTTGATGTAAACAGGTGAATTAATGCAAATGCCTTATCTAATTGCTGGCTTCTTTCAAAGTTGAACAACAACAAAATACTGTGTTTTAGTTTCTGACAAATTTGTCAGTTTTAAAAATCAGATTTGAAAGTACTGTTCTATAGATTGTCTTTCTGAATAGAAAACAACATGCCATTCTAGCAGTTGCCAGTGGTAAATTTGTTTTTAGCACCAGTCAGCTGCTTTTAAATCAGTGTGTATATGTGGGAAAAGATAACAGGAATATGCATCTTACAGGGAAACTTGTGAGCAGCTGTAGCAACTTTAATGAGTTTAAATGTTAATGCTAATAGTTTACTGGCAACATTCATTGAAGCATCAAAAATGGCAAAGAGAAATCAGGACAAAACACTTAACTGCTGTTTGGGAAAAAAATTTAATTTTAATGTTTAGTCTCCAGTTTTTTTTTTTTTTTAAACACTGAAATGTCCTCCATCGGCCTGAAAGCAGTAAAAGTTGTCCATTAATCTTCCTTTAGGCCAGTCTCACAGGATAAAACAGGAGCCAGAAATAAGGACCGAAGGGGAAAGGGAAGAACAGTTAATAACTGTGCTGTACGTATATGTTAAAAACTGAATATCCCGTCATCCTATCTCATGTATAGTTGAGTTCTCAGATTTGTAAGTTTTTATACATACTTTCATTGAATAAACATTTGACTAAATGGGTACATGGTTTTATCTATGCATTACTTTGTCTACCCAAAAAGATGCAGGAAGGCCAAGTAGACAGCATTGCCCCAAGAGTCAATTTCTTGCTGTGTCTCCTTCTCTCTCTGTCTGTTGAACTTTGGGCAATTCCCCTACCCTGAGTGGTACTGTCTCTATTTGTAAAATGAAGACAATAACTGCATTGGATCATAAGACTGTGAGAATCAAACGAGTCCACAATATAAGAAGATGCTATGAAGAATCAGGGTTTGACCACGAATGGGTCTAGATATTGTCTTATCCAACTTTGTTTTACAAGGAGGTAAGAAAGAGGCTAAGGTGTTTGCCTAAAGATGACACAAATACAGGCTACATAAACCTAGATTATTAAATATTAAGAGGTTTCTACCAATTTCAGCTTTTTTAAAAAAACTACAGTAGTCCCCACTTATCTTCAGGGGATACGTTCCAAGAACCTGAAACTAGACAGTACCAAACCCCATATACCCTATGTTTTTTCCTATACACACATACTTAAGTTTAATTTATAAATTAGACACAGTAAGAGAATATCTGGGGCTTCCCTGGTGGCGCAGCGCTTGAGAGTCCGCCTGCCGATGCAGGGGACACGGGTTCGTGCCCCGGTCCGGGAAGATCCCACATGCCGCGGAGCGGTTGGGCCCGTGAGCCATGGCCGCTGAGCCTGCGCGTCCGGAGCCTGTGCTCCGCAACGGGAGAGGCCACAGCGGTGAGAGGCCCGCGTACCGCAAAAAAAAAAAAAAGGATATCTGAATTGTCAGCATCACTACTCTTGCGTTTTGGCGCCATTTTTAGTGAAATAAGAGTTACCTGAACACAAGCACTGCAATACCCTCACAGTCGATTTGATAACCCAGACGGCTACAAAATGACTAACCGGCGGGATACGCTAGGCAAAGGGGTGATTGACGTCCCAGGAGAGATGGAGTGGGCGGCACAGGATTTCATCCTGCTACTCAGACGGCCGGAATTTAAAACTTATAAATTGTTTATTTCTGGAATTTTCCATTTATTCAGATGGAGGTTGACTGCAGAAAGTGAAACCTCGGATAAGGGTACTACGGTATATTCACGTCTCCCAACTTAAATGAGAGTCTTGCGCCTAGTTAACTCCTCTGAATACCTGAAAGGGAAAATCAAGGTGTGCCTCCACAGTCCTTCAGGCAGACAAGGGGTCCTGAAGACCAGAAAGTCATGGGAATCACAAAGGATCTGGTGGACGAAGAGAGAGGAGTGAGTGCCTGCACCCTGATGGAGATGGAAGGGTAGGTGTGTTCACCTACTCATGCTGGGGTGCAGGGGCCCTTAGCAGCTTGCGGCCACCTCCTCCACGTGGCAGACCTGGACAATGCCAGTTCCCTCCCCAAACCAAAAGCTGAGTACAGATAAGGAAGCCCACCCTACCCTGGGATACTCGATACCTATTTAATCCCAAGAGGTTATAAACTAATAATTTATTCTGCGGTTTTGATGGTACCAGTTTAAATAAGCTTTGGACATTTCAGTTGATGGTATTTTTCCCAGTGATTTTGAGGTTCTTGACGTCTCGTCGCAGAAAGAATTCAATGAGAGACAGAGTTACAGATAAGAAGTGGATTTATTTAGAGAAACACACTCCACAGACAGCGTGGGCCATCTCAGAAGGCAAGAGGGCCCTGAAATACAACGTCATTAATTTTTATGGGCTGGGTAACTTTATAAGCTAATGAGTGGGAGGATTATTCCAATTATTTGGGGGAAGGGGCGGAGATTTCCATGAATGGGCCATCGCCCACATTTTGGCCTTTTATGGTTGGCCTCAGAACTGTCATGGCGTTGGTGGGTGTGTCATTTAGCATATGCTAATGTATTACAATGAGCGTATAATGAGGTACAAGGTCCTCTGGAAGTCAAATCTTCTGCCATCTTGGACCTAGTTTCTTCTATCCAGTTTTTGTCATGTCCTATGGCTATGTCATTCTTTTAAAGGTTTTGCCCTTCCCCCTTTCCTCCTGTTTCATTAAGAGCAATCTGAACACCTAAGCTTTAGAATTAATTTGAGCTGTCATCCTCCATACTTTAGCCCTTATTAACCCCACTGGTTCTATTACTTTTCCTTTCTTAGGGAAAACAATAAACAACTCATTCAACAGATGTTGCTAAATGATAGATTCATAAAGAACTGTAGGATTTTATTTTACCATAGGAAATATGGCTTTAATGGGAAGAAAGCATTCCATTAAAATATATTTATCAATTATTCTTCAATAAAGCTGAAAAATAAATAAACAAGGTAGCTTGGATAATGATAGAAGAATGGAGAGTAGAGTGGACCCCAAACCTCCTTGTTAAAGTCATAAGAACTAGCCGCCATTCTTTTTTGTAATTTCACCTTGCAAGAGAGGGGAAGAGCTGAGACATCCAAAAGAAACATTTCAAGTTCAAAATGTCAGACCTCAGTCATGCGTTTCAGGTAAAATACTAAATTGCCTTGTTTAAAAAGATATAAGGGGCTTCCCTGGTGGCACAGTGATTGAGAGTCCACCTGCCGATGCAGGGGACACGGGTTCGTGCCCCGGTCCAGGAAGATCCTACATGCCGCGGAGCGGCTGGGCCCATGAGCCATGGCCACTGAGCCTGCGCATCCGGAACCTGTGCTCCGCAACTGGAGAGGCCACAACAGTGGGAGGCCCACGTACCGCAAAAAAAAAAAAAAAAAAAAAAAAAAAGATATAGGCACTTAGAAGGATGATTGTGGAGGATGGTATGTGTGTGGCACCTCCTGAAATTTGGCTAGGAATTGAGGTGGGCAAGGGGAAGCTCTCTTGCACTAATTCACTAGGAGTGAATTCTAAGACAAATTATGTGTACAGGGAGTACAGTTTATTGTAATGTAATTTAACTTGCTCTTCGGGTTGACTTCGCATTTTTATGACAATTTTTGCTTTGGTTTAGTCCTCCATTTTGGTCTAGAACAAATTATTGCTATATATCACTTGCGGGTAAGCAAGATTTAGGCTTGGAAATCTTTAAGCAAATAAAAAATTAAGATACGATCAATGAAACTCCCTTTCTAGAACTAGCTCCTAAAACACAACTGGAAGACTATCACTAAACTGTTAATAGCTCTCTAAATAAAAGAAAGACTAGGGGCTTCCCTGGTGGCACAGTGGTTAAGAATCTGCCTGCCAATGCAGGGGACACAGGTTCTAGCCCTGGTCCGGGATTATCCCACATGCCGCGGAGTAAATAAGCCTGTGCACCACAACTTGAGCCTGCGCTCTAGAGCCCACAAGCCACAACTATTGAAGCCCCCACGCCTAGAGCCCGTGCTCCGCAACAAGAGAAGCCACCGCAATGAGAAGCCCAGGCACCCTCAAGAAGAGTAGCCCCCGCTCACCACAACTAGAGAAAGCCCGCGCACAGCAACCAAAGACACAATGCAGCCAAAAATAAAATAAATAAAAATTTTTAAAAAATTAAAAATAAATAAAAATTAGACTGAGAATCTTTAGCGTGGGAAAAAAATGGATCAGGATGAAATGATATTGTGGCTTCATTCTCCTCAGGCAGATCAAAAAAGAAATTTTTTTTGGCACCTTGTGTGGCATGCCGGATCTTAGTTCTCCCACCAGGGATCGAACCCTGGCCCCCGGCCGTGGAAGTGCAGAGTCCTAACCACTGGACCACCAGGGAATTCCCAAAATATTTTTTAACATAAAGAATAGTTATTAAATTTTTGACTCAAGCTTGTGCTATTCTCTGAAAAATATTCAAAACCTACCCTGCCTAAATTCCCTGGTTGTTGTGAAGATTGATCCTTGTGAAGAAGGCATTACAAACTGAAGGGCTGAACCTGGGGAAACAAGATCCTTTTTTTTCTTTTTTTCTTTTGTTTTTTTAACATCTTTATTGGAGTATAATTGCTTTACAATGGTGTGTTAGTTTCTGCTTTATAACAAAGTGAATCAGCTATACATATACATATGTTCCCATATCTCTTCCCTCTTGGGTCTCCCTCCCTCCCACCCTCCCTATCCCACCCCTGTAGGTGGTCACAAAGCACCAAGCTGATGGGGAAGCAAGATCCTTTATAGGGTGTCTGTGTGCTCCTCTCAACAATACTGTCAGACATGTGTCCCATGTTTACAGTTAAGGAAATTGAGGCCCAAAGAAGTTAACGAACTTTTCTGAGGTCACCCAGACAGGATTCAAACTCCCATGTGGCTCAGTGCTATATTCCCCAATGTGCAAATATTTCTGTGGGCTAGAAGCAACTGGGGGGAAGGGATGTCAGGAGAGGGGTGGGAATCTGGAAGGGGAAACCTTTTTCACCTGTTAACCTATTCATTCTGCTATTGAGGCGATTAACTTAAACCTGTTTTATTGCCTTTACTACAGTAGTCCTAAAACTTCAGCACATCAGAATCTTCTGGAGGGCTTGATAAAACAGACTGCAGAGTATCTGATTCAGTCGGTCCAGGGTGGGGCTGAAGAATTTGCACTTTAAACAGGTTCCCAAAAGATGATGATGGAGATGATGATGCCAGAAGCAACATTTTGAGAACAACAGCATCACTATACAATTTGTGTTGTAGTATTACTGCCTTTTCTTGGTTCTACTTTCTTCTCAGAATTGAAATAACCAGGGGAGGGACTTCCCTGGTGGTCCAGTGGGTAAGACTCCGCGCTCCCAATGCAGGGTGTCCAGGTTCGATCCCTGGTCAAGGAACTAGATCCCGCATGCGTGCTGCAACTAAGAGTTCACATGCCGCAACTAAGAAGTCTGCGTGCCACAACTAAAGATCCTGCATGCTGCAACTAAGACCCCGCACAGCCAAAATAAATAAGTAAGTAAGTAAGTAACCAGGGGAGCTAATAAAGGGCCAGAAAGGGATCTGTGCCATTTCTAGCATGCTTCTCTCTTTGAAGCAAAGTGCTCCTTAATGAGATGTGTGCAACATACAGATTGGTGCATGAGCCCTTAAAAATGCATGTTTGAGAGGCCCTAGAATTTATTTTAAACCTCCCTGTTCTCATTCTAAATGCCTTTGTAATCTCTGAGCACAGAAAAGATCATAGCCATAGTAACCAAATACCCTAACTAGTTTTTGAGGAGGTCACCTAGACAATCCTCCTTACTCTAAGAGAGGCAAGGATCTGGATGAGGAAACAAAATGGTGGTAATTACAGAGTCCAGGTCTCCCAATCCAGTGCTCTTTCTGCTATCATCACTCTGCCTAGGAAACCCTTCCTTGCCTCATTTAAATTTATTTCTATAATTGTTTTTGATTAGCAAAAGAAAAAAGACTAAAGAGTCCTTTTATCTTTCCATTTATATTTAGATGCCCAGAAGCAGACAAAGGTCACAAGGTAGCCAGCCAGAGAGAACTGGGCGCCAGGACAATGCACGGTCTAGGGAGTCCTGGGAGTGACCGGGAAGAGACTGCAGGTTTGGCCCCCTCCCAGCCAGAGTCCCCTACCCCACGTCGCATGCCCCCCACCCCAGTCTCCCTGGGGAGATGTACCAGCAGGCCACAAAAGCTGAAAAAGCGACAAGGAGAGGAGGAAAGGTAAGAAATGCAGACGACACACAAAGAGAGCATGTCTGAAAAAGATGTTTCTGATATTTTTAGAAAGATCAGTGTCATTATTCTGAATCTTCCAAAATACTCAGGGACACAACACTCATCAGGTTGCTTCTAATGGATGGTTTTACTAAAACTTCTCTTCTAATTACTAATATTAGTGTACTGTGGTGGATTTTGCTTTTTACTTTGTCAAGCACCTTCACAAGAGGAAAATCTTGTGAAGCACCTTGTCATGCATTCTGAAATGAGGAAACGGCTGTGACAGGGTAAGTGAATGCAACAGCCTCACCTTTCTTAGTCACCAATGTTGGTGCATGAGCTTTTAGGAAATGTCGTAGGGATCTGTGTAGGTGATCTCCCCCTCTGTGTCTCCAAGGACGTAGAGAGGACAGAAGAGCCATTGATGTCTCTGTCCTGAACACTTTTCTGTTTATAAGACCCATATAGCCAGCTACTGGTCCTGCATTTTCCCTTGGGGATCTCACAGGCCTCTCAAATTAACATTACCCAAACGAATATCATCACCTACCTCTACACATGTCGGTACATGGCTCCATATCCAGGTTGGCAACACAGAAACTTCATTGAAAAAAAAAAAAAAAAAAAAAAGTTTGTCATTTTATTGCTTGGGGGGCGGCAATGTGTGTGTTGGGGGACGGGGGGTTGGTTGTTTATTTTGGTTTTTTGGCTGCACCTCGTGGCTTGCAGGATCTTAGTTCCCTGACCAGGGATTGAACCCAGGCCCCTGCAGTGAAAGCGCCGAGTCCTAACCACTGGACCACCAGGCAATTCCCCCGGAAACTTCATTCTTCAGGCCAAGCTGTTCCTATGACAAATAATCAGGTATCCTGCCCTGAGGCCACCTCCTAACATCTGTTGACCCTCTCACACCCCTCCAGCCAAAGTGTCGCTACTTTAATATAGGCCATTTTCAGCTCTTGCTAGGTTATTATAGTAACATGTTAGCTAGTCTCCTCCCAGCCTCTGGTCTTTAATTCCCTAGAAGCAATTCTCTAGAATGCTTGGCATTTTAGGTAGAAACTCTCTTTTTAAGAAGGGCTGTCCCGGACCTTGCAGCATCACAAGCGTTTGGTCCCAACTCATTAAAATTCAGTAATACCCCAGCCATTGCGATAAGCAAAAACTCTACAGGGGAGTGGGGCAGAAACACAACCACTAACACTGCCTTGGGAATGGCAGGATAGCATCATTTCTCTGCTAAAGTAATGATATCTTAGGATAAATCCCACTCCTTAAAATGGCCCGCTGGCCAAGACTGTAGTACCCTTTCCATAAGGTCTTTACAAAGAACCCCAGTTGCGGGTTTCCCTGGTGGCGCAGTGGTTGAGAGTCCGCCTGCCGATGCAGGGGACACGGGTTCGTGCCCCGGTCCGAGAAGATCCCACGTGCCGCGGAGCGGCTGGCCCCGTGAGCCATGGTCGCTGAGCCTGTGCCTTCGGAGCCTGTGCTCCACAGCGGGAGAGGCCGCAACAGTGAGAAGCCCGCGTACCGAGGGGAAAAAAAAAGAACCCTAATGGTATCCAGGTCTCAAGTCCTAGAGGCAACCGCACCTGCTTTTCCAGGAATCAGGTGAGCTCCTGAGGCTGACAGTGGTTAAGTAGGATCAAGCACAGTGTGGTTCTTTTTTTTTTTTTTTTTTTTGTGGTACGCAGGCCTCACTGTTGTGGCCTCTCCCATTGCGGAGCACAGGCTCCAGACGCGCAGGCTCAGCGAGCATGGTTCACGGGCCCAGCTGCTCCGCGGCATGTGGGATCTTCCCGGACCGGGGCACGAACCCGTGTCCCCTGCATCGGCAGGCGGACTCTCAGCCACTGCGCCACCAGGGAAGCCCCACAACATGGTTTTTAAATTGGCCTAATTTAAAGGATTGTCGTTGTACTCACAATTATGCCAAGTTATTAGGGCTTATTAGAACAAACAAGAAAACGCACAGGGGTGAGTTAGAGCTAGGACTTAGCACTCAATATCCTGTTGTGGGAAAATAACACCTTGGGTCCTAATTTCATCATTTATGAAATGTTATTCTACCTCTGGTCTCCAAATATGAGTACTATCTATAAGAAAACTTCTCTTAAGTTACATGTAATACTTCTCTTGTATTAAAATTTTTCATGTCAACAAGAAATGGGAGAATGTGAGAAGTCATGAGATTACCTCAGTCGTAAGTGTAGGATACTGTACAGATGGCCTGTTATATTTAAATATCAAAAAAAGGGGTTGATTTCTAAGCTGTGACGGCACTAAAAAAAAAAAAAATCATGATTATCTTTATCTTCACCACCATGCCACCCCCAAGTCCTGGTCACCTTAGCTAAAACCTGTGCTATCACATAAGGGCTGGTGATCTATATCTCAACTTTCTTATTTATAAAACGAGAGCCAGGTCATTTTCCTAATTGTAAGAGATGGTAAGGAATTTGGTGGTGAGGAGAAAACTTGCATTTGCACAAAAAATTGTGCCAGGCTATCCAGCAGATTCATCTCCAGAATCACATTAGCAATGAAGTCATGTGACATTGGTCGTTCAGGTGCCAACTTCTTCCTGGGAATCCTTGGACTGTGTCCATTTCCTTTCTTGCAGTTGGATGAGAGGTTTCTAACTCTGGTTCTGGTTACCGGTTGGGTTTTCCGAGTGTGGCTATCCAAAAACTACATGAAACTGTGTTCATTTTAGGAGTTGGAGGTGAGCCAGAGGTTTAATGAAAGTCTAATTAAAGGGGCCCTGACCCAAAAAGGTGAAGAATCACTGATAGAGACTTCTGTGCACTCACACAACCCCAGATACATTCCAAACTCCCATGAAGCTTTGTGGACAGTGTCTCAAAGGATGATTAAGTAGTTAAAAGTAGGAGTGAAATGTGTGATGAATCTCAAAACAGTTAAGAGCAATCAAAACTGAATTATGGTGAAATTATAGAAAGAAAATCCATGGCATTTAATTAGGTTGCATTTTATTTAGATAAATGAAAATTTGCCCCCCAAACAGAACTAGGAATCAAATACTGTCTCAGATTAAAAAGGAAATGGCTAAGCTTGAAGCTTACACTGAAAAACTAAAATTTCCAGCCCTTCACTACCTGTAGTTCCAACCATCAAAGGAAAATACCAGAAAAAAGTATCTGTGTGACAGAGAGAGGCAACTCGGGTGTACCATTAGCAAAAGAACCTGAGGGGGAACATTTTATATTCTTCGATTACAAGAAATGGCGAGAATTTACAAGTCTTGCATTGCTTTCTATTGAACATGGCTCCATAGTAATGCCAAAAATAGCAAAGTTTAGGCACTTGCTCCAACTTCTGCAGTTTGCATTTGATTATTATGTACGTCATAAATTAACAGCAGCTTTAGAGTTATAATACAGAATTGTATTTCATGCTACTGTTAATAGCATTCCTCCTGTTAGTAAAACAATGATGCTTAATGGACATAGGTCCAGAGCTTGTACGGAAGTAATCCAGGGCACATCAAGAGCACAATCATGAAGCAACCACCACTGGAAAACCAATTGTGATGGCCAGAATGACCTGGCCACGTGTATTAAGACAAGACCAAATACAAATGGGATGAAGTGGCAGGATGGAATTTAAACCCCCCAAAAATGATTACCACAAACTACACAAACCTTTAGTCTGTTCAAAATAGCACGAAGTTTCTTCCTGCCGTAGAAAGGAAGTTAGTTGATATTTAGAAGTGTAATGAACTCCTTAAAAACTGCTACCATCTCCAAATTTCAGTTGATCTTCAAAAATTGACACCAGCATTTGGATTTTTTTAAAGTATCAGGTTGGCAAAAGAAGTATCTTTAGATCAGAGGGTGTTTTTTTAATTTGGGGATTTTAAAGTTTAGTAATTAAGCACAAGTGGCTATTATATGTGTGAAAAACTCCCCAAAAGATACTAAATGTTTTCCAACTACAAAACCATATGCTGTTACCATGAGGGGGTCTTTCTAATATGGCCAATTTTTTATCGTAGTCAGGTTTGTTGGTTTATGAGAAACTACTTTCCAGTTTTGACAGCAAACTGTCTTTCTGCTAAAAGACTGTTCTAGTTTTGCTAGAATGTTATATGTCAAAATAATTTAATTGGCAGTTGAAATTTAAGTTCTCAAACTGGAGTACTGAGTTTGAGTACAATTTAAGAAGTGTGCCCACCAGGCCAGTGCTACCCATGAAAAAGTGGGACTTCCTGGTAGATGGGGGACTGTTCTTTGTGTGGCTCTTGTCTGACAGAATCCTTTAGGTATTAGCGTGAATCAGAAATCATTTTGACACTTTAAAAAATTTTTCTAAGATCACCTGTTAGGTAAGGCATTTTTACCACTAAGCCTTCTTGAAATGTCTTTCTAGAGACATTTGTCATTAACAGATATTAACAAAGAAAACTGACTTTTTCAGGAAGGCACCACCAGATGGTAGCATTGTTTCAGTACCGTCAATCTAAAAAGCTCCTGGTTTATTTCAGCGGATCCCTCTCTGCCTTAGACTTCCTCTGATCCCCAACTCAAACTGGGGTAAAGTGGTGACATCGTGTAGTGACTACATTAGAAACTTCTAGCTTCTCTGCTTTTAGAATGCAGTAAACATATGTCCCAGGCTTCCTATTATCTAATAAATCCAACAAATCTAAGTGAAGCAAACGTTTTATTGAAATCAGTTGTCAAATCACAATTTATCCAAATGATAATGCTACATTGTTCTTAAAAGAGTGGGCACAAATATGGCACAGACACAATCCAGCATCTATCAAAATACCATCTGTAAAGAACCTGACTTATTTCGTGCTGTGTGTGAATGTGGTCCACCATAGAAGGTAGACTCAAAACCAGTCGATTTTTTTCTTGATAACATGAAAAACATTTCACTACTTTGCCTCAAAATTAAGCACACTCATCTGTCCGTAACAACCGTATAACAATTAGCAGAGAAGACTTCAAATTAATCTGCTACTGAAAAAAAACTTCCTTCCAACCTCCACTGGGGGATAGAAAGAAAAATTTCCCAGTAACAATGGAACATTCTGTATGTTTCCCTCCAAAAAACACTTTCTATTTTTAGTGCACTGTGCATAATAGGAAAGTGACCAATTTCAGAGCGATACTAAACACTCTGAAAGGAACTAATCCTTAGTGAATTTTAAAATAAGAAGTGTAGCTTCTGATCAGGAATGTTATTTCTAGGAAGCTCTGTTTTCAAAGGTTGTAACTGAGGCAGACAGCTTCCTGAGACTTCACCGTGGTTGCATGCCCCGTCGTATATTGTGTGATACAGAAGGAACGCACTATACTGTAATTTCCTTAAACATTAAGAAAAAAAAATATACAATAGATACAGAAGGAGAATTACTTAAAACATACATATAAATACATAAAGAATGATACTCCAGTTTGAGAAGCAGAACTAGGTATTGCCAACTCCAGTTCCGGGCTAAGAATTAAGGACCTTGAATCAGAAACATTATATGGTACCAAGGGAAAATATCAGGGTGGTCTTGAAAGGAAGAAATGTTATCTGTCTACAGCTCCCGATGAAGCCTCAGGATTGTCAGGAGTTCTCTAGAAATGAGAGCAGTTGATGCGTCTGTTCTTCCGTTCCCAAAGTTCTGTAAGATTGGTCTCATCAGCAGCATTCGTTTTCTTCTCCCACTCGTCTTCACATTCTGGTCTTGCAAATACACAACTGTAACTGTAGAAGGAAGCCAGAATCGAAAGTAAGTAACATCTCCTTCGCCTCCCTCATTTATTCAACAACAGAAGAGTTGTGAAAGTGAGTTGCAGTCAATGGGAACCCTGGTGAAAACCACAGTTTAACTCTGTAAGAAAGAAAGATGGTGAAGGTCCATAATACAGCATCCTTTGCTACCCGAACACCAGTAGGCAGGCTCTCACATGCACTGGAAATATTTTTAAATGCTTCTTACTACTGCTGGAAGAAATCCTATTTTTTCCCAGACAGCTACAAACTATAAATTTTAAGCACTACCTTATAAACCTACTTTGGACTTCTAGTTATTTTTAAAAATGCAACAAAGTAGCCGTGAGCACAACATATTTCTTATGTCTTTGAGCCAAACACACACACAGTCACACTGGGGGTAAAACGAAGTCATTACTTTCAGGACACCAGTAAGACTGAAAAGCATGTCAATGAGAACAAGGAAACTAATGCTGGGGGCTTCCCTGGTGGTGCAGTGGTTAAGAATCCGCCTGCCAATGCAGGGGACACGGGTTCGAGCCCTGGTCTGGGAAGATCCCACATGCCATGGAGCAACTAAGCCCATGCACCACAACTACTGAGCCTGCGCTCTGGAGCCCGCGAGCCACAACTACTGAGCCCGCATGAGGCCCGCACACCTAGAGCCTGTGCTCCGCAACAAGAGAAGCCACTGCAGTGAGAAGCCCGCGCACCGCAACGAAGAGTAGCTCCGTTCGCCGCAACTAGGGAAATCCCACGCGCAGCAACAAAGACCCAATGCAGCCAATAAATAAATTTTTAAAAAGGGAAACTAACCTGGATCTCCTAGTTTGGTTGATGGTTATTTCCCCAGATGTAGGTTCCGCATAAAATCCTAATTATTTGAATTCCTGCTTCCCTCATAACAAATCTGCCATCAGATGACAGAAAAGAGGGCAAAATTACTTTCAAAGAAAAGGAAGTTACTTACGTGATGTTTTAGGATTCTGTGGGTTCGGGTTGTGCCGGTGCTCTCTCTTGGTCCTGTGTCTCCTCCTGTGTTTGTGTTTTGATCTCTTTTTCTGACTCGCTCTGCACTTTTTCTTCCTGAAATTCTACTTCCTGGCCATCTCCCTTCTCTTTCAGTTTGGGTCCAGTTGTATCTGGAGACTCTTTGGTTGAGCCTCCTGATGCCTCAGCATCTTCCGGGGCTGAGGTTTGGTTGCCGGGGTCATCAGCAGCATCACCTTTTTCATCTTCTCGGGATTCAAACGGTGACTTCTCTGTTCTTTCTCCAAACCTGGCACCACCGTCGTCTTCTGGCACAGACTTTGCTTCAGGGGCTTCTCTCTTTTCCTTGGATGGGAAAGCTACCTCTTCAAGCTGCTGGCCATCTACCCGGGAACTTTCTACCCTGGTGGCCGCCATCTTCTCTAGAGCTTCATTCACATCTTCGGAAACATCTGGATGTGTGTGTTCCCTGGCACTTAGTGGGGACTCCTCTTTGGCTTCCATGGTTTGTGTTTCATCCAATGTGCAGGCCTGAAGTTTGCTTTCTTCTTTCTCGATTTTCTGCCCAGCTTCCTGGCTGTCGGCTTCCGTCAGTTGAACCTGGGTCTGGAAAGCAGCGGCCTTTTCTTTTGTACTCCCCAACTGGTCAACAACTGTCTGAATTACGTTTTGTACAAGCTTGCAGCTCTCTGTCTCAAGTTTCAAAATCTCATTTTCAGCCTTTAAGTCTTCCTCTCTTGTTTTGCTTACTCTGCCTTCCTGACAACCAACCTGCTCACCGTCTCCATCTGACTCCCATTTCTGTGATGTGGTTTTATCTCCTTCCAGGTCAGCGCTGATGCCTTTTTCAGGCGTAACAGATACTATTACCGGCATTGATTTGGCCTGAGACTCAGTCCCTGTGGGCACCGCGTCTTCCCCCGGCTGAGCAGGAGAGCCTTCATCTTTTTCTAAGGACTTTCCTTCCGGTACTAAACGTGCCTCTGCAGATTCCAAAGTTTCCGCTGTTTCTAAAATCTTGATAGCTTCTCCTAAGACCTTCTCCCCCACTGCTGCAGCTGTTAGAGCTAATGATGCCTCAGAGCTTTGAACTTGAATTTCTGTGCATGCCTCTTCCTCGTGAACAGGCAGAGAACTTCCTTCAAAACTGATGACTTCCTTTTCACCGTCTATGACGGTTACATTCACTGCCTGAACCAGTTGCTTACTGAGCTCTTCACATGTGGTAACAGCTGGTTTGCACTCAAGTTTCTCTTCATTTACTTGAGTTGGCTCTAATTCCGTTTTGTCCCTTTCCACGTGAACTACCCTCTCTCTCTCCACTGGGGTTGGAAGAGACTTAGCAGGTCTCTGGAGTTCGAGATCATCATTCTTTTGAAACTCAGCTTTTTTCATAACTTCATCCTCAAGGGCAACTTCAGTTATCTTTTTCTCGGTTATTTCTGTGTCAGCAGACACCACAAGTCCTTCGACAGATGGCTCCTCTTTGGCTTCCTCATCAGCACATCGGCCAGCCTCTTGAATCACCTCAGTCTTTGAAAGGATGGGTACAGTTTCCACTGTTACCTCTTTATCTGTATGTTCTAGAACCTCTTCCATTTTTGAATGCTTTTCTTCCTGGGATTGAAAATTGGAAGGTTCTGGAGGCATCTCTTTCAGTTCAGGAAGTGCCTCACCTTCTGTGACCTGGTATTGGGTACCGGATGGAACCTCACCATCTTCATCGATTTCCAAGATCTTGGTCTGCTGGCTTACATTTGTAGCTTCAAAATCTGCTACTGGGGTGCTTCCATTGGTCTCACTGTCTGTGAGGGTTTCAGCTGAGTCAGGAGCAACAGCCTGTTCTGGGACAGTCTCTGGTTTTACCGCAGCCACGATTTCAGCTGGACAAGTGCCTGTAAGCTCCCTGGCCTCTGCACTCTCTGTGCCTGGAGGAATTTCTTCCAAGCTTTCCGGGGTGGCCTGTACAATCACTGTCCCCTGTGTCAAAGTCTCAGTTTTCATTTCTTGTACATGTTCTTTGGATGCTCCATCCATTGCTTCCTTCTGACCGAGTGCGTGAGAATCCTCTTCTGCTTCTTCCACCTGCTCCAGTATTTTTGCTTGTCCTTTCTGGGTTGTCTGGATGGTGTCGTCTAGCCCTCTGGCGTCAGGCAGCTGTGATTCCTCTTTAACTTTTTCTGCAACGGCCTGCAGCACCTCTTGGATCCTCTTCGCTTGGTCTTCCATGTCAGGCACGCTGCCCTCCACCTCCTGAACCGGTGTTGCTTCCTCAGTGGTGTCTGGAAAGTCGGTTAACTGGGAAACAGCCGAAACCATGTCGGTGGTCTCTTCAGCACCAGAGGCTTCTGTGGCTTCTTCGGCACAGAATGCCTCTGTGGTTTCTGCGGCCGTCAGAGCTTCAGGGGTCAATTCCACCTTGCTGGAGACTGTGTCATCAGTGGCCTGCTGGCTCTCTGGCAGCGTTTTGGTATCGACGGGGGTTTCCTCTGCAACGACTTCTTTTTCAAACACCTCCCCAGATGGTGGCTTGTCTTCGTCTTCTGCTTGTTCAAGAGGTTCTGTCACCGAAGCAGAGATCCAGGAAGGTGCCCTTTCTTCAATGCTGGTAACGGCCCTTGTCCCGTCCATGACAGCCACAGTCACGGTGTGAACCAGACTCTTACTGAGCTCCTCCGACACGTCGACAGCCACCCTCTGCTCGGGGCCTTCCTCGTTCTTCAGAGCCTGCTGTGCTTCTGTTTTCTCCCTTTCCACCGCATCATACTCGGACAGAGGCACCACGGCTGGGACGTCCGAATCATCCTCGTTGACCTCCGTTGGCCCCGTATCTTCCATCGCCGCTTGTTCTTGTTTCCCATCCAGCCTTTTCTTCCTTCGCCCAGGAATAAACTTCCTGATTGAAACCCAAGACTCTTCTTTCCCCAGCTCAGCATCTGAGGCTGAATATTCTAGGCCGGACCCGGCTACCAAGTCTTCACTCTTCTCTTCCAGTTTTGACTTCGGTTTTTTTCTCGAGGTGACTAATCTTTTAAATGACTCCCAGGTGGAGACCCCCTCCCCTTCGGAGGGGCTGCCGGCCTGCTCGGGTGAGGAACTTCCTGGGGGTTGATCGTGGTCTTGGGAGCCGGCAGGGAGCGCGTCTGGGCCCGGCTCCCTGTCTCTCCCTGCTTCCTCTGGTTTTTGGCTGTCTCCTCCCAGGGGTTTTGGTCCCCCTTCGTCGTCGGAAGAGGATGCTTTTCTTGCTCTTTTCTTGGATGACCCCACACAAATCAGAGCTTCCCAGGACACGGAGGTGTCGACCTTGCGCTTTGGCTCTTCCGGCTTCTGCTCCTCTCCGTTTCCTTTCCCCTCTTCCTGCATTTCAGAGGCGGCGCTCTCTGTGGAGGACAGGGTGGCGCTCTTGACCTTGTCCACTTCGTCCTCCTTGTCACTTTCAGAGAGCCTTCTCACACGTTTCTTGGGCGTCACCATCTTTTTGAAAGATGCCCAGGGGGTAACACCTTCCCTCTTCTTCTCTCCGTCGGAAGCGGTCCCTTCCTCCGTCTCCCCGTCCTGCGGGGCCTCGGCCACGCCTTTCTCCAGGCACGTGATCTCCTCGGGCTCTTCGGGGGACGAGGCCGAGCTCTCGCCCTTGGGTTCGTCTGGGCTGTCGGGAGAATCCGCTGAGGCTGGATGCTGCTCCCCGGATTCCTCATCTCCTCCTCTTTTCCCTTTCTGTTTCTTTCCAGAGAGCTTTTTTAAGCCGCTGCTAGTGAACAGTTTCTTTAAAGGGCTTCCCTGCACCTTAGTTCTCTCCTGCGAGGACGGCACTTCCACCTCACCCGCGACGCCCTCAGGGGGCGTGGGAGGCCCCTTCGCGTCTGCGCAGAGCTCGGCCGGCTGGGCGTGGTCCCCGCTGGGCGCGCCCGCCTCTTCCTGCATCTTCAGCAGCGCCTCCGCCTCCGGGGGTTCGGCGTGCAGAAGGTCGGCGTCCGTTTCAAGCGATCGCTCAGGTGGCGAGGGCTCTACTGCTTCTTCTACCTTGGCTTTCTGCTCCTCCGTGCCCTTCTCTGCAGTGCTGACGTGGACCTCCGCGACAATCTCTACTTTTTCATCGAATACTTCTGTTGCTAATGGGGCGGGTTTCTCTTCGGTAGGTGCTTGCCCTTGGTCTTCGGGGGGCAGCTCCACTTTTTCATACTCAGCCGACAGCCTGGCATCCTGGGCGCTCTCGCGGGCCTCCTGTGAGGGCGGCTGCTCGGAGAGATCTTCCGTCTTCTCGTTTTCTTCTGTGTCTGCCTTTTCTGGCTCTTGTTCCTTTTTCTTCTCTGAAGCCTCCAGCTCATCCTCCCGAGGCTTCCTGAAACTGGTCTTTTTTCGCCAGCCGGCCCAACCTTGAGTGAAGAATTTTTTGAAGGGCGATGCGGTTTCGCTGGCCACTGGACTAGTCGGAGAATCTGGAGATCGGGCGGCTTCTTTCTCTTGCTTTTCTTCTCCTTCATCTTTGCCTTCCTCGGCTGGTGGACCGGACTCCGCCTGAAGGGAGACTTCTGGGCGGCTCAGCTCGTGTCTGGGTGTCTCTTCGGGCGTCTCTGTGGACTGTTTGAGTTCGGTGTCTGTGGGTGTCGCGTCTCCCGTCTCCTGGCTGGGCTCCTGGCCGTCACCAGCCCCGTCGGACCCCCCTGGCCCTCCGCCTTCATCCTTTTTGACGGTGAGAAGCTGCACAGTGTCAGACTTCTCTGTCTTATCCTTTTTCACAGAGAATTTGAAGCCGACAAACTTAAACACCTTCTTAAATCCTACGTCGTTAGCCTGGGGCTCAGCGGGTTGCATCAGCTCGTCTACACTGCTTTCTGAGGCAGGGATCTGTTCCATCATCTCAGGCATTTCCTCCTGCCCCTCCTTCGTGATGTCTTGAACCGCCGCTGAGTTAGCAGCCATGTCTTTGTCTGAGTCCCTTTCAGTCACATCTTCAGACTCTCTCTGTCCAACTATTAACAGAAAAAAAAAAAAAAAGGAGGGTGGGGAAGAAAAAGGTTGAAAATGATTACAATTCAAGAAAATTAAATATTTAAAAAACACGGCCAATGAATACTTTCTTTAACATCAGGCAGTTCCAAGATCAGGTAACGGTCTTACCAGTATCTGTAAATCTCAATAGATTAGGCAAAAAATTAGTTATAGGTAAGCGGCCACAACATCACTAAGGGTAGGTCAACCAGACGGCGTATGCAAAATGGAATCACACATCACACCTAGGATCTAGAATCCATCAAGCTTTAAAGATAACTTCCACTTTATAGGAAATATAGGGTTAGAGAAGCTAAGCTAAATAAGTACCTAGACAAATCTAGAGGGGCATTCTATGTGATAACTACCTGGCCTCTTCAACAAGTCCCCAAAGGCGACCAGAGCTCCTTGGGGAAATTCTGGGCTAGGTCAGGGAAAGTACAAGGAACATTTTAGTGTGACAAAAGGGGGTGCTCAAAGGCTTGAGGGGGGGGGGCATATCCAAAGGACACAGGAGCCAGCTTGAAAGGGCTCCTGCTGGCCAAACTTTGAAGCGTAAAAAAATAACAACAATGATAGGTTATAATACATTGAATAAAAATAGAATCTATGAACCAAGAGTGACACTACAAATACAACATTGTAAATCAACTATACTTCAATTAAAAAAGAGTGATACCAAAAAAGTAAGTGAGGAGTAGGGGATACTTCCTTATGAAGAAACACCAATCAATAAATTTAGATATAACTTGCACTTTGATCCGTAGAGCCATTTCTTTAGAATTTAGAATTCTACCACATCAAGATTCATATTTATTAAGGACGAGAGTTAAGAAAAACAGTTCTTTTATAGACAGTTGTCCAGGCTCTTCCTAGGCCGCAGCAAACAGCAGTTCAGCCTTGAAAATGCAGAGCATCACTGTCTCTAAACACGTATTTGTATCATTCATCAAACAATTAACTTAAAGGAAATAATATAAGTGGATTTTCGCTTGCAGTTAATTTGGAGAGGAGAAAGCCATGTTTTAATTCGCTTCAACTGTAGGGTCAACTGAACTGAACTTTTTCAGTTGCTTAGAAAAATAAAAATAATTTCTCATTATATAAAATAAATGCAACACTGTTTCATGGCCAATGAGGTTACTCTTTTGAATGTGGGCCTGACTGAAGGCATTTGGAACTAGTCATATCACTATTAAAAATCAGCTATTCAGAAACAAATTCTAAAAAGACAGGAATTAGGGGGAAAGTTTTTAATAGATGAGACTTGGAAGCAAAGCAAGGCAATTGACTGGCTGTAGCTTAAGCGGTTGCCTTATTTGGTAAAACCTAGTTGGCTGTTTATCAGTAGACTTAGAAAAACCACGTTTACTAACACCATTCTAATAACTCATTCAGTCAAGAATCAAGAGATGCTAAAACTTTTGGGTGAAAGGTTTCCAGCACACTTACAGTTTTA
Source organism: Mesoplodon bidens (assembly GCF_964165515.1). Lineage (NCBI taxonomy): Eukaryota > Metazoa > Chordata > Mammalia > Artiodactyla > Ziphiidae > Mesoplodon > Mesoplodon bidens. Next base: position 79,382,762 of record NC_138168.1, on the reverse strand, counting down.
GAGTATCAACACACAGATTACTTCGTTTCAAAAGCAACAACTTCCTTTATAATGGAGAAACCTGCCAGGCACCACCTTAACCAAGCGATCAGAATTAACATCTCCAATAATGGGACAAAACTGTCATCATGCTTCGTGGTGTGAGGCACTGAGAAGGCCAATAAATCATCTACACAGTACTCCTGACAAAATGTTTAACAGAATTGAATCGTGTGGAAACAGTCAGACAACAGCCCACATGGAAGCCTGGCCTGAAATATAAATGTCTCAAAGGACAAAAATCAAACAAACACAAATGGATTGTCTGCAAGTAACTTTCAAATAGTTTAAGGGGAGAGAATGAGGGGGTGCGGGTAGAGGAGAAAGAAAATGTGGTAAAATATCAGTGAATGGTGAATAAAGTCAAGTGTATATGGGTGTTTATTGTATTTTTCTTTAGGTTTGAATTTTTTTTGTTTTTTTTAACATCTTCATTGCAGTATAATTGCCTTACAATGGTGTGTTAGTTTCTGCTTTATAATTTAGGTTTGAATTTTAAAACTTGTTGGGGGTTAAAGAAGCAAGTCAATGTGATTTAATAAAGGGTGGGATTCTGTGCTAAATTTAAAAATTTAAGAAACATAACAACCAGAGACACCAGGCATGGTCCTGGGTTGGATATTTGTTAGGGCAAGCCAGCTTAATGACAGTTTTGGGTCTACTTGGGATACTCGATGTCAGATTAGAGGAGATGAATTCTTACCAAAATGAAAGGGTAGAAATTTTGACTGAAGAAAAGCAGGTTACCAAACAGTGTATGTACTACGACCTCATTTTGGTTTAAAAACTCTCTCTCTCTCTCCCTCTCTCTCTAGGCCCCAGCAAACAGCCGTTCAGCCTTGAAAATGCAGAGCATCACTGTCTCTGTCTCTGTCTCTGTCTCTGTCTCTGTCTCTCTCTCTCACACACACACACACACACACACACACACACCCCTCACACACGACTTCTGGAGGATGGGGATGTGATATAGTTTAGTTTTGCTTATCTGAATTTTCTCATTTTCTATTTAGTATTGCTTTCTGTAATAAACAAAAAGGTCAATTAAAACTGATGCACAAAAAGGTCCCAATAATGTTGGAACAACATACTTAATGCCTACTGCACAAAATGAAGCTTAATAATTATAACCAGTTCCAATACCAGTGCTTAGAACGTGGCAATAAGTATTTGAAATACAGAACTACGTGGAAATACAGAAACCATATGCATATCCAAATCCATTAATTCCTTTAATTTATATCATCTTATTTCTCCAAGAAAATAATTTTATACTTTATGTGAAACATTACAAACCTATGTCTACAAATTTCCACTTTACTATTTATTGGGTTTCATTTTGAAAGTGAAGCCTAGAAAGTTCGCTGAAACACTGTCCAAAGTACCACCCAAGTGAAGACCAGAGCCCGTGTGCAGAGCCGTTTGAACATGCCTTGTACTGTGCTAGAAATCAACCTAAAGTCCTTTTCCCCTTGCTTTTTCTTTTCTAACGTTACCAGACTTATGGATAATCACAGATAAAACCTGTGACCATCTGGGTCTCCTCTTCTGCAGAGAGGAAGGAAGGATACTGAGGAGGTGCTCTAACGCTACCCACGTACTTACAGGGCTGGGCAGGGCCTCGGCTTTGGTGACAGTGCGTAGTTGTCTCTGTAAGAGTTTTGAGAGCTTCAGCCAATTTTCATTTTTTTCTAACTGATATCAGCATCTAAGGTAGCATTAAAAAATAATAATAATAAAACCGAACTGAACATTTTTTTTTTTTTTTGGCCTCGCCACAAGGCTTGCAGGATCTCAGTTCCCCGACCAGGGATTGAACCCAGGCCATGCCAGAGAACGCTCGGACTCCTAACCACTAGGCAATGAGGGAACTCCCCGAACTGAACATTTTTTTTTTAATTAATTAATTTATTTATTTTTGGCTGCGTTGGGTCTTCGTTGCTGCCCGTGGGCTTTCTCTAGTTGCGGTGAGTGGGGGCTACTCTTCATTGCGGTACACGGTCTTCTCATTGCAGTGGCTTCTCTTGTTGTGGAGCACACGCTCTAGGAGCATGGGATTCAGTAGTTGTGGCACATGGGCTTCAGTGGTTGTGGCTTGCCGGCTCTAGAATGCAGGCTGAGTAGTTGTGGTGCACAGGCTTTAGTTGCTCCGCAGCATGTGGGCTCTTCCCGGACTAAGGCTGGAACCTATGTCTCCCGCACTGGCAGGCAGATTCTTAACCACTGCGCCAGCAGGGAAGGCCCCCAAACTGAACATTTTAGATAAAGAAGGTTTGAAGAAAAACCAACTTGATTACTTTCAAGTACGCTTCTTAAAGGGAACTTTTTCCTTTTCTTTTTTAAAAAAATCAATTTGAGAACCAAACACTGAACTCTAGTTAATAACACGCATGCTGAAGTGTTTAGCGGTGAAGCATACTGATGCCTGCAGCTTACTTTGAAATGCATAAAAGAGAAGTAAGACGGACTCATGAACAGATACAAGGATGGATAGTTGAAGAGATATGTGAGAAGGCAAGTATGGTAAAACATTAATTATTCAATCTAGATAAATATACGTCTAATCACTTTTCTTTCAACTTTTCATATCTTAAAATTTTTCATAAATAAATAAATTTGGGGGGAGAAGCTCCCCAGGTGATAAAAAAAATCACTTTGAAATACATATTTGTGACCAACTTTAGACTTTATAAACAATAAAGGAGGACTTCCCTGGTGGTGCAGTGGTTAAGAATTTGCCTACCAATGCAGGGGACATGGGTTCGATCCCTGGTCCGGGAAGACCCCACATGCCGCGGAGCAACTAAGCCCGTGCACCACAACTACTGAGCGTGCATGCCACAACTACTGAAACCTGCGTGGCTAGAGCCCATGCTCTGCCACATGAAAAGCCCCTACAATGAGAAGCCCACGCACTGCAAAGAAGAGTAGCCCCCGCTCGCCACAACAAGAGAAATCCCGTGCCCAGCAACGAAGACCCAATGCAGCCAAAAATAAATTAATTTTAAAAAAAGACCCAATGCAGCCAAAACTAAATAAATTTATTTAAAAAAATAATAAAGGAAAAATTACAACCCACGTTAAATACTGAAGCAAATATCCCAAGAGAAAGAAAAATTCAGACATATGTGATAGGCTGTCCAGAGTATCCAACCCTGACATTCCTTTCCTTCTGGGAACACTCTCTCCCCATTATTTTTTTAAAAGTATGTATAATCTTCTGAAATAAGAATATGCTGTTTATTTATTTCTTGTAAAAATAAAATACAGTGTGTGTGAAAAAAAATAGGCTGTAAGTTTCCATTTGTTCCTATTATAATCCAGTTTACACAGTTAAGTCTAAGGATTTCTTGAAGTTAAGTGCATTTTGATGAACTACTTTACAAATTTTCCCAATTATAAAAGCATACTCATCAGAGAACTTCCTGCAAACACTTCTAATGCAACACAAGAGATGTGACCTTCTTTTTTTTAAAGATGGATGATATCATTGGAAAAACACTAGAGGAAAAAAATCAAAGCCCAATAAATAATAAACTCTATTCTACTATAAATTTACTAGTAATGCACACATATAAAAATTAAATTTCCTGCCAGCAAGCAGGAGGTAAAAACACTCATTAACTAACCTCTCTAGAAACCATTAGAAAATGCAGAGACGTTTTGCTAACATAGTAGGAGAAAGTAGGTGTTATATACACACCATTTCCCCCATTTCCCCTCCATGCTCCTAAATCCGTGTTTCAATTTGAAACACCTTTTATAAAACTCTGGGATGACTGGAATGCTTACAGTCAAAACTCGGGAAACAAAGCTGAACACCTGCTAACTGGTATTACAAAACAACTGTTGATGGTTCCTTATAGCTTAGCAATATTCAGATGTTCTCTTTAGAGTGTTATATGGCTGAACCCATTAAAAAAGAAAAGTATTTAAGATCACAGGAAAATTTAAAATCCTAACTGGTCAACTGGTCTGCAGTCTCTTTTTACCTAAGTAATCCTAGGAGCTACTATTGTCAGAACAATCTTCCAGACTGGGCAAGGCCCCCGCTGGCCCAGATGGCACCTTTGTGCTTTGTGCACAAGGCTGGATAAACCCAACTCAGCCCTGATTTCCACTTGCCTTCTGTACCAGCTAGACCTGTACAGACCTTACAGAGAGGCCCTGTTTCCTAAAATACCCCTTTGATCACACCATGAAGCTAGCTGCCAAACATCCCTAAAGGCTCCAGGATCTAGGGGAGTGTCTTCTACACTACTAACCTGGCAGCCAAGGCTGTCTAAATTACATTCTAACATATAAGCCAACTTAAAAAAATTTTTTTTATCAGATATATGCATATGTATAACTGATTCACTTTGCTGTATACCTGAAACTAACACAACATTGTATATCAACTATACTGCAATAAAAATAAGCCAACTTTGATCGCACACTTGCACTTTAGAGGTCTGTAACCTGCCTCAAACCACGTGCGACCACGTGGCTACCCACTCAGCTGGGAACCCGCAGGTAGTGAAACTTAGATCCTTTTTTTCCAGCCTTGTTTCCTATGACTGGGCCAGGCGCTCGGCGTGCTGCAGCCCAAGTAGCAAGGCCTGCTCCGTCCGGTTCTGCATCTCCCATTTTGCTCGCCTGCCTCTGGGCTCTCCGGGATGGGGGGCGGGGGGGCGGCTTTCTGGTCTTGGCTAAATCCTTGTGATTTTTCGAGGCCTGTATCGTTTTCTACCTCGCCCGCCTGCCGGGCAAAGACTTTCCCAGGTGACCCCAGCCCGCACAATCTCTATCCCCATCCTCACCCCCCTCCTTCTCGGTCATTGTCTTCCCGGATGTGCCTCTTTCCGGCAAGAAGCAACGTGCATCCTAGGGCCTCCCTTGCGCTGCGGTTCTGTTTTTCAGTCTCCGGGCGAGGTGCTGGCTCGGAGAGTGCAGGGTCCGGGCACATGCTCCGCGGGCCTCAGCGAACCCTGTGGAGCCCAGAGGGTGGCTCTGCAGCCCTGGGCATGGTGTCCTGTGGTGTCCCTCCCTAACACCCCCCCACCCCTGCGCGCTCCTGAGCCGGCAGCTTGATGAAAGCAAGGGAAAAGAGGAAGGATGGAAACCCACACACCCAGCTAACTGACACTTCAGGGGGAGCTCCCGGCGATCTGGCCCGCCAGGCCCCGGGGCTAACCGCCGCTGGGGGGCGCGCGCTACTCACAGCAGAGGATACTCCACCAGGGCCTGGCGCGCGCCGCTGGCCGGCAGGGGCAATCCGACAGAGGCCCCGGAGGCCCCAGCCTTCCTTTGCCGGCTGCCCCATCGCTGCATGGAGACGCCCCTGGGAGAGTCGCGCACGTCAGAGAGGGCGCAGCCACCTCGTCTGCAAGGGAAAGCCAGGAGGCCCTGAGCATCACCCCCAGGGGCCCCTCTTCCAGGCGAAGCACACTAGATGCGGGAAACCAGCCAAACCTCCCTGGCCAAAGACCGCCAAACCTCACTGCCGCAGCGTTCCTGTACCGCCTCTCTTACCCGCACAACATTCCATCGAGTAGTTGATCCAAAACCCGCAAGGCCTATCAGTGGCCCAGGGCATGGCTGGCACCTGTGCCTGGGTGGGTTTGTTTGTAAGTACTTTAATTTCCTAAGTATTAGAATAAGAACTGGGTTCCCATTACGAAGCTATCATTTCCAATCACAGAGCCTTAGAGCTGGAAAGCAGAGGTCACCTGGTCCCCCCAGCTGGTTTACAGGGGAATAAACTGACTTCAAACATGGCTGTATGTGGGAAATGCAAAACGGTATAGCCACTTGGGAAGACAGTGGGGCAGTTTCTTGCAAAACCAAACACACTCTTACCATCTGATCCAGCAATTACGCTCCTTGGTTTTTCCCTAAATATTCTTGGTATTTACTCATAACCACATTTGGTATGAGTTGAAAACATGTCCACACAAGAACCCACACATGGAGGTTTATAGCAGCTTTACTCACAATTGCAAAAACTCGGAAGCAACCCAGATGTTCTTCATAGGTGAATGGATAAATAAACGATGGTATATCCAGGCAATAAAATATTATTCAGCACTAAAGACAAGCTAGCAAATCATGATGACATGGAGGAGCCTTTAACAAGTGCATATTACTAAGCGAAAGAAGCCAAACTGAAAAGGCTACATACTGTACAACTGCAACTCCACGGCATTCTGGAAAAAGCAAAACTGTGGAGACAATAAAAAGATCAGTGTTACGGGGGTAGGGAGGTGGGAGGGATGAACAGGCAGAGCTGAGAGGACGGTTTAGGACGGTGAAATACTCTGCATGATACTCTAGATACATGTCCTTATACATTTGTTCCAACCCACAGAATGTGTACACCACCAAGAGTGAACCAATGTAAATGAACCCACACCAATGTAAACTATGGACTTTGAGTGATAATGATGTCAGTGTAGGCTCATGGATGGTAACAAGTGTACGGCTCCGGTGTGGGACGCTGACAGTGGGAGAGGCTAGAGGGCATGTGTGGGGTTGGGGGGTATATAGGAACTATGCTTTCCACTCTTCCTTGCTGCGACCCTAAAACTGCTCTCAGAAATAAAGCCTATTTGTTACAAAATGGTAAACACAAAGTTTGTCTTTTTAAAAGAAAAATAAACTGCATGTACTCTCAAAGCATTAAAATTCTTTTTTTTTTTAAAGACGATTACGTTCATTTATTTTTGGGGCTGTGTTGGGTCTTCCTTTCTGTGCGAGGGCTTTCTCTAGTTGCAGCAAGCGGGGGCCGCTCTTCATCGCGGTGCGTGGGCCTCTCGAGTTGCGGAGCACAGGCTCCAGACGAGCTCCAGTAGTGTGGCTCACGGGCCTAATTGCTCCGCGGCCTGTGGGATCTTCCCAGACCAGGGCTCGAACCCGTGTCCCCTGCCTTGGCAGGCAGATTCTCAACCACTGCGCCACCAGGGAAGCCCTAAAATTCTTATTCTCCAAACATCGTAACTTTACAATTTGTAAATGCCACTTATGACAAGAAAAATTATTTAGACATGTCAACACCTACACTTAAGAGAAAAATTGCTGTATGTCTGATGTGGACAGCAATTCAAATTCTATTTCAGTGTAAAAAGCGGTTTTCTCATGGTTACTGTCATGCTTTAAAAAAAGAAAGAACATATATATCCTACGTGCCCACTCAAAGATAATGATTCAAAAGATCACCTGAGTACACCTGTAACGTATATTGTACATCAACTCTACTTCAATAAAAAATTTTTTTTAAATGTTGTAACATCACCTGACCATCATTTTGTCACTTTGTCAAGGTAAAGACTGGATAAAAGCAAGAATCAATGGGTGCTGGACTTCCCTGGTGGTGCAGTGGTTAAGAATCCGCCTGCCAATGCAGGGGACACGGGTTCGATCCCTGGTCCGGGAAGATCCCACATGCCACGGAGCAACTAAGCCCGTGCGCCACAACTACTGAGCCCACGTGCCGCAACTCCTGAAGCCCACGAGCCCTAGAGCCTTGCTCTGCAACAAGAGAAGCCACTGCACTGCAACAAAGAGTAGCCCCCGCTCGCCGCAACTAGGGAAAGTCCGCATGCAGCCACGAAGACCCAACTCAGCCGTAAATAAATAAATAAATAACAAAGAATCAATGGGTGCTAAATGGGGGAGGGGGGGAGTTGGGCTGGATACTTACATGCCTAATAGTCGAAAGGGTGGTAAAATCGGACAACAGCTCAACATCAACCTATGAGGGACAGATGGACATTGTGTACAATACCTTGAGAAGGAAACAATGTCATCTGCGGCTAAGAATGCACAACCTAAATTCAATTAGGGGAAAACAAACACAAAATAAGGAGTGTGGTAGAAATGGGAAGAGAACTATATGCTCTGAACATGACAATATCTAAAAGACAAAGGTTATACAGATGTTCCAGATTAAAAGAGGCTAAACAGATTATGACGTAATACCTGACCTGAGGATGGATCTTGCAATGCAAGGGGAGAATGATAAAAAGGACCTTATTAGATAACTGACAAGATTGAAAAAGGAATGGTAGATTATAAAATAAGTATTGTGATAATGTAAATATCTGACATTGATAATGGTACTATGATTACGAAAGGAAATATCTCTATTCTTAGGAAATACACACTGAAGCATCTAAGAGTGAAGGACCATGATGTACATAACCTTTCCTCAGATGATTCAGAAAGCTCCACATCTCATGCCTACATAAGACATAACAGGAACCTGTATGTTGGTTTTTTATTTTGTTTTGTTTTCCAACATAGAGCAAGAGAGTAAATAATGAAGCAAATGAGGCAAGTGTTAAGAAATGAATCTAGGTGAAGAGTACATGATGTGCCCTGTACCATTTTTATTTTTGCTACTTCCTCTAAGTTTGAAGTTATTGTTTTAAACAATCAATCAGAAGAATGAACAAGTACAGATGACTAATGAAAATATAGAGAACAACAAAAATGGAGAGGGTAATGATTCACCCTACCTGATTTTAGTGGCTCTTTGCCTCACATTATATACCATAAAACAAATTTTTATCAATGAATTAAATAACAGAAAAACTCTTCCCCTACCCCTCAAAGAAGAGACAGAATTCAGGTAGAAAGGAAGAAGATTAAAGACCAGAAGTGCTAGAGACAGACTGGTGTTTAAATTTCAGCTGCACCACCTACTAGCACTGGGCCCTTGGGCACATCTCTTGAAGTTTCAGTTCTTAGTGCCCTCACCTATAACATAGGTCCCCTCCACTACTAGCAAAGGCTAGTTAGGAGGGTAAAACATCAGCAGGCAGTCTAGAATAAAAATAAAACAAAAGCCATTAGAAAGGCTTTTTTTTTTTTTTTTGCTTCACTGTTTTCCTCAGAACAGAAATACTTCCTTTTAATTACGTTTTACCAATTCCAACGGTGATCTATATGAATTGTAGAAGATTTAAAAATACAGAAAATTGGGAATAACATCCATAAAGACTATGTCCAATGATAACGGCTATTAATATCTGTACTTCCTTCTGGATAAATTATCTAATAGTCTTCAAAACTATGACATACTGGTTGCATAATTTCTTTTTATGTCCCCTTGTTTTTAGACAATTTATGTTGGTCCAATTTTTCATTATCACACTCACATGTATAAAGTCACTGTCCAAACCCGGGAAGGAGTGTTTGAACAGAAGAGGGCAGTCTTGAGCAGCCTTCAGCTCTCCAGACCTGGCAGCCTTGAGACACTCCTAGACCTTCAGCACCACAAGACGCTGCAGAAACCCATCAATACATAAAGTTTAGGTGCTCTTTCAAGTTCTGTAAAGTCACATCGCACCTGTTTTTATCTCTTCGACTCCCAGCATAAACACTGCAAGGGGGAAAATGGGCATCTGAGTTAGCTCCCTATCTGCTCTCTTCTTCTTTATTTGCACCCAGATCTAGATCCTTTTCCCCGATTTTGGACCAAGTTAAGGTCACACGTAGATGAGCCCTACTTCCTGTCTGGAACTCCCTTCCTCCCCTTACCCTGCTTTCCCAGCCCAACTGTACACAGTACAGCAAAATCACCCCACATTTCCCAGGTTCCGGCTGAAGGCAGAGACTCCCAGACCATCATCCCTCCCACCCATGTTCCAGTTTGTGGTTAGCAGAGAGCTCTTTAAAGGTGTTTCTATGAGCTGTCTGCATGCAGATTCTAGGTGAGTTCAAAGATCTTAGCTTGGGGCTTTCCTGGTGGCGCAGTGGTTGAGAGTCCACCTGCCGGTGCAGGGGACGCGGGTTCGTGCCCCGGTCCGGGAAGATCCCACATGCCGCGGAGCGGCTGGGCCCCTGAGCCATGGCCGCTGAGCCTGCGCGTCCGGAGCCTGTGCTCCTCAACGGGAGAGGCCACAACAGTGAGAGGCCTGCGTACCGCAAAAAAAAAAAAAAAAAAAGATCTTAGCTTGGTGAGCAAACAAGGAGGCTGTTAAATGCATAAAAGAACAGCTAAATAAATAAATATCAGTGTAAAAATGTAACAATGCAGCTTACAATCCACGAAATTATAATCAACTTATCAAAAAAAAAAGAAAAAGAAAAAAGAACAGCCAAAAAATGTGGGGTGGCAGGGAGGAGCGGACCACACCAGCAGGTTCAGCTGTTGGGAGTGGAAGAAGCAGGTGAGTGACAGGAAGCAGATAATAATGGTGGAGACGGCTTTCAGGGAAGATAGTCCAGTGTTCACCTGTTTGGACTTAGCATAGCAGAACCTACTCACAACCACACTTACAAGCACTTCATTAATACATTTACTTTTTTTTTTTTTTTTTTTTTTTGCGGTACGCGGGCCTCTCACTGTTGTGGCCTCTCCCGTTGTGGAGCACAGGCTCCGGACGTGCAGGCTCAGCGGCCATGGCTCATGGGCCCAGCTGCTCCGTGGCATGTGGGACCTTCCCGGACCGGGGCACGAACCCGTGCCCCCTGAATTGGCAGGCAGACTCTCAACCACTGCGCCACCAGGGAAGCCCACATTTACTTTTAAATGACTTCAAAACCTCCTCTGCTCTACTCTGACACATCAGCTCCCTATGGAATTGCTGTCTGCCTTAGATTTGTCCAATGGATAGGAAGAGGAAAATCAAAAAGCTTGATCACCTAAGCATCACTGATTTGGGGATGCACTTTCTTGGCATCCAAAAAGCCCTTCCACAAAATAACTGGTTTAGGGTGGGCCTTTCTGATACAATGTATAATTATCCCTCATGCGGGGCTTTGAATTATCCAGCCATTTTGCAGAACGCTGCTATTCATCCTGCAAGTTTCTCAAATACCCATAAAGTCCAAACACAGTGCTCCCATACTCAGTGATGCTGCGGTTTACCTAGAAACTCCACATTCTCCCCAGGCATCCAAGATGGCCAAAAGGTTGGGAAAGGGAGTCGGTCAATGTGTCAACTGGGAAAGCTCTAGGGGGTGGAACCAGCAAATGCTTCATCTTCATGCAGTCCTGCTCGTCACTGGTCCTCTCCCCGCCCCACAGACACTCCAAAGGGCGAGAAAATACTACAGTTCTTGCAAGGATCCCCACACTCATCTGCAGCACCCTAAACGTAGTCTCACCTGGACACGTGATTTGTGTCAACATGGTTTTCCACTATAACTGTTAGTGGCATCAACATCGTTAAGTCTTGCTTCGTAAATAAACATCAACATAGAAACCAAATATTTCTAGTCCCTTTTTCTGGGAGGAGATTCTAGTCATATGCCTTTGTGAGTGAGCGTTACTATGTTGGAAACATTACTTGGAAAAGAAAAAGATGATTTAAAAATGACATAGGAAGTGCTTTCACTCACTTAATTTTCTGCATATGCCCCAGAAGGAGCCTCTTTAGCATGGACATACAGCTTTAGAGATGCAGAAAAGATAAAGGCGAGTGATGGGTGAAGCGATGGTGTAGCTTCTGAAGTTTTAGCAAAGACTTTGAATAAGCTTTCTGTTTGTCTTTCTGTTTTTCTAAGACAAATGAAAGGTCTCCTTTTCTTTTCTTTTTTTAGCCACACTACGCCGCTTGTGGGATCTTAGTTCCCCAACCAGGGATTGAACCCTGGCCCCCCCGGCAGTGGAAGTGCGGAGTCTTAACCACTGGACTGCCAGGGAAGTCCCAAAAGGTCTCCTTAAAGAAAAAAGGGTGGAAAGTGAAACGGAGAAGAAAAGTGACAGCTGGTAGTACATACTTTCTGCCCCTATATTTTTACTTTTAAAAGTATAAACTATCCTCAGGTACTACGTAATAGGAAAACTTATAGCATATCTGTAATAGTAATAACCTATGAGTTGTTTAATATTTTGAACAGCTTAACAAGCCCTTCCAAGGCTGAAAAAACCTACAGAACATTAATGAAGTCAAATAAATGTGAAAATATACGAATAGTTATATCTTCAGTAATGTCGAAAGAAACCAAAACTTGAAAGCATTTCATGGACAGAAATTCCACTTTGGAAGAGAATTGTCAAAGCTTTTCCTTTTTCGGTGTTATGGTCTACTAAACTATGCTTATCTGCAGATAAATGTCCAGTCAATCCCAATTTATAAAATCAAGCACAAGAGATCTATGAGTATGGGCAAATATACATTTTCCCTGTGAACAATTTCATAATCCTCCACCTCCCAAGGCCCAAAGGGTCCATGATCACAAGAGGTTAAAGGTCCTGTACTGAACCCTGCTTCCCGTGCAGACACCCTGCTCCCAAGCTCCACAAAATGCAACAACCATTTGTGGGTCCAAAAGCTGCAAGATCAGCATTCTTTTCTCACCCTTCCAAATACTCAGCGATTAAGAGATAAAAGTATGACTTGTTTTCTTTTACTTTAGAGGTTTAAAAGAAAAAAAAACTTTTAAGGAATATGTCACATTATAGATTACAAAATGTTAATGTTTTTATCCAAACAGATATATTTGTCAGATAAAAAGTGCAATATTGTAAACAGCTATAACATTGATTTTTTTTTCCATTTAATATAACCCATGCTCTCCGTTCCCCACGCAAATTGGGGCTGCTTGCTGTGACATCTGGAACTGGTTAACTTTCCCCCGTGATTTGCAGCATTGCCCTGAAATTTTTCCAGGAATTCTCCACATTCTAAATCCATCTCTATATCTTACATACCCAACCAACTATTCTCATTCTAATGCTGATCAACCACGAAACCTCCAAGGGGAGATGTGTAACTGGGGTTGAAACTCAGAGAAGCAAAACCCCACACAGGAGCATACAGGTGATGCTCATCATTGGCCCTGGCCTTGATAGTGACGTCCCATGGTCCCTTATACACCTGGGCAGGCATGTAAAAATGTGGGCACCACGAAATCAATATCAGCATCCGTTACACAACAAGAAAGAGGTCCTTTACAAGCTACTCTACAGCTGTGATTCTTAGTAGCTGTGGAACACCAAGAGAAACTTAGTTTTCATGTGAAAAAGGGGGTTAAAAAACCACTTTTTGCAGGATTTTTGTGGGAAATCATGATAATGGCCACCTTAGAGTGGGCACTCGGTACACGGCAGTTACTGGGCCAGAGTTGTGAGGGTATTAATTTCAGGTTTCACAAATCCCTTGATAACTAGTCTGCCTGCACGGCAGAGAGAAGCAGCCATGTGGGGGGGATTTTTTTAATCTTGTAAAGTGATTTGCATAAAGAAGTGCATTATCAATCATCTAGAACTTTTGTGGATATTGGAGGATTCTTTCTTCCCAGTTTACTTTAGAGATAAAGAATACTGTTGTCCTAATTCCTCATGATAACTCTATATTTTGTCTCAATACTGTGTGTGAGTTAGGGAAAACAGGAAAGATATTTTCCTAATTCAAAAAGGTGGTGTTTTTTTGCTGGCATGCCACTGATACATGGGTGGGGAAGGGATACCTCTTTCATCATCGTGTCCAATTACTTACTTTCTAGTTTTTAAACTAAGCTACTGCTAACATGATGTGAGGGAAAGACTTCAGGAAAGGCAACAGAATGTGATGTGCATAATAAATCATCTCCTACTTGAAGGTCTGCTGTATTCACTCCAGGGGGTTGTGCGCACAGGGTCTGAGGAGGGGAGAATAATGGTCAGTATTAGGTGACAGCTTTCCCCTGCTTTACAAAATGAAAACTCATTCCTAAGCAGTTCTACAAAAATGTCATCAATCCTGCTCCCTTCCTATTAATTGTGAAACTGAAACACATTCTCACATAAGGCAGTCCTACTAAAGCAGCTGAGAATAACTTTCTCCTATATTATTTATTTATTTATTTTAAAAATATTTTTATTTATTTATTTACGCTACTCTGGATCTAAGGGATGGAACCCAGGCCCCCTGCATTGGCAGTGCGGGGTCTTAACCACTGAACTGTCAGGAAGTCCCTCTCCTACATTATTTAAATGAGCAATCCCAAAGTTACAAAAAAACCTTTGCTATTCAATTAATCCTGAATGCCAGTTTTAAAAGCCTTCATTGCTTTTCAAGATTCTGACCAGTTATTTAAAGACTATTGATTATAAATCTTCCTCATCAGAATAACTTGCCGAGGGAAAAAAAAAAAGATGGTTGAAACTCCTTTTTAATTTTTACTTCTTCCATTATGAAATGTTTATTTGCTGTAAACTTTTTGGAGTTTGAGATTTTCTGCACACTTTCTTTTTACCAGGAAAAAACACAATATTTTGCCACATCCTTCATATCAACATTGTAATAAAGCTCAGAAAGCAATTGATCCAATTATTTAAAGCTGCCTTAAAAATTAGACAGCCCTTGCAACTGTTTCCATTCATTGAGCATCCCATTAGGATTATCTGAACCAATTTTTTAAAGCCCCCAAGTATCCCAAGTTTGTTAACTCAACTTCTGCTTAAAAAGGACCACCTTCCTTTCCCATAGGAAACTGAGCATGTGCTAAACTCATCAAATAGTGAATATAATAAAGATCATACTGTACACAAAAAGCACCCAGAAAAAGTCATGACCATAGAAGCCCCACCCCAAGCTGTGACATCGCACAAACCACACTCCCAGGCAGGCTATCTCAGGGCTGAGCATTTATATATCTCATTCATAGAAAAATTAATGATCTGGGAAAAAAATGAATTTTGTGTTTTTAATTTTTAAGTTTTGTTTAGTCTAATAATACTTTCTAGGTATCATGTAAATTTTCACGCTAGGTACAGGGTAGAAAGGCAAGTTGAGTTAACTTGGGGAAGGAATTTTAAGGAAATTTCAAAGTAAACAAGCTCATCTATAGGAAGTGAGAGATAAGGAGAAAAATTTTAAGTCCTAGAAATTCTATACTGCCCTTTTAAGAAAACATGTATTTGGAGAACAAAGATCTCAAATATTTAGAGAAGAGCTGCTCTTATAAACCTATATTAGCAAATGGAGCTTAATTCTGATGGGGGCAAAGGCAGAAAGGAGGAGAAAACAGGCAGGTTCCTAAGGATTCCAGGCGACAGTACATCAGTGTGAGAAGATCAAATGACAAGCAAGAGGGGCTCTGAGTACGTTCCACAAGTTTGATGTCTGTAACTTATTTGCTAGAGGTAGGTATTAAATATTATCATTCACACTCAACAGCCAGATTTCTAGAAAGCAAGCTTAAGAAAAATCCTTTTTTTTTTTTTTTTTTTTTTGGTACGCGGGCCTCTCACTGTTGTGGCCTCTCCTGTTGTGGAGCACAGGCTCTGGACGCACAGGCTCAGCAGCCATGGCTCACGGGCCCAGCCGCTCCGTGGCATGTGGGATCTTCCCGGACCGGGGCACGCACCCATGTCCCCTGCATCGGCAGGCGGACTCTCAACCTCTGTGCCACGAGGGAAGCTCAAGAAACATACATTTTTATTATTCACTGCCCAAACACTGTTGCCTGTTAGTCACCAATTTTACAGTAACTATGGCTTTAAGAGAACCACCACACAGGCCTTTCTCACCTTCTGAGATGGGCCACACTCTGTCCTGTGGAGCGTGTTTCTCTCTAAATAAATCCACTTCTTACCTATCACCTTGTCTCTCACTGAATTCTTTCTGCGATGAGGCATCAAGAATCTGAGCTTCATTAAGCCCTGAAACCAGGCAAGACTGCAGCCTCCAGGACCTTCCCTGAGTTCCAAAGGGTGCATTTGAACAGCTGCTAATCAGAGCAGCCAAGAAACCATCTGAGGCCAGACTGAAGGAACCAGAGAAGCTCCTCAAGATTAGGAGACCAACCACCTGAGACCCCGCGCACACTCTCATCTTGTCAGCAGCCCCGCCCCTGAAGTATCCTTATAAAGCTCCTCATCAAATTCTGTCCCGGGTTGGGACACAGTTTTTCAAGGCAAGACCTGATGTGTCCCCTTTCGCCGGCCAAAGCAATAAAGCTATCCCTTTCTACTTCCCCCCGCCTAAAAAAAAAAAAAAAACCTGCCACACAAACCAGAGCTAACATTTTCATCCCCTAAATGGCCAAGTGTACCTTCATTGCCAGTTCTTAATAAACAGGTCAAAATGTCAAATACTGCAATTTCTCAACAACAGGAATTTACCTTTTTTTAATGACTATAGCAAGGAATTAGGCTTTCACAACCTCTTTTCAAATTCACCCCAATCTAACATGCATCTGTTGGGGTGGGGCTGTCGTTCCCCTCCACCAGAGGAAAAGGTGCAACCCCTCACAAAATGCATTCCAGGTCTCCCCGGGCCCGGGTCAGGAAGATTCCTGCAGAGGCAAAAAGAAAACGTTGGGTTTGCTTGGTGCCTGCTGAGCCAAAAAAATGATCTTCTGATCAAAAAGTCAGCACAGTGAGAGCGTTAAACGCCCATCAGGATGTCCAGCCGCTGCCCTGCGGCCCCCGACCCGCCCGTGTCCAAATGCAGGTTCCTCCACCTGCCCCGGAGGCAGGACACAGCTGACCCGGCTTCCGCCTTACCTGTGTTGGTGATGATCCCGATCAGCATCTTGGACGGCGCACTCCGAGCGGGGAGAGCGGCCGCCCTCGGCCTCTTCGGGCGGTTGGCTGGGGCCGCACGGGGTCTTGCCGTTGCCCCGCCCCCCACCCCCACCCCCCGACAGTCTACGCTGTGATCCGCAAGAACGAAGCGCCAGGCCACCCTCGGAAGATCAGGGAGAGCCAGAGGTGCCTGCGGAGCTGCAGCCAGAAGCGGACTGAGGCTGCATTTCCCTGGCTAATTATGCGAGGACTCACCCCCTCATCCGGGCCGGCGGGCTGGGGGCCCGGGGCTGGCCCACCCTCCCTGCGCTCCGGGACTGGGCTCGGCGCTCTCCAGTCATGTGTTTCGTTTTAAAGGAAAGGAGCCCTCCCTGTAGCTGGCCTCTGTTCATGGTCAGTAAGGCTCTGCAGAGAGACCCAGGGAGGGTTTCCGAGTTGCTGGGGTGAATAAGACCAGAGTCAGCGGCATTTTATCTAAACGGTTACTTCATTCCTGGCACCGATTTAATTCTGTCTCTTAGCTCTTAATCTTACTTAAAGGAAATAACCACACAGATATTAAATCCCACTGCCATTAAAAAAAAAAAAAGACTGTGTTCCGTACACTTATGCTTGTTTAGAGGCTGATGAGGTGCAAAAATGCTGTTTCCTTTTTAGTACCTATAGCTTTTTATATTTTCACCACCTGCTTCTCACACAGGCACACACTCTGCACTGATCTGGGGTTGGCAACCCTCAGCTGTCCTGTTTCCTGAACTCTCTGAGAAGGGCTGTTACAAGGCGAACATGTGTCTTCAACACTTGGTCCAGGCACCTTTTTCAAAGTCCAAATACATGAGCATTACGTCGGTTCCCCGCCCCTCCCCGCCCCCCTCCAAGCCATGGTAGAAGTTAGTTAAACTTTCAGATCAAACTACGCCGTATTCCAATTTAGAGACACTACGGCATCTCTAACATACAGGCACACAGCATGACAATCAGTGAGAGCTGACATTTAAAGTTCAGAAATTTTCAAGCAGTCCTAAATTTGTAAAATATTTTTTGCACTGAAACTTCAGATTTGTTCTATATAAAGGCACAGGATAAGTGATAAGTTGGGGGGGTTCTTACGATTTTGACACACTATTTCCATTTAGGCCCTCCTGGATTTGTTTCTTTTTTCATCCTTTTTCTCTTTATCTCTTCATGCCTTGCCTGTCTGACCCCATTAGCACAGGCTCTCCCCCTAAGTAAACAAAAGAAAGGTTTACTATTGCTTTTTTTCTTCAGGCAGTGAAAATTTTGTTCATCATTGCTCGGGGGCAGGGAGGAAGGTGGGGGGCTTGGAGTGGACCAGAGTGGGCACAGGAAAGAGGAGGGGAGAGGGGAACAGAATTATCTAGAAAGGCTAAAAAGTGCTTCCCTGGTGGCGCAGTGGTTAGTAATCCGCCTGCCAATGCAGGGGACACGGGTTCAAGCCCTGGTCCGGGAAGACCCCCCCATGCTGTGGAGCAACTAAGCCCGTGCGCAACAACTACTGAGCCTGCACTCTAGAGCCCGCGAGCCACACTACTCCCACGTGCCACAACTACTGAAGCCCGTGGGCCTAGAGCCCATGCTCCGCAACAAGAGAAGCCACCGCAATGAGAAGCCTGTGCACCGCAACGAAGAATAGTCCCCACTTGCTGCAACTAGAAAAGGCCCGCGTGCAGCAATGAAGACCCAACGCGGCCAAGAATTTTAAAAAAAGGAAAAAGAAAAGAAAATGCTAATGAGGACAGACGTGTTGGCTGGCATGGCACGTAGTTGCTCCCTCTGGCCACCAGGGGGCGCTACGCACCCTATCAGGCCTACACCGAGCAAGGTTAAGGCGGCACCGTTCCTGGCAAACAGACCTTGTTACAGAAATCAGTTCAGCCTCCATAGATTGGATTTCCCTCATGTTCCGGCGAACACCCTGCCTGGCCATACGTCCAAGTGGGAACAGGGAGTGATGCGCCTTGTCCTGAGGCCTGGGAGCTGATTCCCAGAGTGAGCCACTTAGCAGTTTCCTAACCTTTATCTTCCCTAGCAGAGCCTTCACTTTGGTTCACAAATTGCTTCAATTACAGTGAGGGTCTGGTGTGTGTGAAACGTTGCTGATGCTAATGGTCCCTGTGCAGTCCATAGAGTTAAGGGGTCCGGGCAGCTCCACGCTCCTCTCTGCCGCCACCCCACCCCCAACCCTCGAGAGTCCTAGCTGTGCAAATCATGGATAAAGCCGACCCTGAAGGCTGCATTTAATGTAGACCACTCTACATTAAATGAGTGGTCTACAGCCTTCCCAAGCGTGTGTATCGGCCTGGGCTACCTCCGGGATCTGACCTCCCAGCTCTGCATCATTTCTCAGCATCAGCAGTTGGGGATCACAGATGGCTATCATCCGATGCCGCCTGAAATACACATATTCAAGTTCTGGGTGCATCTGTTGATTCTCACCTTGCTTGGCTGTGCCACCAGCTCCTTTCCTTTCTAAAAAGTCCAAATTCTAACAATAGGACAGGCATCAGCTGTTCGCCTGAGGTGAATGGAAGAAACATCACTAGTTACAAATGCAAGGTCCAGGGCTTCCCTGGTGGCGCAGTGGTTAAGAATCTGCCTGCCGATGCAGGGGACATGGGTTCGAGCCCTGGTCCCGGAAGATCACACGTGCCGCGGAGCAACTAAGCCCGTGCGCCACAACGACTGAGCCTGCATACCCAGACCCTGTGAGCTACAACTACTGAAGCCCGCACACCTAGAGCCCATGCTCTGCAACAAGAGAAGCCACTGCAGTGAGAAGCCCGCGCACCGCAATGAAGAGTAGCCCCCGCTTGCCACAATGAAGAGTAGTCCCCGCTCGCTGCAACTCGAGAAAGCCCGTGTGCAGAAACGAAGACCCAACGCAGCCAAAAATAAATAAATAAAAAATAAAATTAAGCAACAACAGCATTTAAAAAGGTAAATGTATCGTTATTCAGCTTTGGTGCGTAAACTTTCTGTTTCTTTTCAAGACATTGGTGAAGACAGTGACACAGCCCGTTTGATATTCTTGGAGTGGTGGTTTAAACCAGGAGGCCGAGCAAGGGATCACGTGGCAAGCTGTTGCCTCCCTTAGCAGACAGTCCTCCTTTGACCTCCATCCACCTTGAAGAGTAATCAAGGACAGGCCATGTGGCACGGCTGCCTGATAAGCCGCTGTGTGTCTTGGATTTACAAAGAAAGGTCATCAATCAGGCTAAAAGCTGGAGTAAAGATCAGACTTGAGGTCAGTGGTACAATGCAGGCAACTTTCTTTGGCTTACTACTTTCATTCCCTATTTGCTTGTTTTTGTTACATCAGAATTTTTAGAGGAAGACGTCATCACCCAAAGCAAAAATGATGGGAAAATGTTTACCAATATCATCAATGGGTGGATGACAAAAAACGTGTTTTCCCAAAACTTCATGGTTCATTCAACAAATATTTACCAAGTTCTTGCTCCATGTTAATTATGCTAAGCCCCTAGGGATACAATTGGATACTGTCCTTGACCTCGGGGAGCTCAGTCTTGGGTGGTAGACACACCCAAAGGAAGAAGTAGGCACGCTCCAGTTTAACCCACCGCAGGTAACATCTCTGCTAGCCTCTAAAAGGATGGGGGATGTGAGGGGATAGCCCTACCTGAGGCCCAGAGGAAGGCAGTCCCACAGAGGGAAGACCATGCGGAAAGGCATGACGGAACACGACATTTAGGGAATATAAGTGAGTTCTTTATAGCTACAGGCTCAGAGTCTACTTGGGGAGACCAGGAGAAGGGGGGGACAGAGGTGATAACTGGAAATGAGACAAGAAAGATTACACTGAAGGCCAGATCATGAAGGGCTTTGAATGACATCTTAAGAACTTTGTAACAAATAACCCAATTAAATAATGGATCAGGAATTCCTCAGTGGTCCAGTGGTTAGGACTCAGTGCTTTCACTGCCGTGGCCCGGGTTCAATCCCTGGTCAGGGAATTAAGATCCCACAAGCTGTGCGGCGTGGCCAAAAAAAAGAAAGGATGAAGGATCTGAGTTGATGTTCCTCTAAGGTAGGTAACACAAATGACTGATGAGCAAGTGAAAAGATGCTCCACATCGTGAGCCATTAGGGAAATGCAAATCAAACCCCACAATGAGATATCAATTCACACTCACTAGGAAGGCTGTAATCAAAAAGACAGATAATATAACAAAGAAAGGAGAAACTGGACCCTCATACGTTGGTAGTGGGAATGTAAAAGGTGCAGCTGCTTTGGAAAACAGTCTGGCAATTCCTCAAAATGTTAAACATAGATTTACCGTATGACCCAGCAATTCTACTCCTAGATATATACCCAAGAAAAGTGAAAACCTATGTCCACACAAAAACTTGTACAAGAATATTGGCAGCAGCATTATTTATAGCAGGCATAAAAGTAGAAGCAACCCATCAACTAATCATGGAAGATGACCCATCCGTCAGCTAATGCATGGAAGAATAAAATCTGGTTTATCTTTCCAATGGAACATTATTCAGTAACAAAAAGAAATGAACTATTTGTACATGTTATAACATGGAGAACCACTGAAAAAATATTGCTAAGTGAAAGAAGCTAGTCACAAAAGAGCACACAGTGTCATATTATTTAATTCCATTAGGAACAGGCAAATCTATAAAGACATAAAGTGGACTAGTGGTTACTCAGAACCAAAGAGTTGGAAAGACTGCTAACAGGTAAGGGGGTTCTTTACGAGGAAATGAAAATGTGCTAAAATTGATTGTGGTGATGGTGGTACAATTCTGTGAATATACTAAAAACCACTGACATGTATACTTTTTTTTTTTTTTTTTTTTGGCTGCATTGGGTCTTCATTGCTGCATGCAGGCTTTTTCTAGTTGCGGCGAGTGAGGGTTACTCTTCGATGCGGTGCACAGGCTTCTCATTGTGGTGGCTTCTCTTGTTGTGAAGCACGGGCTCTAGGTGTGCAGGCGTCAGTAGTTGTGACATGTGGGCTCAATAGTTGTGGCTTGCAGGCTCAGTAGTTGTGGCACACGGGCTTAGCTGCTCCGCGCCATGTGGGATCGTCCCGGACCAGGGCTCGAACCCCTGTCCCCTGCATTGGCAGGCGGATTCTTAACCACGTGCCACCAGGGAAGTCCCAGACATTATACTTTAAATGGATCAATTGCATGGTATGTGAATATTTCATTAAAGCTGTTTTTTTAAGAAAAAAAAGAATTTTGTATGAGTTCTGGAGGCTGCAGGGAACCACTGGAGGTTTTAGAGCAGAGCTGGTGGCACAAACTTTGAACTGTGATTTAGAAAAAGTAACCAGGCAGTAATGACAAGGAGGAAGATGCTCTAGAAATAAAATTGATGGAAACCGTGGTGACCAAGGAGAGGAAGGAGTCAAAAGTTACATCACCCACTGTTGGATGAAAGAAGGCAGCAGCAGCCACGTGCATCTCTGAGATCATCGGAATGGTATGAGGCAGGTGAAGTCAAAGGTCTGGAACCCTGAGGAAGAGGAATCTGAAGAAGGGATCTGAGAACGGACAGAGGTTAGCGGCCATCAAGGAGAAAATGGCATCAGAAGCCCAGAGTGCAGAGGATTAGGAGATGGAAATAGTGGAAACATCGGACACAACTCACAGACTGGTGACTCAGGATGAGAGCTGAGGAAGCCTCGCAGTCAGGGGAGGCTGGACTAGTGGACCAAACGCTGCAGTAAAGACAAGGACCAAGACACCAGGATCAGCACTGACACTATGTTCATTAACTTCTTCTAAGGAGGCGTGAGTATTTAACCCAAAATTGAGCATCATCGGGAACTGTTGACTTGGACTCACGCCAAATCCAGCCCCCATCCATCACCCTATCCTTCCGTTTTCTTTTCACCCCCGTTTTACACTCGGAGGAAGATAAACCCAAACCCAGCGAGGTCACTTTTCCTCTGGTTGGAAAGGGCAGGTGAGATCTAAAGGAGCATCTATGCACTGTTACTCCTTTAAAATGCTTCAGAGATAATCGTAGGTTGAGTTAGAAGCTGCTGCAAACTAATAACCATGAAGAAGATGAATATATACACTGAATTAAATGCACTGGGCAGGTTCTCCTGGGCTCAGTGTATTTTCAAGTCTCTGCTGCTCTGCTATGAACACAGACAAATACCAGCTAATTGGATTTTACGGTCCAGTTGAGTTGGACATGTTTGTGTAGACATGGTTATTTTGATTCAAAATCCTCAAGACAAATAATCTGAAGACTAGCTCCTCAAAGGGACTATTGTAATACAATAGAAAAGCTAAGGGGGATTTAAAAGTCACTTAACAAGATAATTTATCCAAAAAAAAGAAAAAAGGAAAAAAAACCAGTCAAGGGGAAAATTATTTAAAAACTCAATCCAAGTAATAAAAATGACGCAGAATAAGTTTATTTCTCCTCTTACTGAGTTCACTTGTTTTTATATTTTTTGCTTTGGCAGTTCTGCTTTTATTAGCTATACCAAATGAAAGTATAGATTTATGTATGAAAATTTAACTGCTTGGGACATATAATATTTAAAGAACCTAAGGGTCCCAATACTAGGAAAATAGTACATTTAACTCTTCAGTGGACTATCTGGCAAAACAACATGTTTGAAGCAGTTAATGACAAGGAGAAATGCTTACATTGATTTAGAAAGCCACACACCTCTTTGTTCAGTATATAAACTATATATTCAATATAATCTTAGCTTTGCTTTCTCAAATGCATATATATCTGCACATAAGTGAGGGTGAGGAAAAAAAGAGCCCAGAAAGAAGACCAACAAAAGCCAACCAAGCCAAGTGGAATTATGGGCAATTTCTGCCCTGATTTTTTCCTACATTTTACACATCTTCTACAACAACCTCTGTTACTTTCACGGTTAGAATGCAGGCACATTTGACATCCAGCTTGGGGTTGCACGGGGTGGTCCAGCACTGCCGGACTTTGAACCTTAGAGCAATACCTCCGATTTTCCATTAAAAATGCAAGGCAGTCTAAACCATGATCAACTCCCAATCGTGGAATATATAAATTAGCAAGCAGATTAAAGTCAAAGTGTGATCTTTTAAAAATTAGGAAATAAGCAAAAAGGTATTTCACTACCAAATTTGGTCAAGTATCTGCATAGATTTCAAATTCTTTCCTGAGTGCCTTGTGTTCAACTCTTCTATTCCTCTTAGGACTCTGAACTCTCATCTTTGGTTTAGTCTAAAGAAGATTCCAAAGTGTTGAAAAACTAGTTGTAGTTCTGGTTCTTCTGATAGCAATGTGGCCAGGGTAAAATATTCTTTTAAATCTCTGGGCTCTGGGCTTCAACTGACGGGAGAATAAATACACCACCCATGCTAATGTTATTCTGAGGTGTAAATAAAGGTTAGCCTCAGCACTACTGAGTGTATTCTAAAAGCATAATAGGGCTTCCCTGGTGGTGCAGTGGTTGAGAATCTGCCTGCTAATGCAGGGGACACGGGTTCGAGCCCTGGTCTGGGAAGATCCCACAGGCCGCGGAGCAACTAGGCCCGTGAGCCACAATTACTGAGCCTGTGCATCTGGAGCCTGTGCTCCGCAACAAGAGAGGCCGCGATAGAGGCCCGCGCACCGCGATGAAGAGTGGCCCCCACTTGCCACAACTAGAGAAAGCCCTCGCACAGAAACAAAGACCCAACACAGCCATAAATAAATAAATAAATTAAAATAAATAAATAAATAAATAAATAAATAAAAGCATAATAAACGTTAGCTATTGTGCTTACTTTAAACTATACATTCCCCCATGGGGTAAAAATTAGTTCATGGTTCATCTTACTCTTTATATATGAAGCACAGATTTTATATATATATATGTGTGTGTGTGTGTGTGTGTGTATGTATATATATACATACATACATATTTAGATAGATATAGATATCACATAAACTGATATACAGTATATCTCTTCTATTAAAATTTTAGGCGAGGGGCGAGGACCGTTAGGGAAAAAAATGTCTGAAAAGACTCAGTGGGACAGGGCAGCAGTAATGAAAAGAAGGTTGAGAAATACTGCTTTAAATATAGTTAAGCCTCATTTTAAAAAGTCCTTTGAAAAATACTTCTATAAAAAGCAAGAATACCCTTTATCATCAATTTCTCAGAAATGCATCCTAATAAGAGAAGCATCATCTTCCACTAAAAGTAATTAACCTGAGGCTCCCTCTCGATTTTTCAGAAGAGAATGAGACAATCTTTGATTTGCCTGAAGTCTTTCTCAATAGGAGTGAGAGCGAGGGGCCAGCTGAAGGTTCACACTGGGAAGACATAATGATAATTACCTACCCAAGACCCACTGACATTCCACAGTTGCCCATCTGAATTGTGATGTGAGCCCGTCAGCAAGCCACATGCAAGACTTTAAATTTTCTTTCTTTTTTTGGGCGCCCAGCATGACTTGCAGGATCTTAGTTGCCTCCCCGGCAGTGAAAGCGCCAAGTCCTAACCACTGGACTGCCAGGGAATTCAGACTTTAAATTTTCCGGTAGTCACATTAAAAAGAATAAAAATAAACACTTGAGGTTAATTTTAATATATTTTATCAAACCCAGTATGTCCGGTTACATCAATAGGTACTCAATAAGAAAAATTATTAGGGAAATATTTTACATTCCTTTTTTGTACTATTTCACATGTAGAACACATCTCAAATAGGATCAGCCACATTCCAAGGGCTCAACAGCCACATATGGCCAGAGCACAACTTCTAAAACTACAAAAATAACTGAACATCCCTCCTTTATGCTAACTCATTTCCCAATAACAATTCATGTGGGATCTTAGTTCCCTGACCAGGGGTGCAACCTGCACCACCTGCATTGGAAGCGTGGAGTCTTAACCACTGGAACGCCAGGGAAGTCCCCTGCAATGACAATTCTAGCCCTGCTTCCATCTCCTTGCCTCCTGGACAGAAACAACCAAGCTATCCAATCACAGAACTGCCCTTACTTCAGCATCCAATCTAGAGATGACTCCTTTGTTTTCTCAGAATCATCCAGCATAAGCCCAAATCCTATAATAAAGTCCTCCCACCTCCAACATTACTCCATTACTGAGTCACCCATGCCTATAATCCTCCCTTGGTGCAGCAGGCTAAATAAACCTAACTTGGTTTGTCTACACATGAGTTCCTGCTGGTCTCTAAGCGGCAAGGAATTAAATTGCCATCGATAGATTTAATTGGTACATCTGTCTCTTTCATTATCTCTTAATTTGAGTTAATATATTCGAATCTGTTATTTTCCCAACAACTTTTACTGTAATCATACACAATGATAAAGTGCTTAAAAAGACTTTTTTTTTTTTTACTTAAAAGGTCAGCTAGTATATTTAGACTGGCTTCAAAAATAATTACAAAGCAAAAATTTACACTTGCAGGAGTAATAAATTTATTTAACCTGTAGTCACATGAATTAAAATTTACTTGTAAAGACAACTTTTCTATAAATCTAGAGTGTGATCTTTAAAAGTATATCTTTTTTTTTTTTTTTTTTTTTTGCAGTACACGGGCCTCTCACTGTGTGGCCTCTCCCGTTGCAGAGCACAGGCTCCAGACGCGCAGGCTCAGCGGCCATGGCTCACGGGCCCAGCCACTCCGCGGCATGTGGGATCTTCCAGGCCCGGGGCACGAACCCGTGTCCGCTGCATCGGCAGGCGGACTCTCAACCACTGCGCCACCAGGGAAGCCCAAAAGTATATCTTTTTTTAAAGTTAAGGTAGAACTCACTGCCTAGACAAAAAGTAAATTCTGGATGACAGAATTTACTTCTAATCCCTCCAGAAAACACAGTCCTGCTCACCAAAATTTATTGCATAAACTCCAAGGTCATGGGAATTCCCTGGCGGTCCAGTGGTTAGGACTCCCAGCTTTCACTGCTGAGGGCCCCGGTTCAATCTCCCCAGTCGGGGAACTAAGATTCCGCAAGCCATTCAGCACAGTCCAAAAAAAAAAAAAAGGAATGAATGTTTAGAACAAAAAAATCAGTTCTTAGAAATTAAAAATATAGTGACAAGGGCTTCCCTGGTGGCACAGTGGTTGGGAGTCCACCTGCCGATGCAGGGGACGTGGGTTCGTGCCCCGGTCCAAGAAGATCCCACATGCCGCGGAGCGGCTGGGCCCGTGAGCCATGGCCACTGAGCCTGCGCGTCCGGAGCCTGTGCTCCGCAACGGGAGAGGCCACAACAGTGAGAGGCCCATGTACCACAAAAAAAAAAAAATATATATATATATATAATATATTATATATATTATATATATATTATATATAATAATAATATATATTATATATATAAATATTTATATATATTTATATATATTATATATATATATATATATATATATATATAGTGACAAGATGAAATCTATTCTCGAGGACATTCTCCAAGAGTAAAGAGATACAAACTAGAGGAAAAAAGTTTTACTTAGAACCGTTCTAGAAGTTCTAAAATCTGAATAACAGCAATCTCGAAAAGAGAGCAAAGAAAAAGAGGGAAATGGAAGACATAACTTCCTACAAATGAAGCGCATGAGTTTCTAGACGGAAAGAGGTCACACGAACCCAGCACATTGAATAAGTGGATTCACGTGAAGACCCATCATTGTTCGATCTTCCGAACACTGAGGACAAAAAGGACTCCGTGAGATAATGAGGTATCCAAGGGATTAAGATCAGAATAGCACCAGATGCCAATAGTAATACATTTATCAAGATGACACTGATAGAATCCTACTGTGTTAGAACACTGATCAGAAATGAACACAACTGGGGGAACGGTCAGGGTCAAGATTTGAGAAGCGTGAGGAAGACATCCCATTTCGGTACACTGAGCTTACTAAGTGAGGCCACAGAGCTTGCGGGGAATCCTGGGGGCTCTGCAAGAGGCTGCTTGGGGGCAAACGGTGGCTCTGCTAAGGAGACCTTTTCGACCTTCCACTTTATTTACAACTAACAATGACTTGAAAAGTGGGATTTCTCTTATTCTTATCTCTAGCTACTGTTATCACGTAAAGGCTCTCTGCTTATGATCATGTTGGGTGAAGTACCAACAGGGTGAGTAAGGATTCCAGCGTTAGAAACACCAACGTGTATGGATATTTTCTTCTATTGCCTTCATTCTATTTGGCAGTTGCCCCTTTAGCAGCATCCTTGATAGGGGAACTCCTTTATATACTTCTGAATCAATTTACTTCTCGCCTCCAATCAATTCTTTCAGGACGTAATCCTTGGTTTAAAGCAAACTAAGCTGTTCTCGTGTTTTAAAGAGTCTGAGAAATAAACTCTTCTTTAAAAGTGGGAATATTGAAATTAAAACCCCGTTAAGCTTGGCAAGCTTCCATCAAGCACACCCATATCTGAAATATATATATCAGCCCTGGCGTTTTTCTTTGAATGTGAGACAGCTTGTCTTCTCTGGGGAGGTTCTGCCTAGAAGAGAAAAGATTAAAGGAAAGACACGATAAATGTTTTCAAATACTTAGAGGGCTGCGATGTGGAAAAGGGAGGTGAGTTTGTTCTATGCAGTCCCAGAAGGCAGCACCAGAAGCAGGGAGCAGCTGGAAGAGGCATATTCTCACTCCAGTGGAATAACTGGTTTCCTTTTATGGAGAAACTCCCCAAACCTTCCCGTGTTTAAGCAGAAGAGCCTTCTGAGTGGGGGCAGGAGCCTGGCGTAGACACCCTCAGAGTTCCTTCCCACGGAGGCTTCCTGGTCCCAAACCCGGCTTTCCAGCTGACAATCATAAAGGCAGGTGTCCTGGGCTAAACTGCATCCTCTCCAAACTTGTATGTTGAAGCTCTAAGCCCCAGCACATAAGAACGTAGCTGTATTTGGAGAGAAAGTTTCTAAAGAGGTGACTAAGTTAAAATGAGACTGTAAGGATGGACGCGAATCCACTCTGACTGGTGCCTTATAGAAGGGGATTAGGACACATAGAGACACCAGGGATGAGCACACACAGAGGAAAGACCAAATTCTGGAGGATAGAATTTACTTCTAATCCCTCCAGAAAACACAGTCCTGCTCACCAAAATTTATTGCATAAACTCCAAGGTCATGGGAATTCCCTGGCAGTCCAGTGGTGAGGACACAGCGAGAAGCGGGCATCCACAAGCCAAGAAGAGGCCTCAGAGAAACTAAACCTGAGGGCATCTTGATCTTGGTGAGAAAATAAATTTCTGATATTCAAGCCACCCATTCTGTGATATATTATTATGGCAGCCTGACCAAACTAATACAGCAGGATAACTGCCTGGTACTTGGTATCAGTCTAAATACTGCATTTCCGGTTTAAGCCACATTAAAGCAACCAGTTCATTCAATTAATTCAATCCAGCATATATCAATTTTCACCAAAATAACTAATGCATGCATTGTTGACTGGGGGGCAGGGGGGACTACTTGATGTCACACTGTACCGACACATTAATTACGAAAACAGTTTGTAAAAATTCAAACTATGGTGCTCAAGAATAAGACTCAATTGATAGGCTAAAAAGTTGTAGAACTTAAGCTCAGAGAATATACCTTCCAGAGATATATACAAATACACAACAGAGGATTTATGTTATCAAAGCATCCTTTCATATAATATAGGGACATTGTGCTCTAGAATATACATTGCCAGGACCATTTGGGGGTTGCTGTATTAGGTGAAACTGGAGCTGTTTTAAGAACAACTTTCAGACCTAAATGTCAAAAACCTAAATTTTTTTTTGGCTGCGCTGCGCAGCACACAGAATCTTATTTCCCCCAACAGGGATTGAACCCGTACGTCCTTCAGTGGAAGCATGGAGTCTTAACCACTGGACCGCCTGGGAAGTCCCCTAAAGGATTTTTATTAAATAAATAAAATGCTAAATTTAATGTTTCCTTTCTTGGCTTAGTTACCATTAGAAAACCATTAACGGCCTCCATCCCTCCAAGGGAAAGGGTCTGGATCTTGGTATGTTACTTGGAGAAGCTATAGGCCATCTTACCTATGCTCCTCCTCAAGTGGGCCAGAGCATCCATCCTATTCATGGGTGCCCTGGAGTAGCCTCAAAATTACAGCCATTTATAGGTAAGTCTTTGCAGTAATTTAAGACTGACTGACAGTCTTTACGGCACTTATCAACATCTTACACTCATTCTGGGCCAGAACCAACTCCTATTACATGATTCTGATCTCCTCCCATGTAGGTGGAGAAAAACGTTACTTTGTGGCACATTTATGAAGCTCCTTATCTCTCTTTCATACCTAAATAATTACATATGGAGCCATTCTTGAATGTTTTCCCCTCCTGAACTTTTTTTTTTTGTTTTAATTTACTTATTTTGGGCTGTGTTGGGTCTTCGTTGCTGTGCGCGAGCGTTCTCTAGTTGTGTCGAGCGGGGGCTACTCTTCGTTGCGGTGCGCGGACTTCTCATTGTGGTGGCTTCTCTTATTGCAGAGCACGGGCTCTAGGCGCGTGAGCTTCCGTAAGCTGTGGCACGTGGGCTTCCGTAGTTGTGGCTCGTGGGCTCTAGAGCGCAGGCTCAGTAGTTGTGACGCACGGGCTTAGTTGCTCCGCGGCATGTGGGATCTTCCCGGACCAGGGCTTAAACCCATGTCCCCTGCATTGGCAGGCGGATTCTTAACCACTGCACCACCAGCGAAGTCCCCCTTTTGAATTTTTTGTTCATTAAAGTAGAAACTTCAAATCTAGAAGATGG
Organism: Mesoplodon bidens; assembly: GCF_964165515.1. Lineage (NCBI taxonomy): Eukaryota > Metazoa > Chordata > Mammalia > Artiodactyla > Ziphiidae > Mesoplodon > Mesoplodon bidens. The sequence continues at coordinate 79,352,528 of NC_138168.1, read as the reverse complement.
CTTTTAAGATCAAACTAAAAAGAAAAAATGTAAAAGTGTTTTTATAAAAAGGCATAATGAAATTGCCAAGTAGATTCCCACCTGCCTAAAGTCACTTGCATATCTTCAACAGTGAATCCATCATTGGTTTTTTTAATGCCTATATTACCAATACTGCTGATGTGACTCAGTCACAGAATTTCAGAGATGGACAAGGATGTTCATTTTACAGATGAAAACTGCTGCTCAATGAGATTAAAGGGATGTATTCAAGGTCACACAGAAAAACACTGAGAAAAGCAGTCTCGCCTGCGTTTTACTCTCCTGGAATGAACGGATTATAAAAGGGAGGGAGGATGGATAGAAGTCTTACTCCTCCTTCCTTCACCCACCCCACCCCAAACTTTCAAGTTAGAACAAAAATAAAGGTTCATTGCACTGTCAGACTTAAACAGACTTCAGAGGGAAAAAAGCTCTATATAGCTTGGATGTTAGTTACTGAAAAATAAATCTGTGTTTCTTTAAAGATGAAAGCAGTAGAGTATTTGTACCAGAAATTTGTCAATGACATAACTAATTTCAGGGAGGCATGCTAAAAATATTGCTGTGGATCAGAGGACTGAATTAAAACCAGTTCCCAGAAAGTGCAGACTGGAGGACTTTTGCCTAAGTTCAAGGCCTATTTTGTGAGTGTTTCAAAACATTACAAAACAGGATACAGCTTGAGAAAATGTCATGTATTAATATTGTATTTGAAGTACCAAAGTGTTGGAAGGGAGACCCCTCTGTCTATCCAGCCCTCATATTTGATAGCACCACTGGGCGTTCTTATTTAATTGCAGGCAGGTCAGGGTCTGATTTCATGTTTCCAGGCAACAACACCTGGATAACCAATGGTGGGCATCTGTGAGAGCCCAGCACCGGAAAGTACCAGCTTTGTCAGTGCTGATGCAACAAAGGAAAAGGAGCCTTGGATACATCTAGAAAGCTCTGGTATTTACGTAGGGAATGAATTGATATAAAGGGGAAAGCAAACAGATCCTCCTCTCCCATATGAGCGAAAATGTAATATTGTTAACTCTAATTTAAAACTGTGTCTTCACTTATTCAAATATTTTTTTGAGCACTTACTATGTGTCAGACACTGTTCTAGGCTCAGGAGATTCAACACTGAAACATATAGATCCCACCCCGACCCCCCATCCCAAGAAATCTCTGCTCTCGTGGTTCTTATATTTTAGCAGAGGTGGGAGGTAAGAGACAGGCAGACTGAACGCCAGATGTTGACAACTCATGTAGAGAAAAATAAAGGAGGCATGGAGGGTAGTATTTGTGCAATACACATGTCTTCATGAGAATACTAACAAGGTACCAATTATGTCACAAATTGAAGGAGAAAAGGGATTGACTCATAAAAACATTTCTTCCCAGTTGGGAAAACTGTATCACAGAAAAACAAGTATTTTGGAGGGTCATCTTTTTTTTTTTTTTTTGCGGTACGCGGGCCTCTCACTGTTGTGGCCTCTCCCGCTGCGGAGCACAGGCTCCGGACGTGCAGGCTCAGCGGCCATGGCTCACGGGCCCAGCTGCTCCACAGCATGTTGGATCTTCCCGGACCGGGACACAAACCCGTGTCCCCTGCATTGGCAGGCGGACTCTCAACCACTGCGCCACCAGGGAAGCCCTGGAGGGTCATCTTTTAACAGCAACCTAGAGCAGCACTTGGGGTACTCATTCTTCACATAAAGTTATTAAATGACCAAAAATCAAAGAAGTACAACTTTTAACTCCCAAGTGGATTTTCTTTAAGGTAACAAGATCCACGGGGAGGGCTGTGATCACTTGGCAGTAATCTCAGGCCTTCCCATATCCCAAAGGCACTGTACACCAGAAGCTGCCAGGTTCAAACAGCAAATTCAATAAAGGCCAAGACAATGCCATTCAGCACCTTTAGAAACATGAAATTCTCCACAGTGCTGCAGATTCAGCTTCTAGATAACTGAGCAACGGATCCTCCATTTTTGTTACTGTATCTGCAGGGAAAATATCAGGATGTAGAAAAGTAGAACCTTGAGAAGCATAAGGAACACACTCTCTTAAAGACTTCTGCTTTAAGTGACAAGATTTTTTTGGCACGGGAGGTATTTTTTCTTGGGGGTGAGAGGATGTTTTCCAGGCTCGCCTCCCAGGTCAGAGAAATCACGTGCAGTGATTCACGTGCATAGTTCCTTAAGCAGCCTCCGCACCATTCTGCTCAGCATAGCAAAGCCTGTTCCCCCAGTTTGCTGGCTTATACTTGCGGCTGACCCCAGAGTAGCAAATGCCAAGGGCAGAGCTCCCAGCTGCAGCTCCATCGCTGCTGGTGTAAATGCCCTCACTCAGGGTATGCAAATAGTATAAGGCATATGTGTACAAAAATTCAAAAACCAAGGAGAGGACCACCATTGTGTGTTTATTCTTTCATACAAGCAAATGTGACCTGTGATGGATGGAGAAAACATAACATTCACAGGCTTTACAATGTTTGCTGTAGCTACTCTGCAGAAAGACAAATCTCAAAAAAACCCAAAAATAACTGCCTTGTAAATGATACATTCAAATGTACTAAGATCACAGTCACATGATTAACTCATATATGGCAATGAGTTCAGTAGGCACTTTAACAAATATGTTATTATCAAAATAAAGAGGTCTTGGGACTTCCCTGGTGGCACAGTGCTTAAGAATCCACCTGCTAATGCAAGGGACAGGGGTTCAAGCCCTGGTCCGGGAAGATCCCACATGCCGCAAGCAACTAAGCCTGTGCACCACAACTACTGAGCCTGTGCTCTAGAGCCTGCAAGCCACAACTACTAAGCCTGCATGCCACAACTACTGAAGCCCGTGCTCCTAGAGCCCATGCTCCACAACAAGAGAAGTCACCCCAATGAGAAGCCCACGCACCACAAGGAAGAGTAGCCCCAGCTCGCCACAACTAGAGAAAGCCCACGTGCAGCAACGAAGACCCAATGCAGCCAAAAATAAACAAATAGATAAATTAATTTTTTAAAAAAAGAGGTCTTAAGTTTTTTTATTTTGTAATACTTAATTTCCCCATCTGTTTGGAAAGAAAATAATCTGCCCAACAGATACTAAGACTGAATCAAAAAAAGAAAAATCTAAAGGTTTTAATTTGCAAAAATTTGAAATCTAAAGTTGGACCTGGACTGAGATATAATGTTTTAAAAATCATTCTTGTTCAGGCACCCATAGAAACTCATAGAAAACCATATAAATGACAGACTATAGAACAAATGACAATCTGGGTTGGGAGGGGTCTTCTTTTTTTTTAATCTTTTCATCAGAAGAGATTAAAATCAGCAGAAGCAGATTTTCCACAAAACTAATGGCACTTGTGCAGCCCCTGTGAATGCTAGTGTGGCATGGCTGGATAGAACTTTCTGGTTGGGAAAAGGCTGTATTTCTGTATAAGCATTGTGATAAACAATAAATCACCTAAAAAGAACTCAGAAAAAAGGGACTAACTCCAAGGCTAAAGTAATTTGTTATGAATTCTTTTTTTTTTCATTTTAATAAATATTTGTTTTCATGCCTGACTGTATACACTCTAAAAGATGGCCCCTGAAATTATATAATCTTCAAGCTCCCTCCGAAACACACACACACACACACACATATATATATATCTATATATATAGATATATATATATGTGTGTGTGTGTGTGTGTGTGTATCTGAACCCTACTGCATAGTTTTGAAAATATTTAGTAAGCAGATCCCTTTTTCTATCATTTAAAGAAAGTTTACAAGGAAACAGGATTTCATTTTCATTATAGGAAGAGGATTGGTTCTGAATTACCAGTATTTCTGATTTCAGAAAGAGAGCAAGTCAAGGTAGAAGAATATTTTGCATTCTACATTTGTCTAAATATTGTCTGTCACTTTAAATTAAAACCCCTCGAGCAGGAATGCCCCTCATTTGTAGTTTTCTCCCATCCAAGGATCCACCTAAGGCAGGACCAAATTCCACTGCTGGCCAATCCTCCCAGGGACCAGGATGGCTCAGATCTTTCCTTACTGAAGTGGACGAGAGTAGAAACCAAGGCCCACCAAATCCTACAAATAAGCATTACATACCAAATTATGCCTTCATTTACATTACAGTAAGCTGCCATGTAGAACACGGATTCCTGGAAATACATAAAATCTAACCACAGGTTATCATCTATGTCAAAAGAAAAGCATGAAAAAATACTGTTTAATAATTTAACATAAAGAATTTTCTGCAATTGCATTGCTAGGCAGACAAAATAGGAAAAGAAAAAATAATAAAAACAAGTGTACCAGGCTGCCTCAGAAACACCCCAACAAGCCAAAGCAATAACAGTTCTGCTTAAAACAGTAAAAGCTCATCCCAAAGGCAGAGCCTCCGGAAATGCCTCTGGGGGGGTGGCCTCTGCAGCCCTGGGCCACATGGGGGTCCTTTCTAGGCCCGCAGGCCTTTTCAGGATCTTGTGAAGGACAAGGTATATTAATTACCACTCTTCCTGCAAGAGGCATCTGTATTTGCTCAGACCCCCAAGGCCATGGTAGGCTCAGGGAGACAATGGAATAATCACAGGGTGGGAACAGAATCACTTTCCGTAAAAATCAGTGTTTAAACACATGGCTGAAAAGTGAAAGAAATTACATCTGGACTAAAGGAAGGTAGCCAGCGGATCTCCAGTAAACAGGCCACAGATTAGACAGGATTTCCACGCTACCTAGGATTGTATGGAAACAAGGGCATCACTGAAGCCCCTCCCTTCTCTTTTCAACACTCCACACCAGATCAGATAAAAAGGCCTGGCCCAACACGCCCTTGGGGGCATATTTCAGAGATCCCACATTGCCCAAATACCTTCTGAAGCCACCTGCCTTTCAGCAGAGCCCTCCAACCCAGCGCAGTTTCCCTTCTGGGTTTTCATTCTACCCCTTGCTCAGACGATGTCATCCTAGTGGGCAAGCCTGGGGATGTGCCCTGCACAGCGGGTGAGAGCTCGTGCTTGGAAATCTGCTGATCTGGGTTTGAATCGAGATAGGACCGGTCTCACGGGGTTACTGCTAGAGGCCATACTGCACAAAAGGCACGGTTCCAGGACCCGTAATAAAAGCTTGTGAAGTGTTGGCTGTTCTTATTCTCCTCCCTTCGGCGGGCAGCCCCTGTCCCAACAAATCTAAACCTAACCTCCCCTCAGTCCCCAGACCTTATCCCACACTCTGATGTCAAATGAGGGGTCCTCCAGAACTCTGAGCAGCTCTCATCTCTTGCAAAATTCATTAGATAATCAACATGTTGCCTTGTCTTAACTTTTATTTATTTATTTTTTTTTAGCCATGCGGCATGTGGGATCAAACCGACCAGGGATCAAACCCGTGCCCCCTGCATTGGAAGCCTGGAATCTTAGCCACTGGACCACCAGGGAAGTCCCCCTAGTTCCATCTTAGGGAGCCTTCCATAGACTAGCTTGTCTCCCCTGATGGACCGTTTCTTAGCTTTCTTCATTCTCCCTGAAGCACAGGGCATGGTGGCTTTGCCCATCCATGGAAGGCTCCGAAACGGCTGTGGCTTGATTTGATTCAAAAGTTATCATGGGAAGGCCAGAGCGTGGGACTCTGGAATTTGAGTTGGGGCCGTTCCAATTACTTTGGTAGAAATTATTTGAAATTCTCGCACTAGGTCGTGCAGATCCTCTTTCTGTGAGGCTGTATGTATTTCTAGCTTTATATGGTGCCTGTGGTGCTATAGAAAAGATCAGGGTTCCCACCAACTTCAAAAGCAGCCCCCTGCTTGCAGCAGCTCCACAGGGGCATTGAACACGAGGAGAAACAGGTTCCACATGTTAGAAGAATCTCATCTCACCGAGGCAATGGCCAGTCTCCTTTCACAAGACTTTCCCTTCATTTGTCTTATTCACATTACATGTAAGCGTGAGTTCACTTATGGAAAATGATCATTCTGTGCCTCTTCAACAGCAGTGGTTAAATGATTCCTTTCTGACTAAATGGAACAGCGAGACAAGAAACAGGAACAGAGGAAGGTTCTTCTCCAACACGTGGCCTTCACAAGAGACCTACTTGTCGAGGTGCTTGATTCTGACCCCCAGGTGTGGCCCCCAGCCCCTCCATGGGCTGAAATCAAACCAGTGATAGCGTGGTCACAGATTTGCTTTCCAATAACCACCTCTTGAGTATCTCTGGGCTCAAGAGCTATAACACATGCAGCATATCATGGTTTGGGCAAAGAGGTATGCACCTTGAAATGTACACTACCAGGAAAATCTTCGCAAGGCCAGTAGGCTACTCTAGAGTGAGAGATACTGACTCTGAAAGCAGCCAAGACTTCAGCATTTCCAACAAGAATTCACATTCGACATCAGACAAGTAGTTGGAATAAGGCAACAATAACAACAACAACAAAAAGATCATGAAGTTTCAGGATGCCTAAGAAAAAGGAAAAACAACTTCACTTCCGGTACCCAAGCATTACTATAAGCTCCCGCGGGGCTATGCAAATGGCCAGATAAATACTTCTTTTTGCAATCAATCGATTGCTTTTGTTGTCAACATCACCCACTCCCAGGTAGGATGACAGGGCCCATTCTACCCAGGCCTATTTTTATTGTTCTGCGGGGGATCCGTTGCAGGTGTTGTTTGTCCTCCAGCCCCCCGGCAAGGTGACTTACCATCTGGGACAGTGACTTCCTCCTCCTGGCCATTCAGGGCTCCCTCCTGGAGGCCGAGCTCTCCTTGCTCGGCTAAGCCGTTCACAGTGGACAGCTGACCATTCTTCTGTAGTAGCTACGGGGAAGACAGAACCATGTAAACTTAATTTCAATCTTTACAACCAAGTTAGAAACGATACTGTACGTTCGAGAATATAAATCACTTAGAGGAGAAATACAGAGAACTGGAGGGCTAGTGACAGTGAAGATTTAAGTCTTTTTTTTTTTTTTGTCTGAAAGATGTGGCTATCTTACAAAAGATACAAGGAGCTATGAGCAAGCAGATAGGACTCTGTATCTGGATAAAGGTACACACCATTCATGCATTCGTTCACTCTTCTCAAAAACCAGGCATAGGCCTGATACACAACACCCATCGTTCCAGGCCTGTTTGAGATTTCACAACGACTAAGTCAGGTGTGGTCCCAGACACTTTGAGCTTACAAACTACTGTGGAAAGCAGATAGCGCTCTGAAAAATAGTTTTTACTTTAAAATAATGTTTCCTTATGATTAGACACAAGTTATGCATATTTGGCTGGAATATATATCCAAGCGACAATGTGTCCTTCTCGGGGAAGAGGGCAGACATTTAAATAAATAATTACTGAATTGCAGCTATGGAAACTGTCACGAAGAAGGAATACATACAACAAATGACAACAAACAGAGGGCCATGACCTAGGCCAGGGTATCGTGAAGGCTTCTCTGAGGAAGTAAAGGTAAAGCTGAGATCTAAGATGCCAGCAAGGGGTATGTGAGCAAAAGGTAAAGGGGATGCAAGTGAGAAAGCCCCGTGGTTCAAAGGCCAGTGTATCCAGAGCCAGGTGAACAAAGAAGAGACGCCTAACATGTGTGTTCATGAGTCATTGTATTTTCCTTAAAAATATTACTAAAACAGTGGTTTACAATCGTCCCCCTAGGATAGCCCGTGCAATCGATGTCATCAGATGCAAAAACAGTAGACATATAGACATGCCCAGTTGTTGTTTTTTTCCACCGCAGGGCTTGCAGGATCTTAGTTCCCTAACCAGAGATTGAACCTAGGCCCACAGCAGTGAAAGCGCGAGTCCTAACCACTGGACTGCCAGAGAATTCCTAAGACATGCCCTAATTTTTTAAATCCTGAGAATATAGGTAAAAAGTTTTAAGCCAAATAAAAATCGTACAATACCCACTAGGAACCTAAGGATTTCAACAATGCTTTATGGTCCACATACATTTCTCATTTTCCTTAAAACCAACTTAGCGAGGTGCTACTGTTTCCATTTTACAGATGAAGACACTGAGACTCAAAGTGATTACAGAGGGGAAGGCTGGCCGGCCACGGGTCCCACAGCTCAGCCATGGCCTGAAGGCCAGGGCTCACCACCAACTACTTCCAGAGATTTTTCTTTTTCTTCTTTTTTTTTAAAATATACAGATGGTTTCTTTCTTTCTTTTTTTAGTATTTATTTATTTGGCTGCACTGGGTCTTAGTTGTGGCATGCAGGATCTTTAGCTGAGGCATACGGGATCTAGTTCGCTGACCAGGGATGGAACCCGGGCACCCTGCATTGGGAATGTAGAGTCTTTTTTTTTTTTTTTTTTTTGTGGTACGCAGGCCTCTCACTGTTGTGGCCTCTCCCATTGCGGAGCACAGGCTCCAGATGCGCAGGCCCAGCGGCCATGGCTCACGGGCCCAGCCGCTTCGTGGCATGTGGGATCTTCCCGGTCCGGGGCACAAACCCATGTCCCCTGCATCGGCAGGCGGACTCTCAACCACTGCGCCACCAGGGAAGCCCCAGGAATGCAGAGTCTTAACCACTGGACCACCAGGGAAGGCCCCAGAGATTTTTCCGCAACACAACAAAGTGTTGGAGGACCTGTTACTACGCACAATGACAAAATGCCTCAAATAGTATCCCATAGTACCCAGACCCGATCGTGCCAAAGTAATCTCAAAGCTGGACACTCTGTTTGGCATCATTCCATGCCGTTTACAGGCCAATGGAGCATGCTGGCCAAACCATAGGCTTCCATCAGAGCCTTGAAGGGAGTAGACCCAATTCAAGAAGATCAATCCAGAAGGCTCGAACGGTGCTGAAATGGATTTCACCTGGCTGTTCCCTGCTCCCAGCAAAGATGCCCGGCAACTGCAAAAGCTGCCTTCTGAAATACCGTCACTGTCCTCTAATACTCTCACTACAGATGGGACGGCCGGCTTCAAAATGCCCATGCTGAGTCAGTGTATGAGAAAGGATGCTCAGATTACACTTCCACTTAAAATCTTCTCTTACCAAAATATGAAAGATGGGAGTTTTAAATGAAACCTAAAGACGAAAGCACAGGAGACGGGGCAGGGGGGTATCCTCACAATGCTCATCAGCAAGAATGTCAGCGTTTAAGACTATTTTAACTAAATTCCACTAGTCTTAGGCATGAGTTAGACTGAGATTTCATTAATAATGTGATGAAGAGCTAGTGGGGGAAAGCAGGAAATGCAATTATTGTGGGCTACATGGTCAACCAATGAACCTTAAACCTAAAAAATTTAACACAGATAGCATGGCATGGCAACCTAAGCCATGGGAATGAAAGACAGCCATTCTAATACCTCGATTTCAAGTCAAAAAACGTTGGTCAACTGTGCTCTTAGTTTAGGACCCAGAACTCTGAAGTTTATTATAGAGTCTAGAGTTCTACAGAGTTTCTATAATTCTTGAGCTGTTTCTCACAATTCTTCGTGAATTGTCAAATCCAAGACATCTTTAGCAGGAGTCAAACTGATTATCTTTAAACTTGAGGGCTCTACAGGACACGGCACCAATTTTCATCTGCTCTTTTAGAAGTGTTACACGTATACAATGATGTATTACAATAGATGATATAAAATAAAATGAGTCTTTGAGATCACCTGCCAGCCCCCTTCATAGTCAAGCGTGATAAGTAAATTGTGGATTAGTTATTCCCCGTGACCCCTGGGCAACTGTCTTTACCTCAGAAAGGCACCTGCTGACTTAACTTTGATGACAATTTATGACAGCAACATTACTGAAACTGAGTTTTGAGCTTATTTTATTATATGCATAGCTTGGGTCCAGCAAGTGTGCCCAAGCTCTGACCCATGAGTGAAGTCTTGAGCATTCAAAGCCCGTGACACACCAGCCCTCCACACAACAATGGGACGTCATTCCATTCAGCCATACTCAGACATGTCTACCATCTGTGTTTCACTTAGAGATGCTTTTTACAAAATCTCACGTGTTCTTGTAGATAGATAATTCACTTTTTGGCCAACCCAATCTATGGTGTTTTTGTTTTCCTTTTCTCCCATTCCCAACCATCTAAATAATTCATAGTATTGTTAAGGCTTCTGGTGCTTCTGAGAGTTATCAGCACGTTAAAGTCACCTCACATCGCAAGAAACCCAACCCACGGTTCCTTAATGCTTAAGTTCTTTGCGTCTTTTCTATGTGTTTACATGCACACAAGCTTTCTTTTTTTAAGAAAACAAAAATGGGGACTTCCCTGGTGGCACAGTGGTTAGGAATCTGCCTGCCAGTGCAGGGGACACGGGTTCGAGCCCTGCAGGAAGATCCCACATGCCGCAAAGCCAATGAGCCCGTGCATCACAGCTACGAAGCCTGCGCTCTAGAGCCCATGAGCCACAACTACTGAGCCCATGTGCCACAATTACTGAAGCCTGCGTGCCTAGAGCCCGTGCTCCTCAACAAGAGAAGCCACCACAATGAGAGGCCGGTGCACCGCAACGAAGAGTAGCCCCCGCTCGCCGCAACTAGAGAAAACCTGCGCGCAGGAATGAAGAAACAATGCATCCGAAAATAAATAAATTAATTAATTTAAAAGAAAAAAAAGGAGAATACATGCTTTTATAACCTGATTGCTTCGTACATTGTGGATACATTTCTTTGTCACTAAACACACATCTGGCTCGTCCTCAGTCTTTCTCTCTTTTCTCTGTAACTCAGATGCCCACAGAAGCCAAGGATTTCAGGTAAGCCCAGATAGACCCTGAAAGACGTACAGACACAACTCAGTGACAAACGGGGTGGGAAGGGCCGGAGCCAGATGAGATGCGAGGGGAGGAAAGCGGTATAGGATTGAAGTTTCCAAACGCGTTCATGCTGAAGCTTCCTCACGTAGCTTTATCCATCCACCTTGTTCTTACTTTTATGAACAGTTAGGCCTTTTGAGATGAGAACCAGACTTCAAAGGCATGCTTTTTGCACTGAAACACAGCTAACACCGGGAAACCTATTTTCCCACTGGATTTCTGCTTCAAAAACGGTAAACGCCCCCTTTGAGCAAATCAAAACCCTAAATGTTTTCAAGCTTATCTCCCTTGAGTGGGTCAGCCAGAGTTTATTCCCGTAAAGTATTACCACATTACAACTAAACAAGCTTTAAAAAAGAATCTCAAAGGCTTCCAGCCAGTGTTGTCCTCTCATTCCTCTGAGAACAACAACAGAAAACATCAAAATGGTAGTTAAGGCACAGCAGAAAAGCCACCCGATGTCTCTGTCCCCTTTCCTTCTCCACAGGATGGCCCACAACTTGCTCTGAACCCCTTTGCAGAGTAAGCTGTAGGGGTATCAAGCTCTTTAATGAACATGCTAAACCATGAACTAAACAGGTGAGCTCTTGACATGTGTCAGGATGCTGGGGGAAAAGGAGGTGAGCCTGCGAACCATTTCCTCACTGAGTGATGCCGCTGGCTCCACCATCTCACTGAAGGACCAGCACAGTTGGGAGTGTCCAGAGCCCTGCAGTCCACACAGCAGATGAGGCTCTGAGCAGTGCAACTGGTCCCAACAATAACAGCAAAACCCAAGAAGCAGAACTATTACATGGCTGTAACCAGGAAGGAACCAGAACCTTGTCAATATAAGGAGGACACATGCACAAATGATGAGAATAAAAAAGACAATCTGGAAATGATTTTAAATCCCATGACAGAACTTATAAAGAAGACTCTTCAGGGACTTCCCTGGTGGCGCAGTGGTTAAGAATCCGCCTGCCAGTGCAGGGGACATGGGTTCAAGCCCTGGTCCAGGAAGATCCCACATGCTGCGGAGCAACTAAGCCCATGCACCACAACTACTGAGCCTGCGAGTCACAGCTACTGAGCCTGTATGCCACAACTACTGAAGTCCGTGCGCCTAGAGCCCGTGCTCCGCAACAAGAGAAGCCACTGCAATGAGAAGCCTGCACACCGCAACGAAGAGTAGCCCCCGCTCTCTGTAACTAGAGAAAGCCCGCGCGCAGCAACAAAGACCCAACGCGGCCAATAAATTAATTAATTAATTAATTTTAAAAAATGGTATCAACAAAGCACATGTAATAGTGTAGAGATGTATTTTGTGTTGTAATATTAAATTTAAAAAGCAAACTAAACAGTTATAGATACAATACGATTACAAATATATATAAGAACATACCTCAGATAGCTAAATGAGTGGTGATAACAATACTACCAAATTGTTAATATCACAGTATACCAAATAATCATCGGGGAGGGAACTATGAATTTTTCATATCCTTTGTTTTTCTACTTTTCTGTGTTCTGTTCCTTGTTTAATACACCTGACTACTTTTATAACTGGGTGGTGGGAGAGAAGCTTTTCCTTCACAAGTTATTCTGTCTTAGTTTGCGTATTGTTAGTATGGATGGGAGACAGTTAAGAAAATTTTGCTTTACCGATTGCCCGTCACATGAATTTTCATGGGAAAAGAGAACTGCTTTAAGATAGGAACTTGACATGGAGATCATAGTTCAGGAGCCTTTTCATACAAACTAAGCCATATTCACTCCTCAACCGTGGATGACCTGGTGGACTCAGAAGCAGAGCAGAGGGTTGGGTGCTCTGGGGCAAGATGAAATACTTCAAATCTGGTATTTTATCATTGTCGTAGGTTGAAACTTGGTAATTCCAGGTCAGCAGACAGGGGTTGGCCGGGAGAGCAGGGTCTGATCTGCCATCTACTTGATCTCTGGCCTTGGGAACATTATTTAGCTTCTCACAGCCTCCTCTCTTTTTCTGTAAGCTGGGATAAGAATTCATTTTTACCTGCCATAATGAATATCTGCAGCATCACCCCACACATGTGAAGTGGCTAATAAGTCAACTACTAACATAAGTTTTAGCAGTTTTTGTTCTACCATTTGGTCAACAACTGCGATCTAATGGGAATGAATTGTCCTGTGCCCGATTCCCCTCTAAATTGAAACCTCCAAGACTTCTTTCCTGTTGCCTCCAAGCTCTGCATCCAATAGAACATCTGGTGTGAAGACTCCTAATTAGACTTCTTCTAATTTTCTAACGGTCTGGGTGGGAGAACAGGAGCAAGGCAGTTTATACAAAGGTCTAAATGGAGGGGCGCCATCTGAGTTTTTTCTTTTCTTTTTTCTTTTCTTAACCCTAGAAGGTACAGGGGAAACAGCAGACAGAGCACATTCAGGCTCCTGTCAGCCATGGAACCTTATCTCTGAGCTCATTTTCCCAATTGAAACTAATACCATCTCTATTTTCAGGCTGGTTGAGATTCAAATGAAATAATATTTGGGAAAGTTCTCTCTCTAAATGGAAAAGCACTCAGAAGCCACATTATGTCTGTCTACTTGATCAAATCAAGGCAAAGGTTGTACTCCAGTATTTTTCCAGCCCTTATATCACACTAAGGATGCCTTTTTAAAATTGTCCTCATGTTTGTGTTAAAGAGGGTTTCTTTCTTTCTTTTTTTTAAAATTTTATTGGATTATAGCTGATTTACAATGTTGTGTTAGTTTCAGGTGTACAGCAAAGTAATTCCGTTTTCAGATTCTTTTCTCATACAGCTTTTTCAGATTCTTTTCTCATATAGGTTATCACAGAATATTGAGGAGAATTCCCTGTGCTATACAGTAGGTCCTTGTTGGTAGTGTGTGTATGTTAATCCCAAACTCCTGATTTATTCCCCCCGACCCCCCGCCAAAGGAGGGTTTGGAAGGAGGCAGCATTAGATGTGAGACGATAAGGAATCCAACAAAATGAGACATCTGTGTACAGGGACCGCATCTCACTACACCCACTCACGGGCACTCGAACAGAGTTGTAGCGCAAGACTCAGGCAGCCCTACAGTAAAATGGCTGTAGCCTTGCTTGGTCACAAGAAGAGAAAACAATGGTTGGAGAAAGGTAGCCTTTTCTGCCTAGGATTCCTGCTTGGTTTGACCCTCAGGTAGCAAAAGCAACTTATGCTGCTCTGGGAATGGGGCTGTAAATGACATACCATGCATCCACACCTCCACACCCAGAGCTGCGTGGGAGCTGTGAGTGAGTCCATCCATCAACACCGACCAAAAAGCTGACCATCCTTATGGCTGAAGACTCACTTTGTTCAATAGCCACAGCTCCAAACAGTATATTCACTCCAGAGCCATGCTGTCCAAACAGCAAACATGAGGACCATGGTGAAAATACTTCATTCCCCCTTTTATTTAAACACAGGCACACAAAGCATTTTCCAATGTATTTTAAAATTTCTAGAAATAGGCTGAAAGTAAGAGGCTAAATGCAGAAACTGATGACTCCATCAGCAGTCCGTATTTATAAGAATTTTAGGGCTCCCCTGGTGGCTCAGTGGTTGAGAGTCCGCCTGCCGATGCAGGGGACACGGGTTCGTGCCCCGGTCCGGGAAGATCCCATATGCCACGGAGCGGCTAGGCCCGTGAGCCATGGCCGCCGAGCCTGTGCGTCCGGAGCCTGTGCTCCGCAACAGGAAAGGCCACAACAGTGGAGGCACGCATACCACAAACAAAAAAAAGAATTTTAGAGGGGCAGCAGCCCTCACTGTTGTGAGCAAACTGGATTGAGTTCTTTAATTCCTCTATGCCTTCCCCTACACAGCCATGCTTTCCAACAAGTTAGCTTTAAGATGCTGTGTCTTGATATGAAACCTCTCTATCACAAGGACACGTCTTCCTCTGAGATGCAGAAATAAAACCGTATGAAAACATCAGTTGTTAAAATAATGTTTTAAAGATTTTCTTTAAGATTCTAAAGAATTATTATTAATTTTATAAAGAGTGACAATAACGTCGTTAGTTTTTTATAAAGTCCTCAACTGGGGACTTCCCTGGTGGCGCAGTGGTTAAGAGTCTGCCTGCCAATGCAGGGGACACGGGTTCGAGCTCTGGTCCGGGAAGATCCCACAGGCCGCAGAGCAACTAAGCCCGTGCACCACAACTACTGAGCCTGCTCTCTAGAGCCTGCGAGCCACAACTACTGAGCCCTGGTGCCACAACTACTGAAGCCCACACACCTAGAGCCCATGCTCTGCAACAAGAGAAGCCACCACAGTAAGAAGCACGCCCACCGCAAGGAAGAGTAGCCCCCGCTCACCGCAACTAGAGAAAGCCTGCATGCAGCAACAAAGACCCAACGCAGCCAAAAATAAATAAGTAAATAAAATAAATTTATTTTTTAAAAAAGTCCTCAACTGTTAGAGATACATAATAATGGATCTACAGATGACGTATCTTGTATTTGTTTTCAAATAGGCAAATAAAATTTAAAAATTAAAGTCAGACAAAATAAGACTGGCAAAATGTTGATTACATTTGAAGCTAGGTGACGGGTACTTGTTATTCTCTACTCTTGTATACACTTTGAAATCTTCCAGAATTAAAAGAAAAAATAAAATTTTCTTTAGTGAACCTTCTCACAGAGTTAAATTTTGGGGTATAGCCAATAAAATCTGTAGACTCAAGAAAACCTCAGTGCAGTTGAGAAAATTTCAAATTTTTTATATTTTACACAGTAAAATGTTTCACCCCTTGGTAATCATCTAATTTCTAATTAGCTCAAGATATACAGTAAGCAGGGCTAAGGCAATTCTTAAATATTAAGAAAGATATATTTCTAGTCTATAAATTTAAAAAAAGATTTAAGGCAATCTATAAAAGAAAAATGAGAACTTTTAACTTGCAAAGCTTTTCAAAGAGAGAGAATATGAACTACTTATCAAGTTTCAGAGGTATTGTCAAAACATCGGGCCAAAGGCTCTCTCAAACCACATGAAATTGAGAAGAGCATGTACCCCAGGTCAGGAGTGCTTCTAGTGACCTCTAAAAAGGAGAAGTCCTTGTCTCCAAGAAACTGACCTTTAGAGATCTCTTTCTGATGCCAGTTTCCTCCCGAAAAGGAGGACAGACCCTCCTGTCAGTGTGGCAGCTGCCCCACCTCCTAAAAATCCTGGTGCCCTGAAGCCTCTGATCTTTAAATAAAACCTGTTTATTTTTATTCTTTTTTTCTTTTTTTTCTTTTTTTGCGGTACGCGGACCTCTCACTGTTGTGGCCTCTCCCGTTGTGGAGCACAGGCTCTGGACGCACAGGCTCCGCGGCCATGGCTCACTGGGCCCAGCCGCTCCGCGGCATGTGGGATCTTCCTGGACCGGGTCATGAACCCGTGTCCCCTGCATCGGCAGGCGGACTCCCAACCACTGCGCCACCAGGGAAGCCCCAAAACCTGTTTATTTTTAATTTCATGCTACTTTTTTCCACTCATAATATTCAGCAAAACAAAACCGACAAACGAAAATACCCACTTACTGGCTGGTAACATTGCTTTAAATATGAGCGAGTTCATTTGAAGGACCAGAAAAGGGGGCGGCATCTCATCACCATCACCCAGAGTCAGTGTGACCCCTTTCCTTCCAGCCCCACCCAATGAAAACAGTGGTCCAGCTGTCTGACCCTGCACATACTACCAATTTATCCTGCTGGTCTTTACTTAGAAATCTGACTGTGAGTCTACAGTGCTGTTCAACTAGACAACATCCCCCAACCCACAGCCAGAAGTAAAAATATTGGCCAGAAAGCCACATTTAACCAAGTTTATACCTAATTGGCTGAGCGCAGTTTCGTTGTGCTGCTGTTTATTAATTTAATTTAATCAAAGTGGAAAAAATTCTGATGTTCAGAATACAAAGATTAATCTTATTTTGCTTTTGAAATTGCATTGCTCCCTATTTATGGAAAGTTTCTGGAACATTATCTGCACAGCACATGAGGGTCCTTAAATGCCACTTGGTGAAGGGTGTACATACCAGATAGACAGTCTCTGGTCATTGTCTACAAATCACTAATTTCTTGTTTCTCGTAGTTTTCAGTAAAATTTGTGATAATTACTTAATATAGTTTTAGGAGGAATAACACAGACTCACCCCTAGACATGAGAAAGAATGAAAACTCGGAGATATCCATTAAAGTACCTAGTTTGCTTTTAGCCTGCAAAATTAAATTTCAATTCAGTTGAATGTTTCTACTCAAATATTCAAATTGTTGAGTGTCTTAGAAAGTAATCTCTCTCCTAGTATTTATTTAAATCCCAAGGGACTTGGCCACTACAGGTGAAGTCATTTTATTAGGAATGGTGTCTACAATTTAGGCCTCTAAATCTCAAAGATCAGCATTTTTCAAACTGGTATCCAAGAATATCAGTATACCAGGTATATCAATACCTGTGTATTACCAGACTTCTCTCAGAAGTGTTCTGGGCTCAAAATCAGCTTGCGAAACTCTGATCTAGACAGTTAAGCAGATTTAATTAGAATTTAGAGACCCTTTAATGTGCATTCTGAACCTCTAAGGAACAAATCATTACAGCATTTTCTCAAATGACTTGCCCACAGCACCCTTTTTGAACCACATCCTTCAACATCTGCCATAAGTAAAGACACCAAGATAAATGCAATATGTTTAAACACACAACATTTCAGTCAAATATTCCCCTATATTAAAAAGTTATAGTTGTTTTAAAAAGTATTAAAACTCCTCGGTTCTCTGGGAAAGTATGTAAAAGAAAACAAAGAGCTCTAAATCCGGTGAGGTAGGAGGTCAGCCATGCTGATTTCAAGCAAAGGGAATTTATAAGATCTCTGCTTGAGATGAAGGAAATAAAAAGCACCACCAACCCAAGATAGCACTTCACTGAGTGAAGATAGGTCACCACAATTCCATTACGTGAAATGCCTACCTGTATTGTTTGGAGTCCTCACACAATTGAGGTCTGTATCACACTCAGGGCAGAGAGATGCTTGATAAACACAACTTAAGAAACCTGTGTGGACAGCTAAGTCAGAGGACTGATACTACCTAACTTATTATAAAACTACAGTAATCAAAAGACAGTAGGGTACTGGTGAAGGAATAGACAAACAAATCATGGGAACAGAATAAATTGCCCAGAAATAGACACACACAGATATAATTCTAATCTTTGACAACGGAGGCAATTTAATAGAGAAAGGAGAGTCTTCTCAACAAATGATCCTGGAAAAACCTGATGTCCACTTGCAAATAAAGCTGTGTGAACATTCACGTACAAGTCTTTGTTGAGATACATGCTTTCATTCCTCCTGGATAAATACCTAGGTGTATTTCCTAGGTATTTATATATTTTATACTTAGTTATATTGTCGGTATACGTTCAACTTGTTAAAAAACTTCCAAACTCGGAGCTTCCCTGGTGGCACAGTGGTTAAGAATCCGCCTGCCAATGCAGGGGAGATGGGTTCGAGCCCTGGACAGTGAAGATCCCACATGCCACAGATCAACTAAGCCTGTGAGCCACAACTACTGATCCTGTGCTCTAGAGCCTGCGAGCCACAACTACTGAGCCCGTGTACCACAACTACTGAAGCCCACACGCCTAGGGCCCGTGCTCCGCAATAAGAGAAGCCACCGCAATGAGAAGCCTGCACACCGCAACAGAGTAACCTCTGCTTGCCGCAACGAGAAAGCCCACGCGCAACATCGAAGACCCGACACCCGACGCAGCCAAAAATAAGTTAAAAAAAAAAAAATTCCAAACTGAACAACAGGGACTAATTTTATTTTATTTATTTTTTAAGTTTTTTTTTTTTTGATGTAGACCATTTTTAAAGTCTTTACTGAATTTGTTACAATGTCGTCTCTGTTTTGTTTTGGTGTTTTGGCCCGGAGGCATGTGCGATCTTAGCTCCCCGACCAGGGATCAAACCTGCACCCCCTACATTGGAGGGCGGAGTCTTAACCACTGGACCATCAGGGAAGTCCCAACATAGATTAATTTTAAAATAATTATGCTGAGTGAAAACAGCAAGAGAAAATTATACATGTGGTATATTCCATTTATATACATTTCTAGAAAATCAAAACTGATCACAGTAACAGAAAGAAGATCAGAAGTTACAGAAAGGAGGGGGAGATTACAAAGAGGCATGCAATTTGGGGATGCATTTGATATGCTCACTATCTTGATGGTGACGATGGTTAGACAGATGTAGAGGTACGTCGAAATTTATCAAACTGCACACTGTCAATTATTTCTCAATGAAGTTGTTAAATGCAATGAAAAAAAAAAAAGAAAGAAAGAAACCTGGGAATCCTCGGCCAAGTCTCTGAATCACCAGCGTCCTCCTCTATGTGGAAACTATGCAGAGGAATTAGGACATGAGGCTTCCCTGATGGTCCCCACAGCACACCCACGTGTGCCATCTCCTCAAGGGGTAGTGCTAACACTGGTTAAGAACCAGTCAGTCCTCAGCCTCACAGAATCAGAAATGAACTCTAAGCATTGAACTTGAAGAACTGTTTTTATTTCCCTCCACCAACTTGTCTTAAACTAAGAAAACACAATCCTACTTCTATTATGTTGGATCAATGATACAATCCATCTTACTTGAGTGAACTATGGCTGAACTGAGGTGTCTAACTGGGGGAAAAGACTAAGCATAAGCAGCCCAACAACTCAAAAGATTCTTGTGGGCTTCCCTGGTGGCGCAATGGTTGACAGTCCACCTGCCGATGCAGGGGACATGGGTTCGTGGCCCGGTCCAGGAAGATCCCACATGCCGTGGAGTGGCTGGGCCCGTGAGCCATGGCCGCTGAGCCTGCGCGTCCGGAGCCTGTGCTCCACAACGGGAGAGGCCACAACAGTGAGAGGACCGCGTACAGCAAAAAATAAAAAATAAAAAAAGATTCTTGTGTTAGGACAGGGAACACGTCCCACTCAAGTTACTCCATAAGCTCCAAAACCTGCTGAAGTTCCCTGTTTTACAGAAAAGTGAGCACCTACCATCTGTTGGTTGGTTATTTGACTGTGGCCCCAGTGGGATGAGGCTCTACAGATCTTGTCAAGTTAGACATCTCAGGATACAGACCCGGAAAGCTTATATTCTCATGTTATGACAGAGCGCGAATGTCAAGTTACTTTCTTCCCTTTTGACCTGTTGCACCTATAAGATGTACAGGGCAAAGCAACTGCCTCCACAAATCCCAAATGCAAAGTAAGAAAAATATTACTGTGAAGAGAACAATAAAAATGAGTAGCCTAAAAACACAAGATTGGTGTTTTGAAACACTTCTGACAATTGTCATGCCTAGTTCCTTTTGAGCCCTTGCACCAGAGTTTCATTCCTGTAGATTTAGAAGTCAAGATCCCAATTCCCACCTAATCCCTACCCATGATGTCACATTCCAGGAATTACTCTCTTGTTAAATGGCTGCTTCTTTCAAAGGATGTGCGTTTGGTAGTAAAATAATTACGTCACATCCTTGCTTAGGAATTCGATAATACAAAATGTTCTGAAATCCACTACATGCCATAGGAAGGCTAAATAGTTTCTGAGCCTGACAGATAAACAATTTTGACAAAGGAGGAAACCAGCATATCTCAAGTAAAGTTACGATTTTAAGGTTCAAAAAACTTTAGATGCTAATATTCTTTTTTGGCCACGCCCCACGGCTTGTGGGATCTTAGTTCCCCGACCAGGGATTGAACCCAAGCCCTCCACAGTGAAAGCGAGAAGTCCTAACCACTGAACTGCCAGGGAATTCCCTAATACTACTTCTTCTGATGAAAGACTTGTCCCTAAGACACAAGCGTCAGAAACTTCACCAGGGAGGGAGTCCCAAAAATATACAGTGTCCACACTTTGCACAATAAACTCCAATCGCCAATACAAGACGCACGTCTGGGATTGAGTACGGGTCCAGTGGTAGAGGCTCATCATTACCTGGTTATAGGAGAGAAGGCAGAGATGAGAAAAGGGGAAACACAAGAAAGTCTCTTAAAAGAAGCTCTTCTCCTATTCTTTTATTAGATGTTTATTTGCTCGTTTGTCTTAAGTAGCCCAAGGGAGCATGCATCACCTCCTTTGGCAGGTACTTCTACACCAAGTTATTGTGGTAGAGAGAGATGGAACAGACGTTTACTCCAAATTTTGCCCAACACAAACAACATACTTTTTTTTTTTTTGGCCACGCCGTGCGGCTTGCAGGATCTTAGTTCCCCAACCAGGGATTGAACCCAAGCCCTCAGCAGTGAAAGCACCAGGGAACTCCCAGCGACATACCATTTAATTAGGAATATAATGGAGACCACTGTCAAAGTTAAATAGCATACTTTATCAGTATGCAAATTTAGTGGCCATACTGCTTTTGAACCACATTGCTTAAAATGACTGCTGATTTTTTAAAAAAAATCCAGTTAGAGAGAACATATTGATCAGCTTGTTGCTACTTACTTCAGTTCTAAGCTTGTGATCCATTTGACTGAAAAAGAAAACAGGCAAAGTTGCTTGTCTTATTTTCAGTAAAATGAACTTAATTTGCAAAGATGGCCCATCTAAGATAATATGATTTAGAATCAACAATTGCTATCCTATAATGTTCTACCCTAAATATTTCTAGCACAATCACTGGAAAAGCTAAGATACAGAATAGAAAACCTGCCAATTGCTACTCCACAAAGAGCCGTGCTGCGTTTGCTAAAAAGCATCTATTGCTTCCTGGCCTGAATTCTAAACTGCTTTTTGATTGATTAAATGTCTGTCTCACATCTGCTTCTTTTTTTTTTTTTTTTTTTTTTTTTTTTTTTTTGCGGTAGGCGGGCCTCTCACTGTTGTGGCCTCTCCCCTTGCAGAGCACAGGCTCCGGACGCGCAGGCCCAGCAGCCATGGCTCACGGGCCTAGCCGCTCCGCGGCATGTGGGATCTTCCCAGACTGGGGCACGAACCCGCGTCCCCTGCATCGGCAGGCGGACTCTCAACCACTGCGCCACCAGGGAAGCCCTCACATCTGCTTCTTTTTGAAGCCTGCTAAGCAGGGGGTTTCACTGCTAGAACCTCTCCTGCCTGAAGCTTTTTAGGAGGGAAGGCACCCAGCAAGGACGGAAGGGGAGGGGGCCAGCCAGCGGCCAGCGAGAGCTATGTTAAGCCATCCCCAGGGACGTCCAGAAATGCTTCCTTCTATGTGAAAAAACACTAAAGAATGTTTCCTATACTCCGTGGCATGGATTATTTAACAAAGTTATTAAACATTTAGCTCTGATAATGGGCTTGAAGATGCCATTCTGGAGGAATCCATTTAGGGTCTGTGATGGTTAATAGCAGAATTAAAATGATAAATTGAAATGGGTTTCTCTGACGTGTGTGCTTAGCCCTGGACTCCCCGGAATTCAAATGGCCTGCTGCATACCAGAAGAAGTGACGTGATCCGGTCCTGCAGCAACTGTAGCACGGCTACTGTTTATCAGTAAGTCTGGTCAGACTAAAACAAGGCCTTTGTCTAGGCCCACGGATTCATAAAGGCAGTTCATGGCAGGACCCTTCCTTAACCGGTAGAAATGCCACAAAGCTTCTCTGGATCCACACAGCACAGTGCAGCAAATGAAAAGCGGGCATTACAAGCAGACAGATGGGGAGGGGTGCCCAGATCAGTTGCTTATTAGTTGTAAGAGCTTTGAGCACATCTGCCATCCTCTGAGCCTCTGTTTCTTCACCTATACAATGGCGATAATACTATGCAGAGTAGTCATTGTGGCCACACCCCAACTCAATTAGGCCAGCATCTCTGGGAATGGGACCCAGGAGTATAATATTGACAAAGGAACCCGATCATTGGTAAATGGGGATACTGGATTCGGTCACTGGCAGAGTCTAGAACCCAGCTTTCAAAAGGAAAACAAGGGGTGAGGGATAAATTAGGAGTTTGGGATTAGCAGATACACACTACTATATATAAAACAGATAAACATCAAGGTCCTACTGTATAGCACAGGGAACTATATATACTCAATATCCTGTAACAGACCATAAAGGAAAAGAATATGAAAAAGAATATGTATATATAACTGATTCACTTTGCTGTACACCAGAAACTAACACAACACTGTGAATCAACTATACTTCAATTTAAAAAGTAAAGACAAAAAAAAAAAAGGAAAAGAAATAATGACTATTCTAAGAACAGGTTGATGTTGGTCCATACACTTCTTCGGTCTCAAGGGTAGGCTTCCAAACCATCTTGTTCAGGTGCCTCTTCCCAAGCCATGCCTCCTGGACAAATGAAAGCATCTTCAAATCAGACAAAGCAAAACCAAACCCAAACTGACGCAGACCCTAAACACGCTAGTCATCGTGTTCCCTGAGGAATAAAAAGTCACAACCAATGTCTCTGCAAGTTAAGCATCTCTCAGCCTTTACTTTGTAAATTTATTTATTTCATTTATTTTTATTTTCGGCTGCATTGGGTCTTCTGTGCTGCATGCAGGCTTTCCCTAGTTGCAACGTGCAGGGACTACTCTTTGTTGCAGCGCGCAGGATTCTCACTGTGGTGGCTTCTCTTGTTGCGGAGCACGGGCTCTAGGCGTGCGGGCCCAGTAGTTGCAGCACACGGGCTCAGTAGTTGTGGCTCGCGGACTCTAGAGCGCAGGCTCAGTAGTTGTGGCGCACGGGCTTAGTTGCTTGGCGGCATGTGGGATCTTCCCGGACCAGGGCTTGAACCACCGTGTCCCCTGCATTGGCAGGTGGATTCTTAACCACTGCACCACCAGGGAAGCCCCTCAGCCTTTACTCTGAATGAGCTAAGTGTCAAGCCTGTTACTAAAACCTCAGGAGGGAAGGTGACAGGGGCAGCCCCACTGCTCTCACTTACAAAACCGTCCCGGCTGCAGCATCTACACTCAACAGCCCTTGTGCCCCCTTTCTCCAGGAAAACCTAGGCTGGCCTAGGCTGTACTAAGGAAGTCATTCTGAGAGACGATGCCGAGATTGAAAAATGGCAGCTCTGGTTTCTTTTCTTTCTTATTTTTCTGAGTTTTAAAAATTACTCAATAAATGTATGTTATTTACACTGCACAGATCACCAACTTTCTTATCAGCATCAAACTCTACCCAAGGGAAAGGGGAGGGTGTTTCTAAAGAAGTAGGCATTGCACAGAGCCTTTCCACTGGCAAAGCCCTATAAATACCACATCAACTACAAGGTATTTGGGGAGTTTTGCATTGGTTTGACTGGTTTTTGCTACCAAATCTATTCCCTCACGCTTCTGCTTCTGACACATACAGGTGGTCAGCACATTCACTAATATACAAACACTCTAAAAAGCATCACCTAATGAAAAATGCATTCACAGTCTAACCAAGCATCATGGTGAATTTGCAGAGGAACTTAAAGCTGTATAATGCTCTCTCTCAGCATTTGGGGTGGAGAAGATCAGCTTGAATCTCTTAACCTGCACTCAAAGGGAAGAAAAAAAAAAGCACTATGTCTAGTAAAAAAAAAAAAAAAAAAAAAAAAGTCCTCCAGAATAATACAAGCCTAAGAGGGGAAAGCACTTGCAGTAGGTACTTAATACTACTTGAATAAGTGATCTTATACAAGTGCATTTCCCATTAAAAAATAATCCATTAACCTAATTTATAAATCATGTTATACCTGTCAAAATAGCTTTTAGAGCTGCCAGTTATTACAGAGAACATCTAGTAATGCCATTAATAATTTTTTTTTTTTTTTTGCTTTATCAGTAATACAGGGGAACACAGAGTGGGCCTAATTTCGCACATAAACACACTCAAGGAATCTGTCCTCATTCAGGAAGCAGAAGGCATTCATTTGGGAGAAACCACTCTATTCTCCATTCTGAATGGGGGGTGGGAGCAGTGAGAGGCAATTCAGGTGCAACCCAAACGCAACAAAAATATGAATTAACTATTTCAGGAGATCTCTGTCATCCTGAGTTATAACTACCAAATTCAGAATAGCAATTAGCTTATCACAGCACCTAGTGTTTGAAAAGTCAGTTTGAAGAATGTGCTCCTGATTTTTTTAACCTAAGGAAATATATTTACCCCCATCTCAGCTGGCCTGTCCCTCCCAACAACGGTGGTGTCTTGAGCAAGTCAACAGTTGCAGTTCTGGTTCTTGTTTGACTGTTTTGTTCTATAAAATATATAAGCCCTGACCTCCTTTGAGCTCTGAGCTCTAACCTTATTTGAATCCGATCATATTCAGGACTCAGTCAAAAGGAGCAAATTACTCTCTGTTTTGAGACCTGGATAGACAAAGAGTAGGAAAGGGCCTGTTTCCTCCACAAGTGCTTCAATAAATAAAAATGAGCATCTAAGTGGAGATGGCTGATTCTTTTACCACTTGGCAAAAGATGTGTAAGCAAAGTAAATGATTTCCAGAAGTACAGACTTTAACTGCTGGTGAAATAGTCTCCAATACGCCCATCTGAGTGACTAGAGAGGGAAAGCTCCTTGGTTTTTGCTTTTTTAGAATGCAAGCAACACCTTGTCTAACTAGGGTGGGGACTCCTCATGAAGCACTGAGGGCTTCTGGGAAATGCCTTGCCCACCATGCCATTGATCTTGAATCTTGAAAGCATGCAAGGGAGAAACTACCTGGCTATCAGGACACAGAGCTGGGCAGACAGGTGCCAGCCCTCCCTGCTGACTTTATTTGAAATACGAACAAAATCCTTTCAACTTGATGCTATTCTTAGGCAAGTTTGCTTCCCCAGGGAAGAGAGCTGTGTCTAAACAGTGTCCTATCAGTGACCCTCTCTCAAAATTGCCTTCATTGTCTAAATTACAGCCTACAAAAGATGATCGTATTATACATGTCAATGATCACAAAGCCTTTGCTCTTTTTGGACTAAATGCTGACTTAAATGAAACAATTTGCTTTAAATTCACAGCATGCAAAAATTACTAGAAACTGGAAAATATATATGGCTTTCTTCACCATATAGACTGTCCAAACAATTTCCCTTTTCCTCTACAACTCACCCAAACAGTAAACAGTAATACTTTGAATATTTTCCTGTTTTCTTTACATAATCGACTCCTCCCTTTTGGCATGAAACTTTTTTTTTTCCCTAAAAAAAGAGTAAATTGCTACTGGAGAAGTTAGTATAAAAAAAAAACCTTTTGATTGTCTTAATACTCATTTGTCTCAAACTTGTGCATTGTTCTAAAAAAATCCCCTTTTCATCTTTTCCATAAACTCTCCATTGAGGGATCAGAAGCTTTCTGGTAATCAGTAGTTTGAAAAAGACACACACAGAAAATGAAATGCAGTTTTCTCTGATGGGTACTATTACCTCCTGGCAAGGAAAAAATAGTTCAATAGCAAACAATAATGTGAATCATTGCCAAGACAGGAAATTATTTGGTATCCATTCATATAATAATGGGGAAATTGTCTTGAGATTGAAAAGTTTTTATATCAATTAGGTTAGCAAATATCCTATAAAACTGTCTCTAGTTATTGCCTCTGGGAAATAGGGGATGACATTTTGCTTTAATATGTAAGTTTTTATGATGGAATAGTATTACTTGAACTCAATAGACTCCCCACTCTGTTCCTTCATAAATTATGTTCTTCACAGTAATTATTCTTTTTTTAATATAAATTTATTTATTTTATTTATTTATTTTTGGTTGTGTTGGGTCTTCGTTTTTGCACGCGGGCTTTCTCTAGTTGCGGCGAGTGGGGGCGACTCTTGGTTGTGGTGCGCAGGCTTCTCATGGCGGTGGTTTCTCTTGTTGCGGAGCAGGGGATCTAGGCACACGGCCTTCAGTAGTTGTGGCTCGCGGGCTCAGTAGCTGTGGCTCGTGGGCTCTAGAGCACAGGCTCAGTAGTTGTGGCGCACGGGCTTAGTTGCTCCACAGCACGTGGGATCTTCCTGGACCAGGGTTGGAACCCATGTCCCCTGCACTGGCAGGTGGATTCTCAACGACTGCGCCACCAGGGAAGTCCCACAGTAATTATTCTTAAGGTCACAGAATCTCATAACTTAGACCACTACACACTCACATCTTGCACTGCAGTCTCCTGACTGACCTTCTAAGTTCACTCTCCAAAGTCAACTGTATGAGTCTGCTCAAGCTGCTGTAACAAAATACCACAGACTGGGTGGTTTAAACAACAGAAATTTATTTCTCATGGTTTTGGAGGCTGGGAAGTCTAAGACAAAGGTCCTATCCAATTTGATTTCTGGTGAGGGCCTGCTTCTTAGCTTGTCGATGGCCACCTTCTCACCATGCGCTCACACAGCGAAGGGAGAGCACCCCCTGGTATCTCTCCTTATAACGACACAAATCCTTTCAGGCCCTACTCTATGACCTCATTTAGCCTTAATTACCTCTCTCCAAATACAGTCACACTGTGGGTCAGACCTTCAACACGTGAATTTTAGGGGAATGCAGTCTGTCCACAGCAGGAAGTAATCACTAGAAGGGGCCACAGGGAGGTTCGTGGGACACTGGGAATGGTCTACAAACTGACGTGGAAGCTCTTTACACACGTGTGTTCATTTTGTAAGAAGGCATCAAGCTATACACTTAAGGTTTGTAGGCTTCACTGGATGTAAGTGGACCATAAGCAAACAAACCTAAAACCCCCTCAAATCGCAGGACAGGAATAAAGATGCACACATAGAGAATGGACTTGAGGACACAGGGAATGGGAAGGGTAAGCTGTGACAAAGTGAGAGAGTGGCATGGACATATATACACTACCAAATGTAAGATAGCTAGTGGGAAGCAGCCACATAGCACAGGGAGATCAGCTCGGTGCTTTGTGACCACCTAGAGGGGTGGGATAGGGAGGGTGGGAGGGAGACTCAAGAGGGAGGAGATATGGGGATATATGTATACGTATAGCTGATTCACTATGTTATAAAGCAGAAACTAACACACATTGTAAAGCAATTATACTTCAATAAAGATGTTAAAAAAAAAACCTCAAACCATCAATCTAGCTGCCCAGTGGACAACAGAAAGAAGGAGGCCAAGAATAGAGGAGGGAGACTGCTGCATCCAGTGCAGAGCTAGAATCAGGGAGGAGACCCTGGGGATAGGAAGGATTAACCTGAAATAATGGACATGAAGCCAGCAGGACCTGCCAATGGAAAAAGAAGGACTCCCAGACTTGAGGCTGGGTTATGTCAGTGACAGTTCCTAAGTTTAGAAAAAAAAACTTGTCCCTGTTCACTGCTTAAAACCCTGAGCTTTTGGTCTTTATACTGAATGTCTCTCTCTTTCTCTCTTACACACACACCCATTCTCTGAGCCAGAATGTCTATTCCTGGCAAGAGACCCTAGCTGCATGGGTCCTTAATCTCTACACAGTGCCTGTGTCCTCATTGGTAGAAAGAGCATTTACAAGTTTACTTGTACAAAGCACTTAAGACAACACCTGACATGTAGTACACACTCAATTAATGTTAGCTATTAGTATTACACAAATGACAAATCATGCTTTGGTCACCCCTTCCCTCTGTTTTGCTAGCCAGCAGTTCATTCATGTCTTTTCTCGACACGACTCTCTAGGAGAGGAATAACATCTCAGATGCAAGAGCCTAGACGCTTGGGGATCACCTTGGGCTTTTCTGCTTCTCTTTCCTCCCCAAGTGCCATTCCATCAACTGCCCTCATTTCGTATGTCTTCAATGCTGTCGATACCCATTCCTTGATTTCTGCCCTAGCTCAGGCTTCAGCGTTTCATTGAATCAATGTCTGATTTAATGCAATATCCTAAAAGCTGATCTCCCCGACTCTGGCTGGTTAGTTCTCTAACTCAATCTGTCACGCCGGTCTCCTTTAGTTCCTAACCGTGATTCCCCGCCATCAACTACAGAGGCCCAGCCTCCTTATCGAAGAGCCTCTGCCTTTCCATGATTTCCTACTACCCTCTTCCTTAAAGGCTCCGCCCTGAGCTAATCAGGAAGAAATTCTCAACGTTCTTCACCAGTCACCTCTGAATTTTTATACAATGCAGGCTATGCTATGGGAAGATTCAAGGGCTAAGCTAAGATAAAAAATCTACTCCATGAGGATGGGGGACACACCCAGCACCTTACACATAATACGCTTTAGGTAAATAGTTATTGAATTCAAGTGTGACCAGCTTGAACAGAAACTGGAGGTAGACAGCAGGGAACGAATCAAGTTAACAGGCAAGAGGCAAAAGGGAAAAAGCAATTACGTCAAAGAATCCCTACGAGCGGCAACACCATTAGACCCAGGCCAAAGAGCCTCTCACTTTGGACAGTCCATTCTGGCCGTCCTCTGGCCCTCCCCTCCCCTACAGGAACCAAGAGGGCAAACCTACCTGAAGCTACCATCCCACCCGCCCTGGGACCCAAGACTGTGGAGTTCCCAGGGCACCCCAAGGCCAGGGGCCTGCCAAAGGCTATTTGTTATGATGGAGTTTGGCGGGTAGGGACAAAGCTTGGACAGTGGGCTGGTTAATCACATCCATGTGCTGAAGGCCTCTCAGGGGCAGCCAGGAGTTGGAAGAAGGCAAGCTGGGGGCTGGCCCTCCCTCCAGCCTGCCTCCTTTCTGGTAGGGAAGGTCTCGGGGTCTAAGAATTCTAAACTCAGATCTGGCCTTCTCGGTCATTACGAAGGTATGTTTTTCAAGATAAGACGATAGCATTTCATTTAACAGTGTGTTAGCTTGATTAATAGTTTTAAAATATTTTGACATATAGTACATGTGTCTTCATTTGTATTCTTGTTCTGGGTCCTGCAAACATGAGGGGTGAGCCTATGAGAACCAAATCCGGGTTATGAGCAGCCCAAGGCCTAAAGGGAAAAACCCAGCACCATCCATTAGAGTCAGCCCAGAGGGGTGAAGAGCCAACCTCCAGGATTCTACTCAGGATCTGCTTCCTGGAGCTGGGTGACCTTAGTTAAGCTGCTTCACCAGTCAGCCTGTGCCTCAGTTTCCTCATCTGTAAAATGGATCTAATAGTACCTACGTCTCAAAAGGTTGTTGAAAAGGATTACATGACTTAATATTTGTAAAGTTCCTGAAGCAACCCCTGGGACATAATAAGCACTATGTAAGAGTTTGTTAAAGAAACAAAACGTATGTGTCGAAAAGGAGCCACAGGAAATCAGGTCCCAACCTCACAAAGAATGCATTAACCACAAAACCCAAGACTTAAAAATCCATGGTATCATTAAATAACAAAGGGTTAAGTTCAGGATTGGGGGCTTGGCCTGTAAACTCAATCCTTATGTGTAGGAAACTTCTGAGGCAAGACACTTCCAGCAACTCAACTCACCAAAAAAATTAGAAAAAATTGTTTGCCGAGGGACTGCCCACAGATGTGAAAATATAAACCGTGAGTTTTGAAGCATATAATAATAATATATATAATAAGCATAATAATATATAATATATTATATATATATATAATATATATAATAAGCATAATAATAATAATATATATAATAAGCATATAATAAGACCCCAATAGATAAAATGGGCAAAGAATACCTTTCGTAACATGAAACTAAATCAGTAAATCAACACATGGAAATATATTCACCTGCTCTAATCAAGTGAAAGAATGCAAAAACCAAAGCAAACTTAAGATGCCATCCTTCACCTGTCTAAGTAAACTCTACCAACATCAGTGACACGGCAGTAAAATCTGAACACTTATTTGTTCCCAGCGGCATCAAAATTAGCATCACTTGTGAAAGCACATCCTTAACCACCAATTTGTAGAGGAAGGCTCACAAGTTAAGCCATTTATCTTGGGTAAGTAGCAGACTGAGGATTCAAGTCCATATCTTGATGACAAAATATGTGCTGTTTCTACCATTCGTGAAACCGGGAAGTTTACCCTCAGGAAATAAGAGAAGAAGGTCACAGAAACAAAGACACTCCCTGCAGAATGGAAATCAGCTGTCAGTGTGTTCACTGGCAAATAAAAAGAATGACTTAGCTGTAATGTATTTTTTAAAATGACATGGAAACACAGGAAATTCTATAAGGGAATGCAAAATGGGAGTGTTTCAAGCTAACTGCAACTCAATAAAAATTCATATGCTTATGAATCACAAATTATGGATTAAATATATTGAATACATATAAATGTAAAATTCTTATGCCAAAAGGGAGGGAGTGTTCTGAGTATTTTTAAAGTATCTAATATTATAATATCTTTAAGAAGGAGGGAGACAGAATACAATTATGAAACATTAGAGCTTGATGTGTTCATCTTCGAGAACATCCAGAACAGTCTCTCCATTACACTGCTGAGAGCCCAGCCCCGAAAGAATGCTATTTGTCCAAGGTCACAGACCTCATTAGGAGCAGAAACCACACTAAAAAATTCTCAGCTTCAAGGCCACTGTTCCCATCTCCTTCTCTCTATCTACCTTTCTTTTAAAAAGATAACATTGGGCTTCCCTGATGGCACAGTGGTTAAGAATCCGCCTGCCAATGCAGGGGACACAGGTTCAAGCCCTGTTCCGGGAAGATCCCATATGCCACGGAGCAACTAAGCCTGTGCGCCACAACTACTGAGCTTGCTCTCTAGAGCCTGCGAGCCGCAACTACTGAAGCCCGCGTGCCTAGAGCCTGTGCTCTGCAACAAGAGAAGCCATGCGCACCGCAATGGAGAGGAGGCCCCGCTCACCACAACTAGAGAAAGCCCACGCAGCAACGAAGACCCAACGCAGCCAAAAATCAATAAATAAAATACATTAATTAATTAAAATAAATAAGTAAATCAATTAATTTAAAAAAGAAAAAGAAAACAATAAATGGCCCTTGGATTCTCCCTCATTGTGAGTCTATCCACATTCATACATTACAGACCCAAAGATTTCCTTCCACATAGAAATTAATATGAAATTGGAATTCTCAGGCAGTCCAGTGGTTAGGACTCTGAACTTTTACTGCTGAGGGCCCGGGTTCAATCCCTGGTCAGGGAACTAAGATCCCACAAGCCATGTGGCGGTGGCCACCAAAAAAAAAAAGAGATTAACATAAAATTAACTCATGAACTTTTCAAATACTATCCGAAGTGATACATTTCATTTTCATCATCATAGATGTTAAGGAAAATATGAAAGAGAAGATGAACAGTGTTTACTATCCCCCTTTCACAGTAGTAAGAAAAAAGAAATGCTTCTTCTCTACTAGGAACACACACACAGAGACACACACTCACACACACACCTATTAGCTGTTCCCTAAGGATCTGAAAGGGAAGGCTTAACAAGTCTCGTATATTCCAGTGATTAATGTTTTATTTATTTATTTATTTATTTATTTATTTTGCGGTACGCGGGCCTCTCACCGTTGGGGCCTCTCCCGTTGCGGAGCACAGGCTCCAGACGCTCAGGCTCAGCGGCCATGGCCCACGGGCCCAGCCGCTCCGCGGGATGTGGGATCTTCGCGGACCAGGGCACGAACTCGTGTCCCCTGCATCGGCAGGCGGACTCTCAGCCACTGCGTCACCAGGGAAGCCCTAATGCTTTATTTAACATTACCAAAAATACCAGTACCAGGCAAAGCAATGCAACTGAAGAATAAATTCTTACAAAATCCACACATTACTCCTAACATCTGTTCCTATGTATATTCTTATTAGCATTTAAAATGATTTTTATCTCTGTTCAAAAAGAACAGAAGGGAAATGTTAAAAGAGAAGTAGGATTTATAGCCCTGTTAAAATACAGTATACTAAAGAAAATGGCTAAATAGGAGGCAATAGTCTACTTGCAGGTTAAGCTTGATCATTTTATTAAGGAAACAAGTTATTTTTAAGACTTAAGAATTAAACTCATTCAATAAATACCTACTGAGTGTCTATTACTTATCAAGCATCACATTTTCAGTTAAAGAAATGTAACGGGAATATTTTCAAAGTATTTCAGTTCTACAAAGTTCACTCGTTGTAAAACTCTAGATGCTTAGAAACTATATGTGTCCCCTTTCCAACCATTTTGCATTTTAAAAACTCTTCTTCAAGAGAAGTAGATGCAGAAAATGAGTTTTAGCTGCCTGGGTGTGGTTATCTTAGGAGGATTCCACCCCCAAAGAAAAACTCAAGGCTTTCTCTTAACTTAGGAACATACACATTGCTGAGGAAAGCACTCCAGTCTATGTAACATTTACAACTGACAAACGGTTCTTGTAGCCCCGTCGATTAATAAGTGATCCCCATCTGCTCCAACGGAAATCGGGAGCCCCAGCGTACAGAACCCACCTTGAAACAGCTGCAGAAGCATTTACCCCTAGGGAAGGACGGATGCATTTTCTTCTGTATCTTCGAGATTTTATAAGTCGCTGTATTTGTTTTTAGGTTTGTTTGTTTTCGTGTTCACTAAATGACCACGAGCAAGATTTGTTTTAAATGGCTTAAACTGAGTATGTGCCTGTAGAAATGCACACACAAGGAATTCCACCTCAAAACCGCCAAGAAAAAGGCAATCCTTCCATATCAATCCACGAAGGATAGTCTTTTAAACAACAAGTCCCCTTGTATTCTTACTAATTGGATAAATCAACAAAAAGGGCTATCTAAATCTTTCACAAAAAGATAGGATTGTGATCAAACACAATCAGAGACTTCCTAGGAGGAAAAGGTAAAATAAACGATAAGTAAATAAAATAAATTCCTCCAAATCTTCGGATCTCCCGGTGTACTGTGCTCCTGGAACCACTCCCAGCCCCGCTGGCTTCCCTTTGTGTGAGCCACCGGGAAGCTCTGTCCACAGGGAGAGGCGACGCAGTGAGTGTGAGGCAGGTTCAGAGCTAGGAGGGAACTGTATCCCTTCAGCTGCCTGGACCGCTGACAAAGCTAACTTGGTTTCATTAGCCATCCTTTCTCAGTTCCACTAACGCCCTGAGCAAAAACATAAACAGCAATCCAAGGCATTGGCACCTATGAAAATGTCTTCATCACTTTGCAACGTGTAGCGAACATTTGGAGGAAGAAATCTACATTTTCAATTCCTTCCTGGCTCTGCTAGCAAGACTCTGCAACAATGACTAACCAGCAGAACACCATGCTATTAAACTGAACTTTTACAGCCATAGCTTTGCTACATTTAAATTCTGTGCAAGATTTTAAATAGTGTTCTGGAGGTCCAAGAGGGAGGGGATACATGTATACATATAGCTGATTCACTTCGTTGTACAGCAGAAACTAACACAACATTGTAAAGCAATTACACTCCAAAAAAAAAAAAAAAGTGTCCCAGGAACGTGGAAAGATAAAACAAAAAATAGGAGATTCATTGTTCTACACTGAAAATTGTATTTCAAGGTCTCTTTAAGCTCACCACTACCCTAATGACGTTTATACACAAAATTTCAGTCTGATCAATTTGTTAAACAACAATTGTTAGACCAAGAAAAATTGTCAGGGGTGTCATCGATTAATATTCAATCTAATTTTTATCCTTTAGTAGCTATTTTCTTCCTGCAAAGATGAATGCTAATAAACACGTAAAAACAGTCTAGATGTCTAGATAAATAGAACAGTTTTCCAAGTCAATGAGGCATTCTGATGGTTTAACCTGCATAAAGTCATTCAACAAAAATAAGACTAGAAACAGTCCTGCAATGCCCACAGTGGAGTGAAAAATACAAACGCACAACTTGCAGGCAGACAATGAAATGCTGGCGGTTTTTTGAGACAGATGCCAGGAAAATAATTATTTAAAATCTTACTCCTTCCAGCGATAGCCATAGTATAGGATTTCTTGTTTTTAAC
This sequence comes from Mesoplodon bidens, assembly GCF_964165515.1. Lineage (NCBI taxonomy): Eukaryota > Metazoa > Chordata > Mammalia > Artiodactyla > Ziphiidae > Mesoplodon > Mesoplodon bidens. The sequence goes on along the minus strand of NC_138168.1, from coordinate 79,317,943 downwards.
ATTCAAAGTACTAAATCAATATAAAACGTATAAATGTTCTGATTTTTTAAAAAAAGACTGTTACTGATTCATTCAAATGTCTCCTACAACAAAAATATGAGCCTAGGAAATGTGGCATATCTCCTATAATGGAGTTTCTAAGGGAAGGTCTCAGGCAGTTTTTTGGATCACCTTGTTGGAAGGTAGATTCATTCTGCAAAAATCTAGTCTTCAACAGGTTTTCCCCTTTTCTAGATGTAAAATGTACATGCATTCTTCAAGCATTACTCTGAGGGTTCAACATCCAAAATGCAAATAACATAGGAGACCTCAAACTTGACACAAGGGACACTACGCAGTTCTAGGTTCTCTCAGATGCAAAACCTCTGCCCTTTCCAACGCGTTCCAAACACAGCACGCTAAGGAGCTAGGAAGATGACGGTCTAGGCACCCTTGATGCGAAGCTCAAAATGGCCGTCAGTGTGATCCATCCGCAACACTGCTGGACCACATTTGGGTCAAACAGGTTTGTGAGAACTGGCTTGGAATTCTAACCTCTGCTTTCGTACATTGTCTCTATGAACCTGAGTTTGTGTGTGTGTATTTTTAAGGCTTCTGAAGTTAGAAACTATAAAATTGTGAAATGGCACCCAGTCACAAATATTCCTTTTTTCTAAGAATATGCAAAAGAGATAACGGTTGTGTTAACTTGGAATTTCCACTTTTTTCCCCCCTGCTACTTTTTAATCTTTCTACAGTTTCTAATTTCCATATTTATAATACGGAAAGACCCTTACCTGGTCAGGGACAGAACTTTTTTATTTTATTTATTTATTTATTTTGCGGTACGCGGGCCTCTCACTGTTGTGGCCTCTCCCGTTGCGGAGCACAGGCTCCGGACGCACAAGGCTCAGCGGCCATGGCTCACGGGCCCAGCCGCTCCGCGGCATGTGGGATCTTCCCGGACCGGGGCACGAACCCGTGTCCCCTGCATCAGCAGGCGGACTGTCAACCACTGCGCCACCAGGGAAGCCCGGGACAGAACATTTTTGTTTTGTTTTATAATTGACAACTTCTTCCAGGAAAAAAAAACAAAACACTTCTGACAAAATATTTCTAATTCATTTTAATGAAATTAAGGTCTATTATTCTAGTCAACGGCCTTGCTTCCCTCCTACGCTACCCCTCCCTCCTCTTCCATAACCACCACCCACACCCAGGTGATCCTCAGGAACGACCATCTTGATCCCGCTTTTTTAACCAGTCTAAGCAATAACTAACTAACCATTCTCTTGTTCTGTTAAATAAATATGCTCATAATGTTTTTATTGGGAAATTTTTTTTTACCTTTTAGAGGAAAACAAAGGGAGAGAAGAAGGTCCAAAGGAAAAGCTCTTCTCTACAGAAGAACGCCAGATGGAGAAGTGTAGAAAGAATGAGGGATGAGAACGTTACCACTTTGGACCCCCCAATGGGATTCAGTCGAGGATCATCAACCGATGCTAAAACACTGTTTGGTAACAGAATAATCAGCATCAAACTCTCATATTATCCCACAGGGAAAAGCATACCTTCCTAATGAAGAGATCTGCTGGGGACCGTTAATCAAATCATCAAACTCAGCATCACCTATTGATATAATCGGGCAGCCAGGAGTCCTATGACTCCCGGGGCGATGTAATAGTAGGTACTCAGTAACACCCAGGTGTATTCTTGCTAAGACTGTTCAGCCTCAATTTAATCATAGAAAAACAAATCCAATGAGCCCACCAACCAATAAATTGGCCTGGGCTCTTTATAAAAATAAATCCCACAAAAAACAAAAAGGCAGGAGAAGTATTCTAGTTTAAGAGACTAAAAGAAACATACCTGAATGCAATATGGGACTTCTGATTAGATCCTGGATCCAATTTTTTTAAATGCAGGTACAAAATATGTTTAAGGAATAGCTGAAGCTTGAATGCGGACTCTATATTTAGGTGATATCATCAATTTTATGTTAAATTTCTCAAGTGTGTTAAAGCTACTGTGGTTAAGCAGAAGAATGCAAGAATTTATTCTTAGGAGGCAGTGCTAGACCCTTTAGAAGTTGTTTTGATGTCTAAAGGAGTTCAGTAACCACACATACACACAAAAGTATACAAACAAGACAAGGAAAAGCAAATCTGGCAAATGTTAATGACTGGTGAATTTACACAAGTAACTGCTACTACGTTATTTGGTGAGAAACATATTTCACCAACAGAAATTCTCACCACCTCCTCACCATGGAAACATTTAATTATTCCATCAACTCCCCCATCTAGAAACAGTATTTCTTATCTATTAAGTCAGGACTGTAAGATCATTTTTCAGAAGCCAGAACGTGCTTTAACTGCCAAGGATGCACAATGCATACTGTTCCCTTGGATCCGCTGTGCTGTTTGCTGTACAAACATTCATTTCAGAAGGCATCTTTAATTTTTAGCTTTACTTGGCTGTATAAGAATACCAGATATTGGGCTTCCCTGGTGGCGCAGTGGTTGAGAGTCCTCCTGCCGATGCAGGGGACACGGGTTCGTGCCCCGGTCCAGGAAGATTCCACATGCCGCGGAGAGGCTGGGCCCGTAAGCCACGGCCGCTGAGCCTGCGCGTCCGGAGCCTGTGCTCCGCAACGGGAGAGGCCACAGCAGTGAGAGGCCCACGTATCGCAAAAAAAAAAAAGAATACCAGATATTTAGTTCACTAAAAACAAATGGGATCAACATGATTGGCCATCAGGGAAATGCAAATCAAAGCCACAGTGAGATACCACTTCACAGATTACAAGTACTGGAGAGGATGTGGAGAAACTGGAACCCTCTTGTACTTCTGGGGGGAAGGTACAAGCTGCCTTGGAAACCAGTATGCTAGTTAACATGTAACCCAGCGATTCTACTCCTAGATAAATACCCAAGAGAAATGAACACATGTGTCTAAGCAAAAACTTGTACACTAATGTTCTTAGCAAAAAGTGGAAACAACCCAATGTCCATCAACATGGATGGATGCATGGATAAATAAAATGTGGGGTAGAGCCACACGATACAAAATTATTCGGCAATAAAAAGAAATGAAGTACTGATTCATGCTGCAACATGGACGAACCTGGCAAACATTAAACTAAGTGAAGAAAGTCAGAAACAAAAGGCCACATACTATGTGATTCCATTTATAAGAAATGTCCAAATAGGAAAATCTTTACAGATAGAAAGGAGGTTAGTCGTTACCAGGGACTGGAGGGAAGGGAAATGGGGAACGATTGCTAATGGCTCTGAGGTTCCTTTTGGGGGTCAAACTGTTCTAAAATTGACTGTTGTGATGGTAAGTGTACACAACACAGTGAATGTACTAAAAACCACTGAATTGTACACTTTAAATGGTAAACTGGGGACTTCCCTGGAGGCGTAGTGGTTAAGAATCCACCTGCCAGTGCAGGGGACATGGGTTTGATCCGTGGGATCTAGGAAGATCCCACATGCTGCGGAGCAACTAAGTTGGTGTGCCACAACTATTGAGCCTGCGCTCTAGAGCCCGCGAGCCACAGCTACTGAAGCCCACATGCCGCAACTACTGAGGCCCGTGCGCCTAGAGCCCATGCTCCGCAACAAGAGAAGCCACGACAATGAGAAGCCCGCGCACCGCAATGAAGAGTAGCCCCCGCTCGCCACAACTAGAGAAAGCCCGCACACAGCAACGAAGACCCAACACAGCCAAAAATAATAAATAAATAAATAAATGGTAAATTGTAGGGTATGTGCATTATATCTTAATAAATTCTTCCAGCAATTGAGACTAGGAAATATCTCAGAGGGAAAGTTACCCATGGATGTCTTCCTGGGGTAAATATATCTGTTCATTTCCTTTTAATCACAAGCCAAGATCTACAATGTTTCTTGAGCAACAGTAAAATGTCATGACAAATCAGAGTTAAGTGGTGTTGATTCCTGGAGGAAATAAAATACATCCTTTTAATTATGTAAGCCTCCCCAGATGTTCTGGCCAGTTCTTATGGTAGAAATAAGCTCCTTTTCCACTAAATTTGGAGGGGAAGACTGAATAGGATGACAAATGAGTCTAAAGTGCTACTGAAAGATATTCTGCACTAAATTGTAAAAATTTAAGAAGGATATAGAAAACAAAACAAAAAAACCCCTTAAAACTCTGGTGACATTTTGGGATTATCATCCATCTTTGAATGGGCTGTCTGACAGGCCATAGCTGTCTTTAAAAAGACAGTGAAATCTAAAGAAAGCCATCTGTAGCGTCTATATTCATACATCTCCAGAAATCTTTTCACTTAAGATCAAACATCCTTCATCCTGACCATGAGATTTAGTCATCAGACATTAAATATTTTCCACACCTAGTACTGGGGACAGCTTCCTTCCCGCATTCTTAACACAGAACTCATATTACACTAAACTTCGATATGCCCCAAGTTCTAATTTTCTTTCTGTAATATTAAAACAAGGGTTTGAAAGCTGGTCAAATACCCTGCAAATTATAAACACAGGTCTGTTCCAAAATTGAAAGTTTCCATATAATGTAGGTATTTGATTAGATGTCACACCTTCTCTTGTAAAGCAAAAAGAACAATATTGACAGATTCACATTAAATTTAGTTAGATATATGTATAGCTACCAAAGTTTTATTTTTGTCTTAAACACACATATTTGAGAATATGTCCCATTGTTTTAATAATGGCTACTTGCTTGGTCCCATATGAAGATTCCTGGATCTCACTTAGTAGAAAAGAAAAAGATAAAGTGCGGGTCTTGCAGGGGGATAGGGGTGGGTGGCATCTGTCAGGCAGAAAGGTGATGCCCAGTGAGTGTGGGTAGGAATCAGAGTACCTGGGGAGGCCTAAAGGATGATCACTTAGCTCTCTCCATCAGCAATACCTGAAGAGAAAGGTTCAGAGAGCCCAAAGAATGGATGTCTCCCTATTGGCAATGGAAAAAACTGGCAGCCCGGAGACCTTGCCTTTGAACTATCTCAGCTGCCACTAAAAAGAAACCACATCCCACACCTTCCTGGAACTTGTCACACTCTGTTCCTGCCATTATCCCTGTTATGTTTGCCTGTGAAAAAGCCTTATTAAATTAACAGTGATATGTTACCTTGCCAACCTGTGAGAACAGTTATGGTGTCTTTCCATGGTTGCATTCTAGACATTTAATAGGCCCTGATAACAGGAACCAAAAATGGTATACAGTGACTACAGCTGCAAGAGCAGGTCCCTTGTTCTACAAATCTATAACTTACTTGCAAAACTTATCACAGGAAACAAAGCTGACACTCTGAAGACCACTCTTTTCAAAATAACCCTACTCCAAACCCTACATTCTCTCTGTTCACCAAGGTTTTGTGGATTCTGCTGTGACAACTGTCTCTCAAGGCTCTGAAAATATTCATGAGTCTTTTAAGGACCTAAATCTACACTTCTGGCTTTAATGTAGCAATATCTGGCACTAAAATGTGACTCTGAGGACTAAGTACTATACTCCAAGTAGACACTGACCAGTGCAAACCACGGTACACTATTTCTAATAATATAGCATAAGAAGAACTTCCCTGGTGGCGCAGTGGTTAAGAATCCGCCTGCCAGTGCAGGGGATGTGGGTTCAATCCCTGGTCCAGGAAGATTCCACATGCCGCGGAGTGGCTGGGCCCACGCACCACAACTACCGAGCCTATTCTCTGTAGCCCATGCGCCACAACTACTGAAGCCGGCGCACTTAGAGCCTGTGCTCAGCAACAAGAGAAGCTACCTCAATGAGAAGCCCGCACACCACAATGAAGAGTAGCCCCCTCTGGCCACAACTACAGGAAGTCCACACCCAGCAACAAAGACCCAATGCAGCCAAAAGTAAATAAATAAGTTAATTAATTAAAAAATATATATATAGCATGAGTATATTTGGTATTAGCCACCCGCTCTCATTTAATACTATAGTTAACAGAAAATCAATGAAACCCCCAGTGTTTTACTTCCCTTTTGTTTTTTGGGTTTTTAAAAAAAATTTTGGCTGCATTGGGTCTTCGTTGCTGCACGCAGGCTTTCTCTAGTTACAGTGAGCGGGGTCTACTCTTCGTTGCGGTGTGTGGGCTTCTCATTGCAGTGGCTTCTCTTTTTGCAGAGCACGGGCTCTAGGCACGCGGGCTTCAGTAGTTGCAGCACATGGGCTCAGTAGTTGTGGCTTGTGGGCTTTAGAGTGCAGGCTCAGTAGTTGTGGTGCACGGGCTTAGCTGCTCCATGGCATGTGGGAGCTTCCTGGAACAGGAATTGAACCCGTGTCCCCTGAATTGACAGGCAGATTCTTTTTGTTTGTTTGTTTTGCGGTATGCGGGCCTCTCACTGCTGTGGCCTCTCCCGTTGCGGAGCACAGGCTCCAGACGCGCAGGCTCAACGGCCATGGCTCATGGGCCCAGCCGCTCCGTGGCACGTGGGATCCTCCCGGACTGGGGCACAAACCCGCGTCCCCTGCATCGGCGGGTGGACTCCCAACCACTGCACCACCAGGGAAGCCCTGGCAGGCAGATTCTTAACCACTGTGCCACCAGGGAAGTCCCTCCTTCTGCTTTTAAACTAGATCCTCTTTCATCCTAAATTCCCTCCCATGTTGATCTGCTGGTTTCTCAATAAGCTTAAAAAGGGAAAATATTAAAGAAAGTCTTTAAAAGTTGAAATGACCTAAAACACTGTCATCCTAACACCTCTTCCTTTTCATGTGCTCCCTTCAATTTTTAGCCACATACATACACTTGGATTATATACAGTTCCACATATTTTCCCCAATTTGAAACCATAACCGTTTTCCCAAGTTGCTACCAATTCTCCTCATGTATCCTTTAACGACAAAGGATCAGGTGTATGGACCACACAGAATTCACTTAACCGGTCTTTCAAAACCGATAAACATTTGTAACACATTTTATGTAACATAGTTTACCTTCCTTTATATTATTTATTTGCTGAATTTCCAGAACCAGGTGCGCTGGAAAAAAGGCTGTGAACACTTACATGGCTCAATGCATTGTCAAATTGCTCTATAATTTTTTCTTTTTAAGCACGGGAATGGATGCATTTCATGGATGTTTCAAAGATGTTTTCCTTCTGTCGTATTAGAGGCCCTCCTTGCTCCCCATTCTCCCACAGATCCAGTGCCCTCCTCTGTCTCTACTGGATGCCCTGGGTCTGTTTGCTCCAGTGCACTGAGCTAAACTGGCTCTCTTCTTGATCTCATAACACTGTCACCATACCTACGTTTGAAAAAAGACGTCATCCGGCGTTTGCTTTCTAGCCTAACTTTTCAAAAAATCTTTTGTCAATTTGAGACATCTGCCTTCACTTCTGCTGCAAGGTGATAAAATAGCAGGCAACTCTTAGCAGGATGATCAATCGATTATGTTTATTCAACTGTACGTGTGACTAGACCACATTTATAAGGAGAGGTGCTGAACGACTCAGTTTTGTCAGACCACCATCAGTCCATTCCCCTGAAATCTTACAGTTCAGGAACCTGAACAACAATAAAAGACCAAGAAAGGAAGGGAAAAAAAATTAAATAAATTTGATTATTAGGTTTATTCTTAATTAAGTGAACCCAAGCTGACCTCTAATGATCACCAATTTTTTTCTCACGCAACTGTTGAGCAATCCATTCTAGGCTGGGAAGGATGTTATAATCGCCATGATCTGTGGTGCCTTCTGATAAGGAAGACTGACTGATGGGGGGGGGATGTATGGGTAAGGAGAAAGAAGGGCTTTTATATAGTTACGTATGTACTATCAGATTTTTTAAAGCACTGTTATTCTTGAATTTTAAAAACATGAATTTAAGTGGGCCTTTCCCCAGAAAGGTAATATATTCAAATGTTTGTCTTCTGCTATAGTCTTCTACTAGATTTAAAATACAGCAGAAGAAAATGAACTTGAAAGCTACTGGGTTGAAGTTGTTTTAGCTAACTGATTTAATGGGTCATGAAATCCCTACAGTAACTGAAGTTCAAACAGTAAATAGGAGTTCCCTTCCTCTACTTGGATTTTTGAAAAAATTTTTAGCAGGGGCCAACTGGATTCCTATGTTGAAACAGTCGTAAGAACCTAAGTCAAATCAGTTAACAAATATCACTTCCTTTTAGTCATTCAGCAATAACATTTTTTCAGTAAAAAATGTTTTGATTACTAAAAACCATTGAATTGTACACTTTTTTTTTTGGCCGAGCCTAACCACTGGACCGCCAGGGAATTCCCCTGACCTGTAACACTTTAAATGGGTGAAATGTATGTTAGGTGAATTACATATTAATAAAACTGTTGCAGAAAGAAAAATATGCTTTCATTTACATGTATAAATTTAACTTTGTCCTTAAAAACGTAAGCTTTTACTACAAATTCTATTTACTACAGACAAATTCGGTCTGTATCATCCAAATAAATGAGATTTTTGAGTCTGAATTTACTGTTTTTTACCAGAAATATTACACACATATTTATATTATATAAAAATCTATCTTTAACAGGCATTTGTGATTCCTACTATCTTTTTTTTTTTTTTTTTTTTTTTTTTTTTGCGGTACGCGGGCCTCTCACTGTTGTGGCCTCTCCCATTGCGGAGCCCAGGCTCCGGACGCGCAGGCCCAGCAGCCACGGCTCACGGGATCTTCCTGGACCAGGGCGCGAACCCGTGTCCCCTGCATCGGCAGGCGGACTCTCAACCACTGCGCCACCAGGGAAGCCCCGATTCCTACTATCTTGATGTAGAATTTGTTGGCAAAAGAACCACCTAGAATTTTGCATTAAATATAGATCTTATTCTTTTATGATGTTAGCAAGCAAAACTAGTAAATTGCTTTCAACACATATTTTAGAGCTAATAGGTTCTTGTCTATTGTCCTTAAGGCATTCAAGCCTCCTTGCAGGACCACACCTTGCTTGAGCTTTCTTCTTGGTGCACTTAAGACTGCTGGGCCATCCACCCAGCTGATGTTCTCTGTTCCCTTCCTCTCTGTCACTCAATCCCTTCTGTGTACCGCTGGCTTTTCTCCCAGAAGTCTCCTCTCCACCTGCCCCAAGCTGGAGACTGCATGGACCATCAGGGAAGAGAGCAGGGAAGGTACAGACTTGGGGTAGGTGGGCTCAGCTTGAAGGGGCAAAAGACAACAAACTAGAGGTGTCCCTGGCAGAGAGATGGATAGTTTCAGGATTCGACAGCATGTAGTTGTACCAAAAGCCAAGATGGTGCACAAGATATCTCCCAAGAGCTTGTGGAGCAAAAACAACTGAAGGAATAGCAACAGGAGTTTAGTATGTGTTGAATGGATGCCCCAATGACCAGCTTTGCATGGATACAGCTAAAAAAGAACTGAGTTAGAGAAAGCCCAGTAAGTGGTGATTCTAGTTCAGGAAGCAATGGTAATTCTCCTGCCATTAAGTTATCCCGACCCTCAGCGAATCACCATGTAAGTCAAAGAGAAAATTTAAGAAAAGACTCTGAAAAAGTCACATGAACACATTTTTCACCTGTAAGGAAGAAATCTAAAGGCTAACAACTTCAATTAATAAACTATATTTTATATTCAGCAAAGAAAATGGGCTTAAGCTCTGAAGAATAAGGAAATTAAGACCCAAACAACTTGTTAAAGCCTTAGACTTGAAGTTGTGAAATGTCTCTGTAGCTTTAAAAAAAAGAACTGTAATAGTGTCCACCTGGGAAATAGTCCTGATAAAGAATGGCTTCAACTGTTTTATGACAGAAATTATAAAAAGCTTTAGGAATTTTCTCTTTTTTGGAGGTGGGAAGAGGAGAAGGAAAACAAAGAATTTCTAAACTTGATTTAATTCATACCAGATAGCTGCTCGTTGAAAATGAAATGCCAATAAATCAAATGCTGGAACATTTTAAGTCAATTGGCCACGTTTCTGCTTCAGATAGAATTCCCAAAATAAAAACCAACCCAAGAATGGAATAAATTTATAGCCCAAACTATGTTTCTATACAAATATGATGAAGATACCATAGTTTTCATTTATCTTAAGATGCCCGCGGTGGTAGAAAATTGACTTCAGTTATGTAGACATTTCTCGGAGGCCATGTTACTGCAGTACATGGAAGAGTATTTAAAATTAAACAAAGGCAATGAAAAGAGTTTCCATTTATTGCTACATTCACTGACTGAATGGAAGAAAAATATACAGAAGAGCAAAAGAAAGCATCTAACAAACCACCGGTTTTTATCTTCTCTCCCAACCCTCAAGATGCAACCTGGGGAATGAAGGATAACAAATACATAAGTGCGTGACTGGAGGCAAAGAGGAAAAGTCTGGAGAACGCTCTCAGATCACAGGGTTCCAGGTACTTCTACTACCTAACTATCTACATCTATAAAGCAGTCATACACAGAGAAAAATGGCTAGAAGCAGGAAGACTAGTTTGAAGACTAATGTTGCAGTATATTGCATGAGATAATTAAAATTTGGAAATGAGAAAAAGATCTGAGGAAGCAAGTGAAAGGAAAAGCCAGTAAGACAGAACCATTCTACAAGATGCTAAAGGCACCAGAAGAGAGTTCTCTTATGGCAGGGGTCCCCAACCCCTGGGCCACGGACTGGTACCAGTCCTGGAGGTGAGCGGCGGGTGATCGAGCGAAACTTCATCTGTATTTACAGCCGCTCCCCATTGCTCACATTACCGCCTGAGCTCCACCTCCTGTCAGATGAGTGGCAGCATTAGACTCTCACAGGAGCTTGAACCCTACTGTGAATTGCGCGTGTGAGGGATCTAGGTTGCGTGCTCCTTATGAGAATCTAATGCCTGATGATCTGCGGTGGAGCTGAGGTGATGCTAGTGCTGGGGAGCGGCTGCAAATACAGATTATCATTAGCCGAGAGGTTTGACTGCACAGAGACCATAATAAATCAACTGCTTGCAGACTCGTATCAAAACCCTATCAGTGGACTTCCCTTGTGGCACAGTGGTTAAGAATCCATCTGCCAATGCAAGGGACACCAGTTCAATCCCTGGTCCGGGAAGATCCCACAAACCACAGAGCAACTAAGCCCGTGCGCCACAACTACTGAGCCTGCGCTCTAGAGCCCGTGAGCAATAACTACGGAAGCCCGTGTGCCTAGAGCCTGTGCTCCGCAGCAAGAGAAGCCACCGCAATGAGAAGCCCGTGCACGACAACAAAGAGTAGCCCCCGCTCGCCGCACCTAGAGAAAGCCCGCGTGCAACAACAAAGACCCAACGCAGCCAAAAATAAATTAATAAATTAATTTTAAAAAAAGAAAGAAAAAACAACCCTATCAGTGAGTGGCAAGTGAAAACAAGCTCAGGGCTCCCGCTGATTCTGCATTATGGTGAGTTGTATAATTATTTCATTATACATCACAGTGTAATAATAATAGATATAAAGTGCACAATAAATGTAATATGCTTGAATCATCCCCAAACCATCCCCCTCTGCTGGGTCCGTGCAAAAACTGTCTTCCATGAAACTGGTCCCTGGGGCAAAAAAGGTTGGGGACCGCTGTTTTATGCGAAGAGGAGGCAGGCAAAGGGGACAGAAGAGAACACTGTTCTTGAGGTAAACTTATCCAGTACATAGATGCATATGTGGGACTGAAACTTGGTGGATATAATTGAGTATTAAAACCCTGGGAGAGGGCTTCCCTGGTGGCGCAGTGGTTAAGAATCCGCCTGCCAATGCAGGGGACACGGGTTCGAGCCCTGGTCCGGGAAGATCCCACATGCGGTGGAGCAACTAAGCCCGTGTGCCACAACTACTGAGCCTGTGCACTACACAACTACTGAGCCCGCGCACCACAACTACAACTACTGAAGCCCACGTGCCACAAGTACTGAAGCCTATGCACCGGAACAAGAGGAGCCACGGTGGGCTTCCATGGTGGCGCAGTGGTTGAGAGTCCGCCTTCCGATGCAGGGGACGCGGGTTCGTGCCCCGGTCCGGGAAGATCCCACATGCTGCGGAGCGTCTGAGCCCGTGAGCCATGGCCGCTAGAGTCTGCGCGTCCAGAGCCTGTGCTGCGCGATGGGAGAGGCCACAGCAGTGAGAGGCCCGCGTACCGCAAAAAAAAAAAAAAAAAAAAAAAAAAGAGGAGCCACCGTAATGAGGAGCCTGTGCACCACAATGAAGAGTAGTCCCCGCTTGCCGCAACTAGAGAAAGCCCCTGTGCAGCAACGAAGACCCAACACAGCCAAAAATAAATTAATTAATTAATTTTGTTAAAAAGAGAGAGAGAAAAGAATCAAAAAAAAATTAAATATTTTAAAAAACAAAACAAAACAAAACAAAACAAAAACCCTGGGAGAGCACAGTATCCCCGAAGGACAAAGCCTTGATCTGGGCTGGCAAATCAGCTGGGGGATGATCCTTAGAGAGGAAATGGAATGGGGTTTACACGGGTACAGTAGGATGGATGATGTACTGGGAGGTCAGGAGGGCAGAGCAAAATAGGAAGGGAGAAAACGGTGATTGTAGGTGCCTGGCATTCAGTTAGACCCAAATGAAAGAGAGGAATGAGTGGTATCGATTCTTTAGGTCATATGACTTGCCTCCAAGCCCAAGAAGCTCTTACAGCCTGGCATCAGCTATCTCCCCTCTCAGATGGGATGGGAAGAGTGCGGACAGGGTCTGAAGTAACCGGTTGGCCCACAAAGATGAATCGTTTGCCATTTACTTGACAGCAGATCGAGTGATACATCCTAAAATACCTAGAGAGGCACAGAGCCCTGGGATCTGAGGAGGGTCTAGTGTGTCAGAAGTTATTAGGAGCCGTCTTCTCAGCATCACAGCCAAGGCCCATTTCACACTGCAGTGGTCTCATACCCAGCAGTCCCAGCCCGGGAGCTGACCAAACCGGGGGAGTTGGGGGGCGGTGCCCTCAAGAGCTAGTGAATCCTCCCAAATATAAAATAGCTAGTGGGAAGCAGCCGCATAGCACAGGGAGATCAGCTCTGTGCTTTGTGACCACCTAGAGGGGTGGGATAGGGAGGGTGGGAGGGAGGGAGACACAAGAGGGAAGAGATATGGGAACATATGTATATGTATAGCTGAGTCACTTTGTTATAAAACAGAAACTAACACACCATTGTAAAGCAATTATACTCCAATAAAGATGTTAAAAAAAAAAGAACCTGCTGTATAAAAAATAAATAAATAAAATACAAACAAAACGAAGAAAAAGAGCTAATGAATCCAAAGCTCCAAAACTATTCATTTTGTTGGCTCCCTTTTTTTTTTTTTTTTTGCCGTACGCGGGCCTCTCACTGCTGTGGCCTCTCCCGTTGCGGAGCACAGGCTCCGGACGCGCAGGCTCCGCGGTCATGGCTCGCGGGCCCAGCCGCTCCGCAGCACGTGGGATCTTCCGGGATAGGGGCACGAACCCGCGTCCCCTGCATCGGCAGGCGGACTCTCAACCACTGCGCCACCAGGGAAGCCCTGTTGGCTCCCTTTTTAAATGGGGATGCCAGCACTTAGCTCACAGATCTTGTAAGTGACCGGTAAGATAGGAAAAAGCATGTACAAGTGCCCCCGAAACTGTTTGGTCCCTGACAGATACTGAACCCGGCAAATGAACTGACAGTCAGTGAGAGAAGGGACTATATTTTGTAATATTTCTACATGTACCTGACCCTTAAGGCTTGGGCATTAGTTCATCCCCTACAGCTTTCACCCTTGTCATCAACCCCGAAACGCACAGTAAAAGAACTGTGTGAGGAGCCTCGGACATGGGCAGGGCACACAGAACTGGCACAGCCAGGCTCCTCTTCCACTCACAGAAAGTTCATGCTTTGTTTGAAAATAAGCACAGAAAGTTACGCTGAAGAAAAGGGTCAATGCCTGGGTATATTAAACATGTTTCTGTATGAGCTAATTTTTAAAGTAAATGCAGTATTAGTAAATGTTTACTAAGAAGCAGGCATCATTACTTAATGCCTAGATCGAGTCACTCCCACTTAAATGGCCTGAAGCAATCTTACAAGAACAGCCCTACACTGATTTTTAGGTTTTCCAAAGGTGCGACTTACTTAAAAATTTAGCTCCGTTAACAATCCCAGGATACAGTTATTTGCTTTGATTTGCTTTGATGAGACTCAAGGAAAAAAGAAATCGGTGTGCGTCTCAGCTTCTTACCCGAAGCCAAAATAAGCCAGCTGGTCAGCTCATAGCAAAGGAATCAGAAGCTTTGGGGATTTTTTCCTTCTTCATGACCATAAAAAGCAACAGATGGGTGACATTTCCCTTTACTCTTATATGCCAGAGGAAGAATTTGCAACTCCATTCAAGAAGGCTCTGTTTTGACCTTCCCCTGATCTTCGTTCAAGTTCACATACAGTTACAATACCTCCAGTATTCACTGCAGGAGCTGGAAAGGGTTTGAGGAACACAATAATTTACAGCATTTAACTCCACAGTAGTCCGATTGTCTCTGGCCCCAGAAAATCTGGTTAAGGGAACGTTTCAGGACACAGTGTGGCTTGTCCCAGGATGTTCAGCTCTACGTGCAATTAATTAAGTGCCATAGAAACTGAGTCAGTAAAGTTATTGGACTCACTGCACAGTGAAAATAAAAACTAAACCTGATATGCAATTATCTGGATTATCTGAACAATGAAGTAAACCCAAAGTATATTCAATTTCTAAATTTTTAATCATCCTTATTGTTGCTCCCCGCAACCCCCCAAAATATAGCAGGAACTCTAAACATAACTTAATGAGGATGTAAAAATATGAAATATTTCATCTCAGGATAATCTGAGGCATTTCCCAATAATGTACATTTAAAAGCTGGGCTCGGGCTTCCCTGGTGGCACAGTGGTTGAGAGTCCGCCTGCCGATGCAGGGGACACGGGTTCGTGTCCCGGTCCGGGAAGATCCCACATGCCGCGGAGCGGCTGGGCCCGTGAGCCATGGCCGCTGAGCCTGCGGGTCTGGAGCCTGTGCTCTGCAATGGGAGAGGCCACAACAGTGGGAGGCCCGCGTACCGCAAAAAAAAAAAAAAAAAAAAAAAAGCTGGGCTCTATTCCATATTTTTCCATTTTAATCTGAGAGTAAGAATCTCTCTACGTATGGTTCATTTAACAATTAGATATAAAATGCAATCATTTTTATATGAAAGAAATGAAAATCCATCCTCCTTGCTCCCCTCCTCCAAAAGAGAACAAAGTTCCTTAATATCTCAGAATTATTCTGTCTCAGATTCAAAATAGAAAGTTAAGTCCCCGCCTCCACCCTAACAGATGTAGATGTAGATCCCAATTAATTATTGGCTTCACATTGCCAATTACAATAAATGTAGATGTCACACTCTGGTATTCAAATTCTCCACGGCAGAGCCACAAGATACCTCTCCCGGCTTCTCAATCACCACTCTCTAATTGTGCTCTCTTCACTAGCCTGGCATTTCCCAGTTGTATTTGGGTAAAGATGCATACTATGTGTCTCCTTTGGGAGAAGCATAATTAATAATAACATATGAAGGGTTCTGGGACTTCCCTGCCGGTCCAGTGGTTAAGACTTTGCCTTCCAATGCAGGGGGTGTGGGTTCGATCCCTGGTCAGGGAGCTAAGATCCCACGTGCATCACGGCCAAAAAATTAAAACATAAAACAGAAGCAATATTGTAACAAATTCAATAAAGACTTTAAAAGTGGTCCACATCAAAAAAAAAAAAACCTGTAAGAAAATAAAATTAAATAAAATAAAGGTTCTGGGGGCTTCCCTGGTGGCACAGTGGTTGAGGGTCCGCCTGCCAATGAAGGGGACACGGGTTCGTGCTCCGGTCCGGGAAGATCCCACATGCCGCGGAGCGGCTGGGCCCGTGAGCCATGGCCGCTGAGCCTGCGCGCGTCGGAGCCTGTGCTCCGCAACGGGAGAGGCAGCAACAGTGAGAGGCCCGCATACCGCAAAAATAAAAAAATAAAAAATAAGTTAAAAAAATAAAGGTTCTGCAAAAGTCCTGCAGTTAAAAAATGAAATCTTTAACCCAATTTTTCCTAGACTATTTTTTACTCAGTATTTGTCCCAACATGATGAGGTTCTCTCTTGCCTCCTTATTTCATTATTTATTTTTATTATTTTAAAAAATTACTTAATTATTTTCTTGCCTCCTTCTCTCAAGCATCTCCACTCTTCAGCAATTCAACATAAATTCCATTTCCTCTGTCTCAGTTTGGGCTGCTATGACAAATTACCATAGACTGGACAGCCAAGACAACTAACATTTATTTCTCACAGTCCTGGAGGCTGATAGTCCAAGATGAAGGTGCAAGCTGATTTGGTTCTTAGTGAGAGTTCTCCTCCTGCTTTGGAAAGGGTATCTTTTGGGGGGTGGGGAGGGCAGCAAGCTCTCTGGTGTCTCCGTGGCATGTAGGATGTGGGATCTTCCCGGACCAGGGCTCGAACCCGTGTCCCCTGCATTGGCAGGCAGATTCTTAACCACTGTGCCACCAAGGAAGCCCACATCTATGGTTTTCCAGTCACTAGTCTATAGCCCTAACTCTTTTTGTTATTGGGAGTACAGGGACATGTGAATCTGTTCCTTTTAGTCCAGCCCTCCTAGAAACTAACAAGTTAATTTAGCCACCTAATTTGCCTAAGACTAAAGAACCCTGAATAAGGAGTTAGCGGGGACCCAGCAATCATAAGGACTGCTTGAGAAAAGTTCTCTGACAAATGTAAGGCTTTAAACCATGACCTACTTCCCTGAAGTAGAACGCATTCTTCGCATTCCTCCCTGTCCTGGAGGACTGTTTATCAGGCACAGTTCCAGAAGTGACTTGAAATCTCTGTCACTGTTGCAATTCTAGACAACATTGTAGGTCCTCTTAGCTCCATTTAGGACAAAAATCTTTTCAGCATTCAAAAGACCTTAGTGTGTCTTTAATTAATAACAAAAGAACAACCAATCCGCATTTTAATTGAAGCAAAACAAATTTCCTATATTGCAAACAAAACAGACGGATCTAACACTGCCATCACATTGAATTTAAAGGAAACTTAAACTCCTGAAGGTTTAAAAAAAATCAGATATAAAATCAAATCAATTTGAGTTTTGCTCCCGGTACTGTCAAGAATTTTTTGTTTAAATTTTATACACTTTTGTCAGGATTGGAGAAAAGATCTTAATAATCAGGACTGATTTAGTAAACTTTAGTGGTGACATTTTCCACTGCTTTTCGGTAACTTACTTCATATAAAACAGAGCAGAACAAGAACAAAAATTTCCACTCAAATATTTAGATTAACATTATAGGAGTCAGGAACTCATGTCTAAATATTGGTTAAACGTGTCATTTCTGAAATAATTAAGAAAAATTCGTCATAGAGAGACTGTCTAATTTTTAGCAATTTCTTGTAGATTTCAATCCTTTCTCCACCTCCCCCATCCCACCCCAGTTGGTACTGCAGTGTATATCAATTGTAAATTCAACCACATCTAAGGTTGAACTTTGCATAGCATTCAACGTTACTGGTGTGGAATAAGACTGTTTTACATACATACCCAAGTGAAGGATAATTTCAAACAAAAGTTTCTTAAAAAGCATTATGCAAGCAGTTTGTTACCTTAGTGAAAAATTATCACCCAGAACTGAAAATGTAAAAAAAAGCTAACAACCATAACATACATCAACAATCTTGTTTTATGCATCACAACAGTATGCATTTCGAAGAGTAAGGAAAACCATCAAGGATGTGATGAAGCATGGCTTCAGTAAGGGTGGTCAATATCTGAGCAAGGACAGAAAATTGATCATGAAGCAGACAAAACCCAGAGCCTTATGAAATGGCTCAATTCAGTAAGAAATCATATGCTCAGACATGAAGAAAAATAGCAAACCATAAATCGTACTGCGAACGACACACCAAAGGGCATACACTGGAGATGGAAAAAATTGCGAAGAAGAAATATCTTCTTTGAAAGTGAAGATAAACCTTCCCCAAGCCACCTAGATTCTTTGCCTACAAATGGAAGAAATGCTAATCAACCATCAGTCTCTTTCATTTTTAGGTGGACCCAGATGTGCTGGGGTAAACTAGTCACTGTTGCATGATGAAGCAGTGACCCAATGGCAGGTGGAGCCAGTGCCATCTGTTTTCTCTAGTCTTCTCCTCTATTAATATTCACTGTTGGTTCCACCTTCTCCCCAGCCGCCACTCTCAGCTCCTTCGGTGTCATCATCTCTTACCCTGTGATTTTTTTTTTTTTTTTTTTTTTTTTTTTTGCGGTACGCGGGCCTCTCACTGTTGCGGCCTCTCCCGTTCCGGAACACAGGCTCCGGACGCGCAGACTCAGCGGCCATGGCTCACGGGCCCAGCCGCTCCGCGGCATGTGGGATCTTCCCGGACCGGGGCACGAACCCACGTCCCCTGCATTGGCAGGCGGACTCCCAACCACTGCGCCACCAGGGCAGCCCTATCCTGTGATATTTAATCTTTCCCTGTGCCCCACCCCCAACCCGCCACTCTGCAAGCCTGGATTGCTCCCAGTGCCGGTGATGTGGGCTCTGAGCAGACCACTACTTAGAGAAACCCTATGGATCTCATGGACGCCCTCTGTCATTCCCTAGACTCTGCTGCAAACCTCTTCTTTACATTAAAAAAAAAAAAATCCCGGGTTTCCCTGGTGGCGCAGTGGTTGAGAGTCCGCCTGTCGATGCAGGGGACACGGGTTCGTGCCCCGGTCCGGGAAGATCCCACATGCCACGGAGCGGCTGGGCCCGTGAGCCATGGCCGCTGAGCCTGCGCGTCTGGAGCCTGTGCTCCGCAACGGGAGAGGCCACAACAGTGAGAGGCCCGCGTATGGGGGCGGGGGGGGGAATCCCAAGCTGTTACTATCAAGTGATGTTCTCTCGGTTTAAGCGGTTGTTTGGCACAGTTGGTTACACAGCAATAGACAACTGAAACCGACATCCTGAGGGGAACGTCCTTGTCTACTGGAGAAACTGAGGCACTCCGTATTCCAGGTCTTGAAACCTCCGTTGTTTTTGGCTGCCCCCGTGCCGAGCCTACCCCCTGCACCCATCCCACCGCACGGGCTAATATCTGCCCCCCATGCTCCTAGGGGTGTCCTCTCTGCCGAGTGTGAGAGGGTCTGTCTCTTTGCTTTGTTTTTTATCGGAAGTCTTCACTTCACTGGCTCTCTGCCGCCTGTGCAGCTCTTACCATGACTGGCTGCAATTCTCTCGGCATCTTCCCATTATCCTCTTACAACATTCAGCTCTTTCATATGCCCTGTACCTCCTGGCCTCCCGACTAATGGCCTTTATCTGCCTGCAACACTTGCCAAGATCTTCTTTTCTTTGTACATCAGTTATCTGGACAATTCACTGAATAGACATGTACCAACTAATGGCAATTCTTCTATTGTCTGCCCAACTTATTTGAATCTTTCTTATTGAATCTTTTCCTCTAGAGAGATCCTATACCTCACCTAGATCCTGAGGTGCTTAAGGATAATGCTGTGTGTAATTTACCTCAGGAAGCATCTAGACCAGGGCCTTTCATAGGCTAAGTGGTTAGGAAATACTTGAGTGACTATTTTTAATGCATAATGTTATCACATACCAAGAAAATAAATTCATTTCTGAAGACAACACAGCCTCCCCACTTTTTTATATTTATGTGTGTATAAACTTATGATAGCCACGAGACAGGGGTGAGCCCAGAGATGTAGAATATAAAAGTATTTTAAACCAGGGGTCTGCCAGTAGAATCGATTACATTTTTAGCCACTCTCTTAATGCTTTTAACTACGTGTACAAATAAAGAGTAGGAAAAATTTTTTAAGTAAAAATAAATCAATAAACATATATGCATACGGAAACTCGAGTTTTAACCGGAGGGGCTATTTAGTCAATGGTACTGGAACAACAGGTAACCAGTATGGAAAATGAATTAAATATCTCCCTCTAGACAGAAAATAATACATTTTAGTGGAATGGGAGCACTTTAACCTTTTTTTTTTTTAGCACCGAGCTCTTGGATTTCTCTCTTCTTCAATCCCCAGTTCCTGGAGTACAGGAGCCAGTAAAGAAATGTTAATGAAATCAAGTGGTGGGGAAAGCCACACAGCCCTCTTCCTCTTTTTTTTTTTAATTAAAAAAAATTTTTTTAGACAGCCCCCTCTTCTGATCTTCAGCAACTTGGTTAGGTGTTAAGATTTCTTCACGGATTTTCGGACCAGCCGAAGGCCATAAACTAAGCCATCAGCTACTGTCCACTTACCCAACACAAGTGACATTTTAAATTGATAAATGAGGGATGAGGATTAAGAGGCAATCAGGTGGGAACGAAAAGTGAACTTTGACAAGTAGCTCCTGGCTCAGAAACAATGAGAGCATTTGATTCCACACCTATTTACCTTGAAGAGCACATTCCATTAAGAAAAAGCCTCTACTAGCAGCACACTTGGTTTCAAGACAGTAGAATAGGGACTTCTCTGGAAGCGCAGTGGTTAAGAATCTGCCTGCCAATGCAGGGGACATGGGTTCGAGTCCTGGTCCGGGAAGATCCCACATGCCGCGGAGCAACTAAGCCCATGTGCCACAACTACTGGGCCCATGAGCCACAGCTACTGAAGCCCTCGCACCTAGAGCCCGTGCTCCGCAACAAGAGAAGCCACCGCAATGAGAAGCCCGCGCACCGCAACGAAGAGGAGCCCCCGCTCGCCCCAACTAGAGAAAGCCCACACGTAGCAATGAAGACCCAGTGCAGCCAAAAAAAAAAAAAAAAAAAAAAAAAAAATGCAGTAGAATAAAGGAGGGAAATTATGTAGGAAATGTTTCCCTTTATTTTCTCCTCTGTTGTGGGAGGGGAAACATCTAATTCTTCTAGCATCATCTGAAACCCTCCCTCCCACCCACACAAGCACCAATGTCAATCAGTCTCTGCTGCTGTTACCTCTGAATGCCTCGCCCAAGTCTACACCCCAAACCGCTTTCTCCAGGCAATTGTGGCCTAACTAGACAAATTAGGATCCCTGATGAGCATTAAGGCTACAGAATCTCAGAGGCTGGGGTGGCCTGGGATTCTGACTGAATAATCTAGAAGGGGGCCCAGTGGTGTCTTTCAAAAGCTCCCCAGGTGACTCAACTGCACAACCAGGTTTGGGAACCACAGAAAATTTAATCTCTCCAAACTCCACAATTTGCAATGTCTGCATATGATGAACAGAAGATCTGCCAATGATTTATAGTTATCTCTCCTTCTTAAAATTTGGCTTATCTCATTTACATAACATCATGAAGAAACTGTAGGGAAGATGAAAACCTTTGAACTTGAATGAACACTTGTATTAAGAGAAGCCTAACAGTGTCTGGGAAAGACCCTGTAGTTTCCAGTGCTTTGAGCACCTACGTTTTCCTGGGAAAACACATTTATTCCAGTTAAGAGCCAGGCTGTCATTTGTTATGAGAACTGAGAACAGCGCCCAGGGGAGGGGACTACTGTTTTCCCAGGAGGTGGATTTCTGCCCACAATCCCTGATTCCAACATTTCATGGATCAGATGTATGAAGAAATTTCTGGCAACTGGACGATTTTAGACTGTTCCCAGAGGAGACATTTTTAAACTGATAGCTAAAGAAGTAGGTCATTGCAAAGTCAATCCAAGCAAATAAAATTAAAGACAGTTTACTAATTTGGGAAGGAAAGGGAACAATACCTTAGCCCCCTTTTTACTCTAAACTGCTTTTTCCCAATTTTGATTAATTTCTGGAGGGAAAAAGTCTTTTAAAGCTAACTAACAATAAAATAAACTATACCCTTTAATGCTCTGAAAGCCAGTCCAGTTCCTGATGGAGTGGTGCACAGAAAAAAAGCATATGGTCCATATACGTGACAGGGCACCCAACTTCATAATTAAAAATGCATCGAGGAAACTGAGGTGCCAACTGAGGTACAGATTGGCAAATACTAGAAAAATCTTCTATCCGCTGAGGCAAGGGCAAGGGAAAGTGAGCGCTGCTCTCCACAGAGTAAGGATGCAAAGTGGATGAATCTCTCTGGAAAGTAAATTTAGCAAAGACTATCAAAATTTTAAATGCATGAAAATCCTGTGATCCAGCAATTCCACTTCCAGAAATATATCCTAGAGATACATTCACACACATACAAAGATGTCTGAACTAGGATATTCCCTGTGTCAATTTAATATAACAAAAGACTAGGAAAATCTATATATAAACACAGGGGGATTGGTTAAATCATTATGGTCCTTCAATCCATAAATGAGAAATTTATGTAGCCAATAAGAATGAGGGTAGATCTTTATGTCCTGATATGAAAAGATATCCAAACTCTAAAGTTGCAGAATATATGTGTTATGATCTTATTTGTTGAAAGCAAAAGATAGAGCTATTCTTATTTATATACTTGCACATGCATAAAGGTTTTAAAAGACTATGCTAGAAACAACCAACACTGATTTCAAACTATTGTTAACAGTGAGTACTTTAGGGGCGGGGAAGAACACGAGGCTTTCCCTTTTCACCATACTCTACAAATTAAGGTTCTCAACCATTAACATTTTTAGAAAAATAAACATGAATGTTTAACAGAAAATGAATCCTGTTTGCTGTGACTTTAAATAAAAATCATTTTAATAAGAGTAAGCAAGTGCTTTTGATCATCTTTTTATAAAGCCTTTATTATTCAAGAATGATGATGTCAGGTCTACAATCAGATTTAAATAAGTAAACTTAATTATTCACGATGAGAAATAAAAATGTATATATAATCAAAATTATTACAGATTAATATCTTCACCTTAATCCTCTTATTAGATGTACTAACAAGTAAGAACATAGGTATAAAACCCATACCCATTCTCTAATAAGGTGCTAACTTACAGGAAAATAGCCCAAAATCTAAACAGACAAGACAAATAATTATAATTATAGATTTTTAAAGAATTTATTGAAAATATGCTTGCTGGGCTTCCCTGGTGGCTCAGTGGTTAAGAACCCACCTGCCAATGCAAGGGACAGGGGTTCGAGCCCTGGTCCGACAAGATCCCACATACTGTGGAGCAACTAAGCCCGAGCGCCACAACTACGGAGCCTGCGCTCTAGAGCCCACGAGCCACAACTACTGAGTCCGCATGCCACAACTACTGAAGCCCGCGTGCCTAGAGCCCGTGCTCCGCAACAAGAGAAGCCACTGCAATGAGAAGCCTGCGCACCACAACAAAGAGTAGCCCCCCCCCGCCGCAACTAGAGAAAGCCCGCGTGCAGTGACGAAGACCCAATGCAGACAAAAATAAATGTAAATAGAATAAATTTTTTAAAAAAGAAAGTAAGATTGCCTATTTACAAGATATAATGCATCTCCCTCCCAAACCCAGCTTTTTCCATATTTTTCTATTGTATTATTTTAAAATGAAACTTCTTCTAAACTATAATTTTTTAGGTTATAAGAGAACTAAGAATTGGCTTCAAGGATTTTTAGTTTTATATTTTTCATATGATAAAAGTACTGATATATTTTTCTCACAACGCTAAGTGCTGTAAATTCTAATTTCTCACTTCATGAATGACTACAGCATTAAAAATTATAGAGGCCAAGGACGAGCACCATTTAGCTGGATTTTCTTTTCATTGGTATTCCTGTAACACTGAACAGGTGTTAAAACTGGTAAAGAAAAAGAAACCATTTCTTAGTACCTTATATTTTATTTTTCTTTCTTTTTAAAAAAACATTTATTTATTTATTTGGCTGTGTAGGGTCTTAGTTGCAGTGTGTGGGCTTAGTTGCCCTGCAGCATGTGGGATCTCAGTTCTCCAACCAGGGATCGAACTCACGTCCCCTGCATTGGAAGGTGGATTCTTAACCACTGGACCACCAGGGAAGTCCCCTTTGTACCTTTTAAAACAAAACATTTTATTTCCATTTTATTAATTATCCTGTAAGATACCAACCTGGAATCATCCTTTTAATGTAGTTTAAAGCTATCCCGGCACAGAGATTAGTCAATGCACAGCAAATTCAAAGAGGACGCACATTTGGGGCCTGTTCCTCATCAAGGGAAGTATTTTAAGTGGAAATCTTCACTGATCTCACAAATCTAAGAGCTTAAAAGGCTATAATGGATTAAAGGGAAGGCACTGCAGTCCCCACAGGCTATCGGTACCCTAAACGACCATCCTCACACCCACAGCTCCAATTTCTAGACTGTGTTCTAATCAGAAAGTAGTACCTCTTATAATCTGAGGGAAATCCATATGAATACAGGTAGTCACACACAAAAAAACCCACTCTGTTAACATATAATTCTCTCGAAATCATCTTAAATTCTGGCCCTTCTAGTGTAAAACTGGTGACAATCACATTACAGCCATCTCCATTCTGATTTTGTAAACACAGGGTAAGTGGGAAACAGCACATACCTTGTTCTGGGAGAGGAATTATGAAATGCAGCTGGCCAAATCAATTGTCTGTTTTAATGCACAGAAGGTAAGGGCGTCCTTAACTTTATTAATCGGGACAGTGGATTCTTCTATTTGAATATATTTGAGTCACAGCTCTTATAACCAAATGGAACCACAGCTTGAAAGACTGACAAGGGTCCCAGTCTCCCCACCTGCCGGGGACCTAGGCCTCACACTGTTGCAACTGAGAACTGTTCCATTTCTAGCTCTGAGTCACTGAACAGAAAAGACAGAAAGGCTAATTTAGAGGATTGTGATTGTCCAGATCTAGCCCAAAGCTTGGCTCCAGAAATCAAGATTTGCCAGAGATATGGAAGTTTGTCACTGGCCACCCCACCCTACACTGCTACCTGAGTGAAAACAGGCTTTTCATTTTTTAAAAGCAGATGACTGAGGAATACCATGAGGCTTTGCTTACCACCTGTGTTCAGGTGGTCTAATCTTCCTGCACCCTGCAGTGGCCAAAATGGCAAACTCTCAAAATTAAACCTGGAAAATAACTGATCAAGCCATTTCCCCTCAGAATTAACATACAAAGATTGTCAAAGATTGACTGGAAGATAAGACTCCTTCCATTTCCATTAAAATACATCACAGATAAAACCAGGACTTGTCTCAGTGCATCTAAACGTGAGGCTTCAGTAATCAAGTTTTACCAATGGGGGAAAAAAATCTGCTAACAGCCTTTAATTAATGATCAGCATTCTACTGGGGGAGGAGGGAAGCATTAGTCTAAACCTCCCCAAATGTCCACAGACCCAATCAAAAAAGCTCAAGATATAATTCATCACTAATCCAATGTATGAAGTGGTCTCATCTGAGTCACTTGCATTTATAATGCATTTGCCTATTTGAGATTAAAGGCAATTTGAAACTGCAACGGTAATAAGCCATTCTAAAGAAACAGAAATCAGAGTCCCCAAATCTTAGTTTTTTGCTAGATATTCACCTGGTCTGTGAATAACCAGACTCACGTTGACTTAGTCACTATCTGATAAGGGACACAGATCATGATGATGAGAAAGTCAAAGAACAAGTAGATGGGCTAAGGTATTCCCCAACTTGACAGTCTGCAATCAAAATCAGGGAGCTAAGCATCATCCTACCGGCCAGCCACACACGTCACACATGGGGCAACACCTGTTATGAGCCAAACCAGATACGGTCCCTGCCCTTGTGGAGCATTCAGAACAGCCAGAAGAACACAAGTCACTAAACCCACAAATATGGAAACTGCTGGAAAGAAGGGTCCGTGGTGCTATGGGAACCCAGAATGGCAGATGAGATTACTCAGAGGTCAAGAACTGGGGCTGAACAGGGCAAAGAGGGGAGGCAAAAGCTATGTGCTGAATCATCCTTAATTAGACCATCCTTTTGAAAAGACTTAGGTCTTCAAAACCTGAGTAATAAATTTTTCTAGTTGAAATGAAAAACTACACATTTTCTAAGGATACATGTAAGTTTATTGATTTGTCTCCAAATTGATAACTGGGCCGTATGCCAAAAAGTTCAATGATATTCTGGATGTCATTCAGGTAATTTTTTAAAGGAGGTCATCTGGCTGTTTCAAGATGGTGGTGACTAAGAAAAAGGGAGGATAAGGTTATGGCAGAAAGATAAAGAGAACAGAAAGGAAGGAATATTTCAAATGAACACACTGAAGTTATTGGGAAGGGAATAAGTACCATATCTCAGTGTGAACTGTTGATAAGACCTGAAGGACTGGTAAAAGCCAAGGAAAAAAATGTTCCCCAACTGCAAGCTTTTAGCAACTACACCTTAAAATGACTTTCATTACTGGACTCTAAATACTGGTTATACAGCCATTTTGACAGTAGTTGGCATCAAAAAGTGATGTACACTAAATATTAAAACCTAACTGAGATCTCAAAAGGATAGTAATTTCTTAGGCATCTCTTAGAAAATCTGGACATTCCAGGCACAGTTGGTACTTGTGAGCACCTACAGCTCTAGGGATCCTAGGTTTTACAAGTAGTTATGTTAACGACTAGAGGTAATCTAGTTAAGAGCAGTCTCTCAGCCCAAACTAAACTAGGACAGCTAAAAGGCCAAGGCGATTAGGTCATATAATTCTGTGATTTTTACCTAGATTTCAGGGTGGTTGTTTTTTTCCCCCCGCACTGTAAACATCCATACTTCCTGAGATAACTCCTAAAGGTCCTCGTGTACTCCGTATATCCTCAAATTCGACCCAAGGGGGTTTCTTTTTTCCTTTTAAGTATTAAATACGGTTATCCACATCTTCTATAAAAATATCACAGAAAGGGTTGGGTGAAGCCTGGCTAAAGAACATACATGCTGGAAAATAGATCTAAAAGACAACGATCTGAACAAGTCACAATCTTGGCGACTGTAGTCGCCAAGAATAAATATTTCAGCCTTGAAGACTACGACTATAAAATGCAAAATGTCTAGGAGGTTCTGCACTGCCCCCAGAGACCGGAGCAGAGGGAATGCTGGCTTACGCCTCTGACCGCATTTGAGAACTTCTAACTACTCCTCCAGTATTTGTTTATCCAACTGAGTGCAATGAACTGAGCGAAAAGGGGGACGCCGCCGTGTTTGCGAAACCTGTCATTCCTTCTGGAAATGCAGCGTCGGCTCAGATTTTCTTTGGCTCCGAGCGAGCTACACCCCAGGCTTTCTCTGCATCAGGAAGGCGGTGTCTGCTCGAGCCGCTGCCTCAGGAGGACTGGGTACCAAACCCGGGTCGCTCCAGACATAGCTGATATCACGGACGGTGCGCTGCGGGGAACCCATGGGTGGAGGGCTCGCCAGGCTGCAACACGCGTCAGGGCCCAACAGCGGGCTTTCCGCTTGGGGAGATAGGAGGGCGGGGGCTCGACACGCTCGGCTCGGGGGTCAGTTCTCCGCGGACTCCCCCAGGCAGCTCGCCGGTATCGGGCTGGGTCGCTCACACCGGAAGAGCGTGGAGAGAGGCTCAGCTAGTGGCGGGCAGCCGGCGGGTTTTATTACTGCGGGTGGCGCAGCCGCCACCCCTGGAGCCCCACTACAAAGATGCAAGCCCCCCGCCGCGCTCGCCGCTGCTGTGGTCACGCCCCGGCGCTAAAGACCCTGAAAAGCCTAGACAGAGAGATTCATGCTCCCGAGTTTGCTGATGGGCTGGACCGGCCGGGAAGTTATCGCAGGCGGAGATCAAGGGACCCCCCCCCCCACACACACCCCACCCTCCGCCTCCCCGGGGCAGGTGGCCCGGCGCGCCGGTACCTTGGTGGCGGGGTCCGCAGCGGCGATGGTCGCGTCCGCCGACGATCCGGGCGCCGCCTCCGCCGCAGAGCCTCCGCCGCTGGGCTCGGGCTCGGGCTCGGCCGGCGTCGCGCTCCCCGCCTCCGGCTGCTCCGGGCTCCTCTGTTCGGTGGAGCTCCCGGCGCCCATGGCTTGTCTGCGGTTCTCCCGCGCCCAGCAGCCGGGTTACGCCTTCCCCAAATAGCAGGGACGCGGAGAAGAGCCAGGAACCGTGCGCCCGCGAGGTCCCAGGAGCGCCTTCCTCTCCCGTCGTCCTCCTCCGAACCCGCCCAGACAGCGAATGAAGGAGACGCGCTAGCAGCAAACTCCTTAAAAGAAAAAAAAAAAAAGCCACCTCTTTGCCTCCTCCTCCTCCCCCTTGTTTTTCCCTCGCTTCATCACATGAGCACAGCCCCAGACACGCCTTGCAGCAGCATCTCCTGCTAGGCTGCTAGGACCCGAGGAGCGGCCAGAGCCTCGAGCCAAGGGCCAGGCAAGCAGCCCACCCCGACCCCCGGGACGCCTCCCGTTCCTGTACGGGGACAGGAGCTGGGGGGCCACCACCCAGGGCTGCCTCCACGAAGGGGAGGGGAGGGCGAGAAAGAGGCGAGGGCAGAAAGCCCCCCGAGGAGATCGGATTCGCCGGGGGTTTATTAAATGATTGATGACCCGAGGCAGGGCTTCTGCTGCAGCCCACTTTCAACTGGCCCAGAAGCGAACCCAGATCCCTGTTTGCTTGCCTTCAGAGTGTTTGCTTCCTCCCCATTAGCAGGAGAAAGACAAGCGCTCCTGGGCTCCTGCGGAGTCTGACCATATTAGGACACCTCACGTGGCAGGAGCTGGGAACCAAGAGGTTAATGCAGTCAGACCACGGATGAGGTGGCCCAGGCAGCCCCACGCTCTCCTATCACCCGGAACAAGTGATATCAGGCGATGCCGTGGGCAACACCGGCTGCCCTCCCTCCCCGGGGAATCTGGGGAATTGAGACTGTTACTGGAAATGTGCCTGTCCTTAAGGGCCTGATGCTGGCGGTCCAGGCCACCTCTCCCTCACGCCACCGCTGAAACAGGATGACATGGATCTGCTCGTTTGCTGGCAGTATTTCTCCACAGATAAGGGCTTTCAATAATAACTGCCGAAGTGGCTTGCATTGTCCCTTCGTACTCTTGAATATAATACTTGTCATATGAACATAGCAGGCAGTCAATATATATTTGAACTAAACTAAAATGTTAGCTGAATTATCTGGACGTAAGCATGAAGGTAGTGGGGCCGAAAGAAAAATTATCCCAGTTTTAACCGACAACTAAGCGCCTTAGTTTTCACAAACAGAAGCTCGTTAAAAATGAAGAAACTTTTGGAATATTGCCACTAGATACCAGATAAATATCCCATACCCAGATTTAGGACAATCTAGTAGAGAATTGATGTAAACAATAGTTCAGCACAGGATATTTGTGCCTAATTAATTGCATGTAGTAAAATGGCTCCTTGGGAACCATAGGTTAGTTATCCAGTATAAAACTTTTCTGAATTTATCATTTTTATTTGAAAGGAGTACAGAACGGCCACCTTCTCTGGAATCTATCCCTTAAGGAGCAGTATATTTGGAAAATGTTGGTTTTCCGAAGTTTTAAGCATTTCACCCATTTTGACTTAAATATTTAGGAAACATTTGATTACTTAGTACCAGACATTGTGAATGCGCTTTGTGTGTATAATCCCGTTTCATCCTTACAGCAATACTGCCGTGCTGATCCTATTGTTCTCATTTTACCAATGGAGTGGGGGAAAGTAGGCCCGGAGATGTTAAATCCAGCCTTCAAGGCTTCAGAGCCGGTACATGGAAGACAGATTCCTCCCTGGCCAACCACTGGCCAACATTTCACTCCCCTTCTGTGGGAAGCTTGGAATGTGTTCTCTCTTCTTCTCAGGGATGTCAGTGAAAAGTGGCGTTTAGACCTCACCTGGGATGTTAAGAGCAAAAAATGCTATTAAAACCTATTTGAGAATGACTAACCTCAGCACATATGAAAATGTACCATTAAGTAGTACAAATACTTTCAAAATTCCCCATTCTGTGAGATTATATTTATACAGTTTTGGGAAATTCTTAAAGCTTTTCACATCACACTAGCCTTTGAATTTTCAGAAGGGATTGCAAGGTCAAAGATTTCAAGCTGGCAGTGTACACTCGCATGCTGAGGAAGACAGTGCCAATGTCTGATTAGATTAGCAATTGCTTGCTTTGTGTTTATTTTTCAGTGTGAAATGCTCAGATTCTTATTTTTTAATTGCAAAATCTTACTTTAAGAAATGTGCATGTGGGCTTCCCTGGTGGCACAGTGGTTAAGAATCTGCCTGCCAATGCAGGGGACACGGGTTCGAGCCCTGGTCCGGGAAGATCCCACGTGCCGTGGAGCAACTAAGCCCGTGCACCACAACTAATGAGCCTGAGCTCTAGAGCCTGTGAGCCACAACTACTGAGCCCGCATGCCACAACTACTGAAGCCCGTGCACCTAGAGCCCTGCTCGGCAACAGGAGAAGCCACGGAAATGAGAAGCCCGCGCACTGCAACGAAGAGTAACCCCTGCTCGCTGCAACTAGAGAAAGCCTGCGCGTAGCAATGAAGACCCAATGCAGCCGAAAATAAAATAAATTAAAACTAAATTAAAAAAAAAAAAAAGAAATGTGCATGCTCTAGTACTCCCTATTCTTCCTGAAACAGCACCATGATAAGGAGGTATTAAGGATAACAGGCTGCTTTGTAGATTCACACAAACACATTAAGTATCTTTGATTTTTAGACTGACCAAAGAATCCTTTCCATCTTACTCAGAGACTGTGGAATTACTCTTTATTTTTTTTAAGATGATTCATTCTTCCTTAAAAATATTTCTTCATCAGATCATGCATTCAGCTTTGTTTTTTTTAATTTTTATTGAAATATAGTTGATTTACAATGTTGTGATATGTTAGTTTAAGGTGTACAGCAAAGTGATTCAGATATGTATATATATATATATACTTTTTTAGATTCTTTTCCATTATAAGTTATTACAAGATTTCTTTTAAAATAAATTCATTTATTTATTTTTGGCTGCCTTGGGTCTTCATTGCTGTGTGCGGGCTCCTTATTGTGGTGGCTTCTCTTGTTATGGAGCACGGGCTCAGTAGTTGTGGCACACGGGCTTAGTTGCTCTGCGGCCTGTGGGATCTTCCTGGACCAGGGCTCGAACCCATGTTCCCTGCATTGGCAGGTGGATTCTTAACCACTGCACCACCACGGAATCCCAACCAAGGTTTTCTTTTCCAGAGTTTTGGAGACACCTTCAGAATTGCTTGCATCAGTGTCAGCGATGGAGAGGAAGGCAGCTGTTCTCTGTTTTCCACTTCTCCGTCCAAGGCTGTCAGTTACCCCGATTTCTCACCAGCAGCCCTTTCTCCTCCAAACAGCAGAACGCAGGTGTCCCCGCACATCTTCTCCCATGGGGCAGTTGGTGGTAGAGTCGTTTCCCTGAGGGAGTTAATGCTCTCATAAAAACAGAGATTTCTCAGAAACAAATACACATTGCCCATATAGCAGGCTGAACTTGTATGTCTAATGCTTACTTCTCCAGAAAGGCAGGTCACATGAGATTTGCCAATAAAATTTAGAGTCATAGCTGGGCATCTTGTGCATACAAAGCATTTTCAAATACGTTTGAAAATAATTCACAGACGTTAATACAGCCCCTTGAAAGCACAATAATAACTATAGTGATTAAAACAGAATCTAAAACCAACACTCTATCCCACAGATTCATTTTCTCAATTGCCTTCAGACAATTTCACTTAAAACTGGCAACTCTTCACCCTTGAAACTACCACTTATCACTTGTTTTCCCTAAATAAAAAGTCTACTTTTTTTCTGAAGCAATTACTTACATCAAGTTATCTAAGAACCCAACTCTTACTCTCCTCTGTTGTATTTGCTGATTATTAACTAGAACGCTAGAAAAATTAATAACTTTATTCAATTCATGAGTAGCTAATAATCCAATATTTGTATAGAAACTACAGAAAAAGTTCAACATACAGATTAAGTTCAAAGGTCAACTTCCTGTAAATATACTTTATGTATATAGGCAAATGTTATTCTTCTAACTTTTTTTTTTTTTTTTTTTGCGGTACGCGGGCCTCTCACTGTTGTGGCCTCTCCCATTGCGGAGCACAGGCTCCGGACGCGCAGGCTCAGCGGCCATGGCTCACGGGCCGAGCCACTCCGCGGCATGTGGGATCCTCCTAGACCGGGGCACGAACCCATGTCCCCTGCATCGGCAGGTGGACTCTCAACCACTGCACCACCAGGGAAGCCCATTATTCTTCTAACTTTTAAGGAATGTGTTGCTTTGGGTTTAAGTATAAAGCCTGCTATTCATATATCTGTTTCATTTACCAAGATTTAAAATTGGCTCCTGACTCAAATCTAAGATTACTCTAAGGTAACAAAGCGTGAGTTGAGGGTTGTGGAGGTGGGGTGTTGGAAGGGGACAGTTAATTCTTTCATTCATGTCATTTATATATACGTATACCTTTGTTCCCCCTCCAGCCACTATGGAAGGCTTTCTAGAAGCAATTATTTACAGAGAACTGATTTAACATAGCTCCCACCACTTTGTTCAAAATATGTCTAAATGTAAACAACTAAACAAATAAAGGAATACTATTGAAATGTAGTCCCCAGTAAGCCCATATAGCTTTGGCTTCTCATTTTTCTAGAGTTGGGCTGCTCTCCACCTATTATGGAGTGACTAGAAGGCAGATACAGTAAATGATTTGCCCAATATGGAGGGAGAGTTTCTCAGGATGCATTTATGGAGGGTGCCTGAAGGTATCTGGAAGGTTTCTGCACTCCAGGGCAGATCAAGTTACCATAATCCAACAACTTCAAATCCCTTCACAAATTCTTCAAAGGGTCCTGTAAATATCCAACATTTTAAAAAATATTTTGACTTATTAATTCGAAAAACTTTTATTGAGTTAAGTGCCAGGAAAAATGCTTGGGGCTTTTCAAAGTTGGAAACTGGTTTCATAAGTCAACTTACTGGAAAAAAAGACATTATAGAGACATACATTTTAAATCATTGAGAGATTTTTATATTCCTCTATTAACTTGAATACCTTTATGAATTTTTAATCTTAGATCTGTTATATGTTGTCTCTGACATTAAAAAATACTTCGGGGCTTCCCTGGTGGCGCAGTGGTTGAGAGTCGGCCTGCCGATGCAGGGGACACGGGTTCGTGCCCCGGTCCGGGAAGATCCCACATGCCGCGGAGCGGCTGGGCCCGTGAGCCATGGCCGCTGAGCCTGCGTGTCCGGAGCCTGTGCTCCGCAGCGGGAGAGGCCACAACAGTGAGAGGCCCGCGTACCGCAAAAAAGAAAAAAAAAAAACTTCAATTATTTTTTGTGTGTGATTAAGAACCCAATGAAAAGACCAATGCTTGATCTAAAGAATTACTAAAATTGTATAGAAGAGAGGTTGACTATTTTATTCCATGTTACAGAGCTCCCAACCAAATCTCAGATGTTGTCCTGAGATTCTGTATTTGAACTGATCTCAGTTGTATTGGGATTGATCTCAAGTCTATCAGCTGCTTTTTGTTTGTTTGTTTGTTTTTTAATGACTTCTGTCACTCCTACAAATGCAGTATTTATAGGAGAGGTAGTAGAGTCAATGGTAACTTTGAAAAGTGAAAGAATCACTTGATATGTTGTTTTGAATGTTATTATGTTCTTTGACAATTCTATGGAAAAAATCACGAGTACAATATTTGAATTTTCCTTTCTGTTGGAGAATTTGAAACACTGATTATTTCAGAGTGTGAAATTATGGGATGTTTTCCTGAGTAAAAATGATGGGTTAGTGAAAATAATATCCAGTAAGTGACTGCAATATCCAGGATTTCAAGCAAAACTTTACACAACAAATTCCATGACTGGAAGTTGCCAACAGTCCCTTATTGTTTTGACAGCTTTATGGAGGTATAATTGCCATAGAAGGAACTGCACACATTTAAAGTGTACAATTTGATGGGTTTTAGGACAAATGTATACATACTTGAAATCATCACCACAATCAAGTTAATGGGCATAACCATTCACCCAAAAACATCTCTGCGCGTCCTTGTAATCCCTCTATTCAGCCCCTCCTGTTGCCCATCTTGCCTTCCCAGGCATCCGCTTACCTGCTTTCTGTCACTATAGAATAATTTGCATTTTCCACAATTTTATAGGAATTCATAGAAATGGAATAATCTACTATATGATCTTCTTTGTCTGGCTTCTGTTACTCAGCATAATTATACTGAGATGCATTCATAATTATATTGAGCTGTTGCATTTAACAGTAGTTAGAGGCGATTTTTATTTTTACAAAAATTTGAGGTGGGTGCTTCCCTGGCAGTCCAGTGGTTAAGACTCCGCGCTTCCACTGCAGGGGGAAGCGTAGAACCCGCTTCCACGGGCTCCATCCCTGATCGGGGAACTAAGATCCCACATGCCATGCAGTGCGGCCAAAAAGAAAAAAATTTTTTTTGTGTTTATGACTTTCCTAAATATTTAATAGTGAATATGTATCAGTTTTTTCCCTTGTAATGCAAAGATTTAGGCATATGCTCATGATATATGCATACATATCTCCTCCCACTGAAATCTAGAGAATAAAAATTCAACTGGCATTTGAGTCTGAGTTAGAAGAACGTAATTCCATTCTGTATTTAATAAGTCTGTATTCACTTTATGTGCTTTTCCTGGTTCATATCCTTATTCTAGTCTGAGTAGTGCAAGGATTTAGAAAAAAAATTAACTTTATTATCTTTACATAATAGTCATCAGTTTGGCTGGTAATGATGCATTTTTGGCCATAATTCCAAAATTACATATGATAGCAGTACTTTGTCAACTTAGGGGGAAAATATTATGGGAAGTATAGTCATATGCCTTAAATGTTGTTTTGTAGCAATGTAAAATGACTTATTAAAGGGTATGTCTTACCTGCTTATATCCATGATCCAGATCAAGGTGTGTGAAAGTGTAAAAATTATGACAGTTGCAAACCAATACTGATTTCACACTTTCTGCTATTGATACTAATTTTTGCATTTATTTATGAGATTTCTAAAATAACATATAAAGCTATATTTTCAATATCATCTCAACATTGAAAGAATAAAAGCTGAATGTGTGTATATATATATATATATATATATGTTAATGTATGTGTATATGCCTAATAAAAAAAACTAGAATGTTACAATAATTCTTTCTGGATGATAGAATTTAAAATGATTTTTTTCCCCTTCATTATGCTTGCCTGTTTTTTCCCCAAATTTTCTTCATTGAATATGTTACTTTTGCCAACAGAATAAAAAGAATGTTAGAAATTTTTAAATTATCCAAGGAAGAGTGAAACCTGAAAGATATAAGTTCACATAGTATATTATGACAACCCAGTACACTGTATTCACAGTATTGAGTGATAAATTATAGTAATATAAAGTTTCATAAAGAAATAAACAAAAGAAGAGACCTAACAATTGAACAGTATTCTCAAACTTGGCTGCATACGAGAATAACCTGGGAGTTTTAACAAATACTAATACCTGCATCCTAATCCCAGAGATTCTGATTTAATTGGTCCAGGGTGCAGCATGGGTATTGGGATTGTAAAAATCTCTCCAGGTGATGCTAATGTGTAGCCAGAGGTTGAGAACCACTGCTCTAGGGCCTTGAAATTGAACTGATTTTCTTGATGCCACCTGGCTTCCTGAGGGGAATTAACAGTCAACTGTAATAAGCAAGGATGTGGGAGAAAGGCAATTTCCTTTTAGCACAGTTTTTAAATGATATTACGGGAGGGAAAGGTCTATGCTCTGGAATCATCATCATTACATATATTCAATCTAATCCTTCCAAGAAAATCAATCCACCTGGAAGGGGTCCAACATAGGGTTTCATGGCATAATGAATTTTGTTTTACAGTGGGAATATCTTATAGTGAGACTGTATTTTTTAAAATCATGCCAAAGAAGATGGTTATTCCAGTATATAGTTACAGATAAATATAAAATTATCTATATTCAATTATATACTACTTATCATATTCCTAGGCAGAAAACCATTCGGTTATGAAATGTTGAATATTTGCTCTTAAATATAGAATTTAATCACTATAGAAAAGTATTTGGTCAGTCAAAACCCACATGCCTTTAGTCATGAAAATAATCAGAGTGTGAACTGATAAACATCTTAACTAGGAATAAATTGAAGAAAGGCAGCTAAGTTCATCTAACATTTCTTTGGCATTCTTTTAAGTTGACTTGCTATAATATGCTTTTAAAATAAATGTAAAATAATTTGTAACAATTTCAATAAATCCATACAAATATGATCAACCGATTTTTTACAAAGGTCCAAAAGCAATTCAATGAAAGGAAAATACGCTTTTCAACAAATGATGCTGGAACAATTGGACATTCACAGGTAAAAATACTAACCTTGACCTAAAGCTCATATCTTATTTTAAAAAATTAACTCAAAATGGATCGGGGACTTAAATGTAAAACATAACACTGTAATACTTTTAGAAAAAAAAATAGGAGAAAATCTTAGGGACATAGGCCTTGGCAAAAAGCATGATCCATAAGAAGAAAAACTGATAAATTATGCTTCTTCAAAATTAAAAATTTTGCTCTGCATAAAACCCAGTTAGAGAATGAAAAGATAAGCTACAGATTGGGGGAAAATATTTGCAGACCACATATCCAATAAAGAACTAGTATATGGATGTACAGATGTCACCAACTTATGATGGCTCGACTTACAATTTTTGGACTCTATGGTAGTGTGAAAGTGACATGCATTCAGTAGAAATTGTACTTCAAATTTTGAATTTTAATATTTTCCCAGGCTAGCAATATGTAGTACCTGCCTCTCTTGTGATGCTGGGCAGTGGCAGGAAGCTGCACTGACTAGACTAGACTAAGCTATGATATTCTGTAGGTAAAGTGTATTAAATGCACTTTTGACTAATGATATTCTCAAGTTACCATGGGTTTATTGGGATGTAAGTTTATTGTGAGTTGAGGAAGACCTGTATAAAGAATACTCAAAACCCAACACACAAAAAAACTAACAATCCAATTAGAAAATGGGCAAAAGAATTGAAGAGACTTCACCAAAGGGGATATACAGATGGCAAATAAATACATTAAAAAGTGTGCAACTTGCGGGCTTCCCTGGTGGTGCAGTAGTTAAGAATCCGCCTGCCAGTGCAGGGGACACGGGTTGGAGCCCTGGTCCGTGAAGATCCCACATGCCGCGGAGCAACTAAGCCCGTGCACCACAACTACTGAGCCTGCGCTCTAGACCCTGCAAGACACATCTACTGAGCCCACGCGCCACAACCACTGAAGCCTACATGCCTAGAGCCGGTGCTCCGCAACAAGAGAAGCCACCGCATTGAGAAGCCTGCGCACTGCAATGAGTAGCCCCTGCTCGCCACAACTAGAGAAAGCCCGCGCACAGCAACGAAGACCCAACACAGCCAAAAATAAATTAAAAACAAAAAAAAAATTAAAAGCAAAAAAACAAGGTAACTACACCTTGGACCTTTTTTTTTTTTTTTTTTGGTACACGGGCCTCTCCCGTTGCGGAGCACAGGCTCCAGCCGCGCAGGCTCAGCAGCCATGGCTCACGGGCCCAGGCGCTCCGCGGCACATGGGATCTTCCCGGACCGGGGCACGAGCCCGTGTCCCCTGCATCGGCAGGCGGACTCTCAACCACTGCGCCACCAAGGAAGCCCTGCATCTTGGACCTTTACAGACTTATGTTAACACCAAAGCCTGTACATGAGTGTTTATAGCAGCTTTATTTGTAATAGCTCCAAAGGAAAAACAACCCAGACATCCTTTAACACATTCAATGGTTAAATAAACTGTGGTATGTCTACACCATGAAACGCTGCCCAACAGTATAAAGAAACAAGCTCCCCATATCTGCAGCAATCTGGACAAATCTCCAGAGAATTATACTGAAAGAAAACCAGCAATCCCCAAAAGTTATATACTGTATGACTCCATTTATATAACAGTCTTGAAATGCAAAATTGTAGAAATGGAGACGAGATCAGCGGTAGCCAAGGGTTAGGGAGGCGTGAGGGAGGAGAGAGTGGGTATGGCCATAAAACTGCAACAAGAGGGAGCTTGTGGGTTGGGAATGTTCTGTACTTTGTATCAATGTCAATATCCTGAGTGATATAGACTACAGTTTTGCAAGATGTTACCATGGGGGAAACTGGGTGAAGGGTATATGGGCTCTCTCCTGTACTATTTCTTACAACTGCTGTGTCTACAATTAACTTTAAAAAAAAAAAAAAGATTTATTTTTTTTAAAAAAAGAACAATAAAATATATATTCTTGGATGGGCTAAAATAAAGGTCTAAGATACCTGTTTTTATTCAATTTACAGTCTCCTCAGCTTTCCAGCACCCTTGAACTGTCCTGTAAAAGGAAAACTAAGCCAAATTAGATGTCAACTCAGTGTTAGTAAGTTGGTATTTTGTTTTGCTTCTAAGCTTGTTAACTCTGAAACAATCAGACTTGATAAAATACAGAAACAATAGATTTCCTGACTCTGCCCTGCTATGTAAATACACTCTTTTAACTCCTTAGCTTCATCTGCCAATGTAGTTGTGGACCCACCTATAATTATCCTGCTCAATATCATTTCCAAATTCTCCTGCTTGTGAAGGGCCTCAAAGGAACCAGATC
Organism: Mesoplodon bidens; assembly: GCF_964165515.1. Lineage (NCBI taxonomy): Eukaryota > Metazoa > Chordata > Mammalia > Artiodactyla > Ziphiidae > Mesoplodon > Mesoplodon bidens. Next base: position 79,279,406 of record NC_138168.1, on the reverse strand, counting down.
AAACAAGAAATGAAGCAAGGAACATCTTAGACTACGAACAGTTTCTGCAAAGGTCCCTCCCTTTTCTGCTTCTCTCATCACCAGCATTTATCATGGCTTTAGTTAGCAAAATACACATAGGAATCCAGCAATATTATATCAGCTATAAGATAAAGAAAGATAAAAAAGATCAGTTAAAGAAAGAATAGGAGGAGGCACTTAGGGTTTAAAATGCTAATTTCTAGGGTAAATCTAACTGGAACAAAATTGGATTTTATACGGCTTATATTTTCTGGATTTTAAAAAATGCACATCCTTCTTTGGCCTATATTTAATAACGACTATTATATATTTGCTCTTTTAATAAACATCTGCAACATGCAAGGCAATGCAGCAAAGCATTCCCCAAGATTAAGAAATTAATAACTGTTTATAATCATGTTTTTTAAAAACTCTAGTAATGGTAAAGCTCTCAGGCAGCACATAGCAGCCACCAATATTTGAAGCTGATATTTTAGCAGAGTAAGACTCCAACCCGGGCAGTGGAGCTAGACTTACCCCAGAAATGTCCACATGAGAGTTTTTACTTCCCACATTTCATTGTATTCAAGTAAAATGGTTTCTGGATAGTTTGGAGATTTGCAGAGAAAAATCCCATTTTAGCCTCTTTTCAAAATAATGCTATGCCTAACTTTGGTGGCCGGGAGAAGAGGTCAGAAGATTTTTAAAGATCTCAACAGTTTAAATAGCTCTTTTGCCAGTCTGGGCAGGAAGACACTGAACTTTCCCCATTCCTGAAAAGAAACTGCTCAAGGCACTAATTTCCCGTTTGTGTTTGTCTCTGGCTCCCAGGTTTCTTTGACATCCGGGAGATGGGTTTGGTCTGAACAAATTAGCAACTGAAGTGAAGAATGGTTGCTTTTATTATTAGATAATCTTTCTCTTACTGATTTTTCTCAGCAGAAGTTGCAAAAGCAGCTCCTTTTAAATGCATTATCGTCCAAAACTCAAAGCCAAGTGGCTAACTAAACAGGAGTCTCTTCCTTCCCACTCAAGCCACAGTCGGGATTCAGAAAAGTGTGGGGAGCTGGTAAAAATGTTTGGCCTTGACCCTCACTTGGGTTTTTCTTTCCTAAAACTGCAAAGTTCCAGTTTGTGTCCTGTCACTCCATCTTTATAAATTTATTTGGTTCTGGTTCATAATTCGCTGTGGAAACTGTTGTTCTGATTTGAAGTCCCTTATCTGTCCCCATCCGACCCCACCACTTTCAGCTGCCCGCTCTTGGGTTCTCCTGAATTCCTTCTCCAGCCCTGGGACTCCAAGGATGAGGGAGGGACTTTGCTGTGGGGGAAACTCATCTGGGACTCCCTCGCTCTTCCTGGGGCCTCTAGCAGCCTAAGCCAAGGGTCCTGGAACCCCTAGACTCCTGGAGAAGCAAGCGCAATGGTGCGTCTCTTCAGAGGGGGTGGAGGTGGTGGGCTTAGAGAGGAGGAGGGCTGATCCGGGGCAGGGCCCAAGGACAATGAAATGGCACTCTTCTTTTTTTTTTTTAAACATATGGAATTTATTGTTTTCTGGTTTTCCCTCCTGACATGATACCATGTATTTACTTATTTATTTTTAATTATTTTTTTAACATCTTTATTGGAGTATAATTGCTTTACAATGGTGTGTTAGTTTCTGCTCTATAACAAAGTGAATCAGTTATACATATACATATGTTCCCATATCTCCTCCCTCTTGCGTCTCCCTCCCTCCCACCCTCCCTATCCCATCCTTCTAGCTGGTCACAAAGCACCAAGCTGATCTCCCTGTTCTATGCAGCTGCTTCCCACTAGCTATCTATTTTACATTTGGTAGCGTATATATGTCTATGCCTCTCTCTCACTTCATCCCAGCTTACCCTTCCCCCTCCCCATATCCTCAAGTCCATTCTCTAGCAGGTCTGTGTCCTTATTCCCATCTTGCCGCTAGGTTCTTCATGACCTTTTTTTTTCTTTTTCTTAGATTCCATATATATGTGTTAGCATACGGTATTTGTTTTTCTCTTTCTGATTTACTTCACTCTGTATGACAGACTCTAGGTCCATCCACCTCACTACAAATAACTCAATTTCATTTCTTTTTATGGCTGAGTACTATTCCATTGTATATATGTGCCACATCTTCTTTATCCATTCATCTGTTGATGGACACTTAGGTTGCTTCCATGTCCTGGCTATTGTAAATAGAGCTGCAATGAACATTTTGGTACATGACTCTTTTTGAATTATGGTTTTCTCAGGGTATATGCCCAGTAGTGGGATTGCTGGGTCGTATGGTAGTTCTATTTTTAGTTTTTTAAGGAAACTCCATACTGTTCTCCATAGTGGCTGTATCAATTTACATTCCCACCAACAGTGCAAGAGGGTTCCCTTTTCTCCACACCCTCTCCAGCATTTATTGTTTGTAGATTTTTTGATGATGGCCATTCTGACCGGTGTGAGATGATATCGCATTGTAGTTTTGATTTGCATGAAATGGCACTCTTGATAAACCTGACATGTAAAGTGGCACATCTGGCTTTTTTCTTGTTTGCTTTTGTCTTTTTGACTACGAGATAGGAAAACTTAAAAGTGATTTGTTTCACCAACCACTGTGGGGTCCAAAAGGGATGTCCTGACCAGTTGTAAGTGAGGATTTTGTCCATGGAGCAATAGCACACAAATAAGAGGTGAGATCAATTATATTACAGGCTTCACCACCTGGAGGACTTTTTTTCTAGAGGGAGCATTGGCGGAAACAATAGGAATTAAACTGTTCTTAAGACCAAGAAAATGAGGAGCGCTACTTACTTTGAAAATAATCATTTGGATATGATCATTATAGCACTTTCATTCAGATTTTCTCTTCCAGGTGCACCCTAGCGTCAAAATTTCCCACTAACTTAAGAATTCTGAGACTGAGATTCTCCAGGAATTTTCCACGAGCAATTTTTCTGAGTGGCACAAACGTGCCTCTTGGAGGGCTGCCCCTAACAGGCCAGTTCTCAGAGGACTCATGAAGTACAGGAAGAAAGCAGGAAAACCTCTATTTACATGAACTTAATCTCATCCTATCTAAATTACTAATTGGAGTATATGATGTGATATACCTAACTTATTAGTGCTATAGCAATATAAGTATAATATTTATAAATAAATACAAATATGTATATTGGATCTGAATGCTCAAGTTTAAAAAAATTGACATTTATGATTTCACACTGTCTCGGGAACCTGGAAATGGCTTAGCTGTGTGATTCTGGCTCAGGGTCTCTCATGAGGTTGCCTTCGGGGGGCTGTTGGTCAGGGTTGTCGTCATCCGCAAGCTCATAAGGAGCTGAAGAATCCACTTCCAGCTCACTCTCTTGGTAATTGGTTATCATCATCAGTTCTCAGCTGGCTGCTGGCACAAGGCTTCAGTCTCTCATTTCATGAGCCCCTCCACTGGGCTGCTCACAAGATGGCAGCCTGCTTTCCTCAAAGTGAGAGATGAGAGAAGGAAAAGCCTTAAAAAGACTGGAGACCACTTTGCTAAAGGCAAAGAAAATCAGTCTTCTTCAATCAAGTCCATAGAAAGTGACTTGTGCTTTATAACCAGAAATTCATAACTGGTATTAGCTGCTGACTATGAATTCATCCACACATCACACAGCTCCCCAAGGATGGGACCACATTTCATACCTTTTTATTTCCCCATGACCTAGTATCGTCCTTGAGAGTGTAAGAGAATTGTTCATGAAGGGTAAACTGGATTGTGAAAGGAGGTTGAGAGGAATGGAGAGGAACTGTTCTTAAGTTAGTTTACTTGGATTTGAGTCTTGGTCAGCCACTTGGTAGCTGTGTGACTTCAGGCAAGTTGTTTAACCTCTCTGTGCTTTGGTTTGCTCAACTCTACAATAAGAATAATATTAATGCCTGCCTTATAAGGTCATGAAGAGTAATTGTGAGGATACATATAAAGAGCTAAGAACAGTGCCTGGCACCTAGAAAATATTTCCAAAGCAGGATTTCTTGTTTTCTGGGGCAGTGGTCTCCAGCCTTTTTGACTATATGCTCCATCAATTAAAAAAAAAAAAGCATTTAGCTTCAATATATGTATACATTATTTATTTAAATATTCCTATCTATAATATATTCTTTCCATTAATTAACCCCTTGGAGCACTAGTACTACAAGGCAAAATGTTATGTGAAGTTTTACCAGGATTGGACTGCCTGCCTGGTAGAATATGGCAGAAGTGATGGTATCACCTCGGAGATTAGGATATGAGGGACCTCTGCTTCCACCTTGGATGCCCACTGGCTCCCACTCTCTTGTTCATTCTCTCATCTCTCACTTTGAGGAAGGCAGGCTGCCATCTTGTGAGCAGCCCAGTGGAGGGGTGCATGAAATGAGAGACTGAAGCCTTGTGCCAGCAGCCAGCTGAGAACTGATGATGATAACCAATTACCAAGAGAGTGAGCTGGAAGTGGATTCTTCAGCTCCCTATGAGCTTGGGGATGACGACAACCCTGACCAACAGCCCGAAGGCAACCTCATGAGAGACCCCAGGCCAGAATCACACAGCTAAGCCATTTCCAGGTTCCCGAGACAGTGTGAAATCATAAATGTCTATTGCTTTAAGGTGTTAAAAAAATGCTATGTGTTTAAAGGACAAATAAACTACTTTTTTTTTTTTTTTTTTGCCATATTGTGCTTCATGTGGGATCTCAGTTCCCTAACCAGGGATGGAACCGGCGCCCCCTGCAGTGGAAGGCAAAGTCTTAACCACTGGACTGCCAGGGAAGTCCCCAAATAAACTACATTTGAATTGGCAAGCCCAAGAATTTTTAGATGCTTATAAAAGAAGAAGATGGTAGATTTTTATGATTTTTAGCCAATGTATATTCCTAGTGGTCACTTGACTATCTGAGTCGAGGGCTCGGTATTTTTTGTGTCACAGTTTGGTGACAGCCATACTCGGCGAGGCTGCCGCATCATTTAGTTTCCGAACAAGATCTAGATCAAGCTCTCAGAGGCAGAGGTACGACCAGGAAATGAGCTCATTAAATGGCAGGCAGAGCCACAGAACAATTTCACAACAAAGACGCTGGTACAGAGCGGACCTGTGCAATGACCACAGAGGCAGAGGCAGGCTGGGCTGTGATAATCCCATGTGCAAATAAAAACCCAGGAGGTGCTCAGTTCAAACCAGTTTAAATAGGACTGTAGGTATAATGGCCTTTTTCTTATACCTGGGGGCTGTTTGAGAGGCTCCAGAATTTTATATGATGACACTAAAACAATACCTATTTTCAGACCTCATCGTGGAGGGGAAAATATATGTAAATTTAAATACCAAAGGGGCAAGATAGCGGTAGAGGATTAAGAGGTACAAACTACTACATATAAAATAAATAAGCTACAAAGATATAGTATACAACACAAGGAACATAGCCAATATTTTATAATACTTTTTAAATTAATTAATTTTATATTAAAGTATGGCTGATTTACAATGTTGTGTTAGTTTCAGGTGCACAGCAAAGTGATTTAGTTAGGTGTACATATATATGTATTTTTTCCCTTATAGGTTATTACAAAATATTGAGTACAGTTCCCTGTGCTATACAGTAGGTCCTTGTTGGTTATCTATTTTATATAGAGTAGTGTGTATATGTAATCCCAATCTCCTAACTGTAATAACTTTAAATGGAGTATAATCTATAGAAAATATCGAATCACTATGTTGTAATAAAATGTTGTAAATCAACTATACCTTAATTTAAAAATTAAAATAAATAAATAACCAATTTTAATGCAGAATAGGCTTAGGATCTGGGAGAGTTTCCCTGGAGGGGCAGGAGGTATCTGGAGTAGCAACCAGGAAAGGTAAAGAGCCCACTGTGGAAGGGGTGATATTGCCAAGGAGGCCAAGCACAAGTCGACCGTTTATCCCATACGGATGAAACTGCAAAGGAGTATAAATGCAGCAACTAAAATCAATATTTGTAAAGGACACAACAGGTTGGCTTGAAGATGATTCAAGTAGGTCTCTCAGGTCTAGGTGGAAATTTGTAGCATCCCATCTTTTCATCGAAAGGAGTGATTTTAAACATCTCTGGCTTTTAAATGTGAGATTTCTTTTTTCTTTCTCCCCCCCACCAGCACCCACGTGGCTTGGGGGATCTCAGTTCCCGACCAGGGATGGAACCCCTGCCCTCTGCAATGGAAGCGCGGAGTCCTAACCACTGGACTGCCAGGAAATTCTCTAAATGCAAGATTTCAATCATACTCAGTTCTAATTTAACAAAGACAATGATTCTAGGATATGACCTTTCTGGGTACTGTGATCTTTTTTTTTTTTTGCAGTACGCAGGCCTCTCACTCTTGTGGCCTCTCCCGTTGCGGAGCACAGGCTCCGGACGCGCAGGCTCAGCGGCCATGGCTCACGGGCCCAGCCCCTCCATGGCATGTGGGATCTTCCCGGACCGGGGCACGTACCCACGTCCCCTGCATTGGCAGGCGGACTCTCAACCACTGCGCCACCAGGGAAGCCCGGCACTGTGATCTTTAATGACAGGTGGCCCACTTTTGGATTCTCACAGCAAAATTAAACAGTAGAACTCTTATGTGACTCTGTTATTTTAACTTGTAGACATTGGGCCTTGTACTGTTGTTCCGTGTGGCATTATTGCATCCTCCACGGTAGATAGCTGTGATAAGGAGGCTGTGGTCCCTGCTGCCCTCTGTGCGCTGCTAGTGGACCACCCTGGTCCCCCACCTACTATAGGAGGTGTGTGTCTCTGTGTGTGTCCAGTACCATCTCCCCAGGTGGAGACTGTTAATATATTGCAAATGAATCAGAGTTTTCTAATTTTTTTTTCCCCCAAAACAGCATCTCCTGTCCTTCCTTGTCACCGAGATCCCATTAATTCTCCAACTTAGCTGTTTAGGCAACTTCTCCCAGTATCCTAGCAGATGGACGCCAGAGGCCCCTATTTAAACACTGGGCTCCTGCCACTCTATGGGCTCCACACATAGTACCCCTCCCCCACCCCCAGCATGTCTGAATTCTCCTCCTCTGTTGAATTTTCTTTTATACAAGTGCTTAAATCTATTTGAGATTTAAAAATAAACAACCACTGAGGTTTGCTCAATGCCCTTAGAGATTGCTTTTCTTTCACAATCCAGTTTCTTGGAAGAACAGTCTCTACAGCACATTGATCTTCACCTTACCCTCTTTCATTCCTCAACTCTCTGCCATCTGGCATCTGTCCCCACCGTGGCAGTGGGCTGCTCTCTTGTCCTGGTCGCCTACAGCAGAGAACAGGCCTCAGCCCCTATCTTTGTTCCCACTGTGCAATTTGACACTGTGGACCGCTCCTCCTGGGAAATTTCTTCGGCGGCCTCCCAGCTCTAACTTTTTCTCAGGCCACTGCATGCTGATCTCCTGCAGAGGTACTTTCGACTGTCTTTTTGTGTAGCTGCTCCTCCAGCCCTGCCCCAGGCCCTCTCCTGTTCTTTTCTCACCTTGTCTCACACTCCATCTCTGTCCTGAGTGGCTCAGCCCATCCACAGCGTTAGTAGCCACTTCATGTCCAAATGTGCCCCTCAGCTCAGGCCCTTTCTGTAACCAGGACAGATTATCCAACTGTGTTTGGTACGTCAACGAGTACAGGCAGACCTCGGAGATTTCCAAGGTTCGGTTCCAGATCACAGCGATAAAGCGAATATCACAGTAAAGTGAGTCACATGAATTTTTTGGCTTCCCAGTGCCTATAAAAGTTATGTTTATACTATACTCTCTATGGAGTGTGCAATAGCATTATGTCTTTAAAAAAACAATGTACATACTTTAATTAAAAATACCTTGGGGGGCTTCCCTGGTGGCGTAGTGGTTGAGAGTCCGCCTGCCGATGCAGGGGACATAGGTTCATGCCCTGGTCTGGGAAGGTGCCACATGCTGCGGAGCGGCTGGGCCCCGTGAGCCATGGCCGCTGAGCCTGAGCATCTGGAGCCTGTGCTCCGCAATGGGAGAGGCCACAACAGTGAGAGGCCCGCGTACCGCAAAAAAAAAAAAAAACCTTGGGTCCGGTGGTTAAGACTCCGCGCTTCCACTGAAGGGGGCGTGGGTTCGATCCCTGGTCAGGGAACTAAGATCCTGCATGCTGTGCAGCACAGCTGAAAAATAAAAACAAAACCCAAAAATATCTTATTGCTAAAGATGCTATCCATCACCTGAGCGAGTCATAATCTTTTTGCAATAATAACGTTTAAGATCACCATTCACAGATCACTGTAACAAATAAGATAAAATGAAAATTTTGCAATATTTCGAGAATTACCAAAATGTGACACAGAGACACAAAGTAAGCAAATGCTGTTGGAAAATTGGTGCCGATAGACTTTCTGGACACAGGGTTGCCACAAACCTTCATTTTGTACAAAACGAAATCTCTGAGAAGTGCCGTGAAACAAGGTATGCCTATAGTTCAAAATGATCTCACTTTGGGCTTCCCTGGTGGCGCAGTGGTTGAGAGCCCGCCTGCTGATTCAGGGGACACGGGTTCGTGCCCTGGTCTGGGAAGATCCCACATGCCGCGGAGCAGCTGGGCCCGTGAGCCATGGACGCTGAGCCTGCGCATCCGGAGCCTGTGCTCCGCAATGGGAGAGGCCACAACAGTGACAGGCCCGCGTAACGCAAAAAAACCACAAAAAAACAAAAAACAAAAACAAACTAAGCCTGAACTCAGTCTCCGTTACAGGTAAGTGTCAGCCACCGGAGAGCAACATAAAGCAGAAGGCGGCCACCTCATCTGCCAACGCCTGCAGACTCTTCTGACCAAGCCCGCGCTGTGTCGCTATTCTTAGTCCTGGTTTTTCCCAGCCCAATCTGGAGTAGAAATTCAAAGACTTCTCTACCTATGATAAACGGCTGTCCCTTCCCCTTTTATTTCTTGATTTTTACCTTTTGCTCTGTAGTCTTTATTAGTGTGTGTTCTGGACATAATAAAATATGGCTAATTCATGTAAGCAAAAGATTGTGGAGAGCTAGCAAAGCATTGCCATTAATAAGATGACTAGCTGAGGGTAAAAAGAGGTCAAAACTGGTTTTCTTTGTTTTAGAAAGTCCAAACTCCTTTTCTTACCGATTATCCTAGGTAGCTGTGAGGGATTGTTTGTTTTTTAAGCCTCTTGAATTCAAACTGCGTAAAGCTTTTTTTTTTTTTTCAAATGTATAAAATAACTGGGACTCACATCTACTAATACGTACGAGGCCTCACTGTGTAGTTTCAATGACTGTAAATGCTCCCTTTAAATTTAGTGTAATTTCTTAATCAAAATGTTTGGAAACCAATAGGAATGTTTACCCGTAGGTAATCAATTAACTGTGGCTCCAACAACTTTGTTTGTGATTTTATTTCGGAAGGGATTCTTTCTTCCTTAGTAACACTGGCTGGGTTGTGTTGTTGTAAAAGCAGCAATGTGAATTCGTGAGATTATTTGGGATTTTCCCGGGTTGGGAGCGTCTCACTAGCCAGTTGGAGGGCAGAGAGAGGAATCGCAGTGTCGGGGGGAGCACCTGAGTCTTGGGGGCAGCATGTACATACAACAAGTGGAGACTGTGGGTGGAGAGAGCAGGAGGTGTCACGCTGGGGCCCAGAACACAGCCTTCGCTGTCACATAGACCCAGCTCTGCCACTGTGACCTTGGAGGAGCTGCTTCTTGTCTTAGTCTTTGTTTTCTGTTTTCTCATGTGTGAAGTGGGGATATAAAACCCAACTCAGGGCTTCCCTGGTGGCGCAGTGTTTGAGAGTCCGCCTGTCATTGCGGGGGACACGGGTTCATGCCCCGGTCCGGGAAGATCCCACATGCCGCGGAGCAGCTGCGCCCGTGAGCCATGGCCGCTGAGCCTGCGCGTCCGGAGCCTGTGCTCTGCAACGGGAGAGGCCACAGCAGTGAGAGGCCCACGTACCGCAAAAAAAAACCCAAAACCCAACTCATACAAGATTGTTAAAAAGATTCCATGAGATAAAAGATGCAAGGCTTTTAAGCCCAATAGATAAAGATTTGCTACTGTTACTGTTGCAATACCAGCTTCAATACTTACTGACTCTGGAAGGTTGGGCAAGGCTGAGGAAACTTGGTTCCTCATTTGTAAAATGCAGCTATTAATACCTGCTTCTGGGGTGACTGTGAGAATGAAAGGATAGAATAGTGTACGTGACGAGTGCCTGACACGTAGCATGTGGTCAGCTTGGTCCTGGTGCCTCCTTTCCACCCCCGACCCCCTCGTGGACTCAGAATTAGATGGAATTCTGCCCACTAATTGTTTAGATTTATCTGGAAGAGGTAGCCATTGTATTTGGAGCCCGATAGAAGGACTGGCCACGGAATAATAGAAAACACCATTTTCAAGTCCCCTTATAATGTGTTTTGGTCATATCTGTGAGGTTACAACATCATTTATTCATTCATTCATTCCTCAAACTGTAACAGTCTACTACTCCCAGGCCTTGGGTTAAACACTAGAAACAGCATGATAAGCAACAGCTCCTGCCCACTGGGAGTTCACGATCTGTGGGAAGACTGCAGAGGATTACAATTCAAATAGATGGAGATGGGCCTGGGATCCAGCTGGCTTCTGAGGAAGGGCCGGGGAGGATGGGTCAGGGAAGGCGGGCTTGGGCAGGTTGCAGACTGAATCCGGAAGGGTGATGGGGTGAAGGGTAAGTCAGTGACAGCCACATGGACATAGAGGGGGAATAGACTATGAAAGGCGTCCACAGAGGGACGAGCATGGACAAAGGCACGAGTGAATGAGAGAAAGCTCGTTGCATCCAGGAGCTTTGGGCAGATTACCAGGACTGGAGCACACAGTGTACATTCTGGGGGTATTTGCGGCTAAGAACTGAATATGGTGTTAGAGGGGTGGCCCCAGAGGCAAGCCAGGGTCAGATCATAAAGGATCTTATAAAGGTTAGGATAGTTTCAGATGGCCTTTAGGGAGTCATTGAAGAGTTTTTCTTTTGTGTTTTTCTGCACCTGTAAGAATTATTAATAAATATATTCCATTCATTAACTGGGTAACAAATAGGATTTTCATTATAATTGTTTAATTTTATTTTTTCAAATTATCACATCCAAAATGGACCTTTTGGGGGCATAGAGTGTTATGAATTTGAATGCAAGTGGAATTTCTTGTAATAATCACCACAATCAAACTACAGAATGGTTCTGTTACACACACCCCGAAATCCCTTCTGTTACCTCTTTGTAGTCATACCCGTCCCCCCCACCCTGACCACCTGCAACTATTGATCTGTTCTCCATCACTATAGTTTTGCCTTTTTGAGAATGCCATACAGGTGGCATCTTATAGTATATAAACTTTTGAGACTGGCTTCTTTTATTCATCCCAATGTATGTGAGATTCCTCCAAGCTGTCCTACGTATCAGTACTTTTTCCTCTTTATCACGGGTAGTGTTCTGCTGTATGCACATAGAAGTTTGTTTATCCATCCCTCAGAGAAGGACATTTCACTGAAGAGTTTTTTAGCTCTCAGAAGAAGAGATGGGAAGAGGACTTGACCAGGGGGAGGGAACAATTTCAGGAAACTAAGACAGTGGCCATGAAGCCAGAATAAAAGGGGACAGGTAGAGAGATTTCTGGGAGGGAGAATGGACAGGGCATGAATGACTAATTGGATATGAGCTGGAGTGAGGAAGACAAGTCCTGGATGAAGCCCAGGTTTCCGGTTTGGAAGATAATTGGGATTATAAACTAGAGAACTCAGAAAGAGGAGCATGATGCAAATCGTGTCAGAGGCCCAGGTTTGACCTCACTGTGAAAGTCCTTCGTGGAAGGATGAAAATATGTGCACATGGCACATAGCAGAGGCTCAATAAAGGCAGATAACTGGGAGCCTCACGCGTCCCAGGCACAGGTCTATTGCTACAGGCACAAAGGTGAAAATAACAGTCACTGATGCTAAAGAGTCAGATCTGTAAGTGGGTCATTTTAATATAACTGTGACAAGTGCTAAACTGGAGATGTGTACTGGAGATTTCCAAAGTATGCAGGAAGGGCCCTGAGCTGAGCCTGGGCTATCAGGGATGGCTTCCTGGAGGAGGAAGTGGCTGAAAGCTTGATGCAAAATCTTTCCTTTGAGAAAAACACTCTCCTCCAGATGGAACCACTTACTTTGCAAATATCGACAGGGAGGGACGACAGTTTAACTCTTCGGCATCAGGGGCACGCTAGTCTGCAGTAGATAACCAGTTCATCTAAAGCAAAGGATGCGGGAAAAGTTTGAGTGGACGTTGGGATGAAAACCTAGCATCTGGGAGTAGGGGTTGAGTTACCTAATTTGGGAAAGCCGACTAAGCAATTAGAATCAATCAGGACCTTTTAAAAATTCAGGTAACTGAGCTTTGCCACAGACCAAAATCATAGGCTCTCTGGGCATGTGGTATTTAAAAAAACAAAACAAAAAAAACCCAGAAAATGACTCTGCAGATGATTCTTAATGTAAAGTTGGGTAAGACCCTAGAGTATCTGGATAGTTTGCTGGCACAGCCCGGGGATACTAAAAGTTACCCACCCTGATCTTTGCCACAGACACAGTCTGAATCTCCATCCTCACAAATGCTGGCCATTGGTCATGAGGAAATAGAGCGTGTGAACGATTCAGTCCAGCCCTTCCTTATTCTTGAAAAACCAACTCCAAGAACAGGTTTCACTGACTAGTGGTTAGTTGTCCTTATTTATAGCCAAATAACCCTAGGGCACCCAATAAAAAATCATAGGCAAGTTAAATGCATGTGTTTTATAAAACAGCAATAATAGCTATAATTTTTTGAGTTCTTACTATGTCTCAATTTTTGCATATGCATAAAAGTTTCTCATCTTTCTGACAACTTGGGGAGAGAATTGTGAAATAGGCCCATTATTACTCATTCAAGTTTGTGCGTCTCCCAGGGGCTGAACCATCAGATTCCAAGTCTCGTTCTTTCTGTTATAACAGATAAATGACCTTGAAAGATCTGTAATGAGGACAAGAGTAACCAGTCAGAAAAATGCTGAAGGAACCAGTAAGAAACAGAAATATGGTAATTAAGTGCATAATCAATCTGGTAGAGGAGATAATGAAAACGAAACAAATGAAGGAAGAGCGAATGAATAGAATTTAGGACAAGCATCTGTTAACAAAAGAGACTGAAAAGTCTGAGGGAATCTTTTGTGAAAAATAATGAAATAGGCCCAGCATGTCCTGACCCATGTTTTATGTGTGTGCAAAGCTGGTGTTTATAGTTATTCCTGAACACTCCTTATCCTACCCCACTTCCCGGGTTTTTTGACCTCAGGAAAATAGGTCTAAAGAAACTGTTTCTGTCGTCTCCAGCTGTCCTAATTGTCCATCAAATCCAGCCTTTGTTGCTCTTGCATCCTCTCAGCCTCTGGGTGCAGCTTCAACTTGGTCTCTAATTGTCTTAGATGCTGAGGACTGACAGCTGAATCCAAGTCGCAGAGACACAGACCTTGACCTTAATAACACATTGACCTACAAAACACATCAATTAATATAGATAGGAAGAGATGGAAGACAGAGAAGAGAAAAAGCAGGCAAAGGATCATCAAAAGAGGAATAAAGGGACTAAGAGGCAAGCAAGTGGACCAAAGACATCTGGATTAATGACAACGTGGCCAAGATATGGCTTTAACACAGACTGTGAAGCGTCATGGTAACGAGAGCTCACAGCTACTTTTTTTTTTTTTCCCAATCTAGGCCAAAATAAAAGAGTTAAATATAGTCTGGAATTTTTTTTTTTTTTAAAGAAGATGTTGGGGATAGGAGTTTATTAATTTATTTATTTATGCTGTGTTGGGTCTCCGTTTCTGTGCGAGGGCTTTCTCTAGTTGTGTCAAGCGGGGGCCACTCTTCATCGCGGTGCGTGGGCCTCTCACGATCGCGGCCTCTCTTGTTGCGGAGCACAGGCTCCAGACGCGCAGTCTCAGTAGTTGTGGCTCACGGGCCTACTTGCTCCACGGCATGTGGGATCCTCCCAGACCAGGGCTTGAACCTGTGTCCCCTGCATTAGCAGGCAGATTCTCAACCACTGCACCACCAGGGAAGCCCTAGTCTGGAATTTTGTTAGATATAAATAAAAACTTTTGAGGAGTAAGATGGGTTTTAATAAAGGAAAGGATTATACACAGAGCTATATAAATCACCCTTCTGCATAATTTTTGTTTGTTTTTATTGAAATATAGTTTATTTACAATGTTGTGTTAGTACAGCGAAGTGATTCAGATATGTGTGTGTGTATATTTTCAGATTTTAGATACTTTTCCATCATAGATTAGTACAAGATATTGAGTATAGTTCCCTTTGCTGTAAAGTAGGTCCTTTTCCCAGATAATATTGAGGCATAATTATTATTCTCCAGCACAAGCTATATGCATGGCAGAATACTGGGCACTTCAAATACATTCATTGCTTCATTTAATCTTTTTAGGAACTCCCAAAATAAATATTATTACCCACATTTTACAGAAAAGTAAACTGAGACTCAATGACGTTAAAGGGACTTTCCTGGGACACATGTAGTGAGTGGCATGGCTGGGTTTAGACCAAATTATTTTTGACCCTAAAATTGATGCTCTTTCCACCATATCAGCAGGAAACATGGTCTTGAGTTGGTTCAGACCAGGTGATGACTAATTCAACATGGGTGGGCACCAATCCTGTCTTATCTTAGAGACTGGATGGAAGAAGAGAGGAAGGAGAAAAGAGGAGCTGAGGACCTCACATGGGACAAGCCTCATGGTACGGCCTCCCTCAAAAAAGCCAAGGAGGGCTTCCCTGGTGGCGCAGTGGTTGAGAATCCGCCTGCCAATGCAGGGGACACGGGTTCGAGCCCTGGTCCGGGAAGATCCCACATGCCACGGAGCAGCTGGGCCCATGTGCCACAACTACTGAAGCCTGCGCGCCTAGAGCCCATGCTCCGCAACGGGAGAGGCCACTTCAATGAGAAGCCCGCACACTGCAACGAAGAGTAGCCCCTGCTCACCACAACTAGAGAAAAGCCCGTACGCAGCAACGAAGACCCAACATGGCCAAAAATAAATAAATAAATTTATTAAAAAAAAAAAAAAAAAAAAAAGCCAAGGAAAACCTTCACCCATTTCCTTTAGGTAAACCCTTTTGGATTTGTATAGCTGATAGTAGCACTGCATTGTATGCCTTACAAGCACTGTCCTGAGCACTGTTTTCTGGATTGCCCCAGGCCATGTGGACAGCACTGAATACAGAGGGAACAAATCTCTCACCCAGGTTCCAAATGTAAGAAAAAAAGATGTCAGCCAAAATGACAGAGAAAGGACCTCTGAAAATTCTCTTCTCCATAAAAGTAATAAGAAAACTGGCCTGTGTTCTAGTGTACAATTTCAACTCCCTAGGGTAATCCTAAAGAGAGTCCTTTAAAAAACTCTAAAGCCAGGTTGAAATGAAAAGACCCTAGACAGTAACTTGAATTCACATGGAGAAATAAAGGGCACTGGTGAAGGTAACTACATAGGTAAATATAAAACACAGTACAAATTTATTTTTTGTTTGTCACACTTTTCTTCTCCTATCTGATTTAAAGGAGAACTTCATGCAGCAATAATTGTAAATCTGTGTGGATGGGCATACAAGGCATGTGTATACATCGTTTAAAAGTATAACTTGTACGACAACAACAGCACAAAGGAGGGGGAAGGAACAGGTCTATATATGATTGTGTATATGATTGAAATTAAGTTGTTGTTCATCTAAGTTAGGTTGTTATCAATTAGGATGTTAATTTTAATCCCCAGGGCAACCACTAAGAAAACAGCTAAAAAAAATTTAGTAAAAGAAACTACTAGGGAATTGAAATGGTACACGAGAAAAGAACTTTATTAATTATTATTATTTAACACACAGGATGGCAGTATGGAGGAACAGAGAAACAAAAAGACATAAGAAATAGAAAATAAAGGACAAAATTACAGGCATAAATCCTACTTTGTCAGTAATTACATTAAACATAAATGAATTAAATATTCAAATTAAAAGGCAAATATTGACAGAATGGATGATAAAAAACAAAAACAACCCTATGATCCAACTGTTTGCTGTCTACAGGAGACACAGTTCAGATTCAAAGACACAAGTAGGTTGAAAGTAAAAGTTTGAAAAAAAGATAAACCACACAAACAGTAACCAAAAAAGAGCTAGAGTGGCTATACTAATACCAGATAAAAATAGACTTTAAGACAAAAACTGTTAATAAAGACAAAGAATGACATCCATCAAGAGTGCTCTTAAGAACAATTGTTCTCATAAGATTGTTATACCTTATAACAATTGTAAGCTGTTATGGACTAAATTGTCCCCACCCCCACACCCTGCACTTTATATTTTGAAGCTCTAAACCCCCGAACCTCAGAGTGTGAACATACTTGGATATAAGGCCTTTAAAGGGATAAAGATGTTAAAGTAAGGCCTTTAGAGTATAATCTTATTTGACTGGTGTCTTTATAAAAAGAGGAGATTAGGACATATGGAGAGACACCAGGGTGGGCAGAAGACAACCATGTGAAGAAGCAGCAAGAGAGTGCCCATCTGCAAGCCAAGGAGAGAAGTTTCAGAAGAAACCAGCCCTGCTGGCACTTTGATCTTGGACTTCCAGGATCCAGAACTTAAAAAATTAATTTCTATTGTTTAAGTCACTCAGTATAGGGTATTTTTTATGCCAACTCTGGCAAACTAATACATAAACATATATGCACTTAACAACAGAGTCCCAAATAAAAGAAACAAAAACTGACAGAAATGAAGCGAGAAATAGACAATTTAACAATAATAGTTGGAGACTTCAGTACCCTACTTTCAATAATAGATAGAACAACTATACAGGAGATCAAAAAGAAAATAGAAGAATAAACAAGACTATAAACTGTTTAGAACTAATAGACAGATGTTAAATTAATCCACCTAACTACTCCAACCAACAGCAACAGAATGTACATTCTTCTCAGGTGTATATGGAATATTCTCCAGGATAGGTCATATGTTAGACCATAAAATAAGTCTTTTTTTTTTTTTTTTTTTTTGGCTGCACCATGCAGCATGCAGGGCCTTAGTTCCTTGACCAGGGAACAAATCCGTGCCCCTTGCCATGGCAGCATGGAGTCTTAACCACTGGACCGCCAGGGAAGTCTCAACAAGTCTTAAAAAATTTAAAAGGACTGAAGTCATACAAAATATATTCTCTGACTACAATGGAATGAAATTAGAAACCAAAAACAAAAAGGAATTTGGGACACCCACAAATAAGTGGAAATTAAACAACACAGTCCTAAATTAGCAATAAATAAAAGAAAAAAAATCACAAGGGAAATTAGAAAATACGTTGAGATGAATGGAAATAAAAACATAACATACCAAAACTCATGGAATTCAGCTGGAACACTGACTAGAGGGAAATTTATAGCTGTAAATGCCTATATTAACAAAAAAATATTTCAAATCAATAATCTAAACCTCCACTTTAAGACATTGGAAAAAGAAGAGCAAACTAAACCCAAAGAAAGCAGAAGAAAGGCTATAATAAAGATAATAATATAAATAAGTGAAATACAGAATAGAAAAAAAATAGAGAAAATCAACAAAACCAAAAGTTTATCTTTGAAAAAAAATCAACAAAACTGACAATTTAGCTTGACTGACAGAGAAGAAGAGGGAAAACTCAAATTACTAAAAGCACAAATGATAGAAGAAACATTATTCTAGGCCTTACAGAAATAAAAAGAATTGTAAGGAAATATGTATTTTGAACAATTGTGTACCAGCAAATCAGATAATCGATATGAAATGGACAAAGTTCTAGAAAAGTACAAACTATCTAAACTGATTCAAGAAGACATAGAAAATCAAAATAGAAGATTGAATTAGTAGTAACAAGAAAAAAACAAAACAAAACTTCCCACAAAGAAAAGCCCAGGACCAAAGGCAAGAAAAGAAAGGGGTAATGGACTCATAATAGACCAGAGGTAGGAAAAGGAGGGAGAATTCCAAGCCCTCAATTATCCTAAACTTCCTTTTAAAAAGATTTATGAAGAAAAACACATAAAATTTACCATCTTAACCAATTTTAAGTGTAAAGTTCAGTAGTGTTAAATATATTTATGTTGTTGTGAAACAGGTCTCCAGAAAATTTTCATTTTGAAAATCTGAGACTCCATACACATTAAACAATAACAACCTTTCCTCCCCTGTTCCAGCAACCACAATTTAACATTCTGTTTCTATGAATTTGACTACTTTAGATACCTCACATAAGTGGTATCATGCAATATTTGTCTTTTTGTTGGCTTATTTCATTTAGCATAGTGTCCTCAAGGTTCATTCATGTGGTAGCATGTGGTAGGTTAGCCTAGATTTTTAAAGCTGAATGACATTCCATTGTATGTATATACCACATCTTGTTTGTTCATTCATCCAACAATGGGTACTTGGGTTGCTTCCACCTCTTGGCTATTGTGAGTAGTGTGCTGCTGTGGACACAGTGTGCAAAAATGTCTTCAAGATCCTGTTTTCAATCCTTTTGGATATACATTCAAAACTGGGATTGCTGGATGCTGCGGTACATTTATTTTTATTTTTTTGAGGACCCTCCATCCTGTTTCCCATAGGGGTTGCACCACTTTATAATCCCATGAATACTGCACAAGTGTTCAATTTCTCCTCATCCTCACCAACACTTGTTATTTTCTCTCTCCCTCTCTGCTTTTAATTGATAATAGTCATCCAAATGGGTGTGAGGTAATATTTTATTGTGATTTTGATCTGTGCTTCTCAGATAATTACTAACGCTAACCATCTTTTCATATACTTGTTGGTCATTTATATATCACCTTTGGAAAAATGTCTATTCAAGTTCTTTGCCCATTTTTTAATTTTATTTTTATTTTTTTTGCGGTACGCAGACCTCTCACTGTTGTGGCCTCTCCCGTTGCGGAGCACAGGCTCCGGACGTGCAGGCTCAGCGGCCATGGCTCACGGGCCCAGCCACTCCGCGGCATGCGGAATCCTCCCGGACCGGGGCACGAACCCGTGTCCCCTGCATCAGCAGGTGGACTCTCAACCACTGCGCCACCAGGGAAGCCCTCCAATCTTACTTTTAAAGCTAATTTCCCACCCCATGCACCCTCAGGCGCATCCACCTTTATTTAGTGACTCTCAAACTCAAATATGCATCAGAATCTCCTGGAGGGCCTGTAACACCACAGATTGCTGAGTCCCACCACAGGGGCTTTATTTTTTTGTTTGTTTTTTTAGCTATGCCGTGTGTCTTGTGGGATCCTAGTTCTCTGACCAAGGATCGAACCCGGGCCCTCGACAATGAAAGCGCAGAGTCCTAACTACTGGACCGCCAGGAAATTCCCTCACCACAGGGTTTTTGATAGAGTAGGTCTGGGTCTTGGGGACTGAAAGGTCTGACAGGTCTGACAAGTTCTCAGGTAATGCTGATGCTGATGGTCTGGGGACCACACCTTGAGAACTGTTTTTCTCGTCAAACTCAATCCCTCCATGTTCTTTGGAAATTATTGTCATGCCTTCACGCCTTTTCTCATGTTCTCATGTGGATGTTTCTCATCCACACACCTCCTCTGTGAACTTTCCCTGAACCCTCAAGCTGGAAGGAAATCTCTCTCCTTCTTAGTTTCCATGGCACTTTATATATTTTTTGTCCCTTACCACCTTTTATACTTATTTATGTACCAGTCATATGCTCTACTAGGATAATAAACTTTTTAATTTAATTTAATTTTTTCTTTGGCTGCATTGGGTCTTCGCTGCTGCGCGCAGGCTTTCTCTAGTTGCGGCGAGAGGGGACTACTCTTCGTTGCGGTGCACGGGCTTCTCATTGTGGTGGCTTGTCTTGTTGCAGAGCACGGGCTCTAGGCGCATGGGCTTCAGTAGTTGCAGCACGCGGGCTCAGTAGCTGTGGCTCGCAAGCTCTAGAGCACAGGCTCAGTAGTTGTGGTGCATGGGCTTAGTTGCTCCATGGGATGCGGAATCTTCCCGGACCAGGGCTTGAACCCATGTCCCCTGCACTGGCAGGTGGATTCTTAACCACTGCGCCACCGGGGAAGTCCTAGGATAATACACTTTTTGATGTCAGTACTCACGTTTAATTTAGCTTTGTGTGGCTGAAGGGTGCCCAGCACAGTACTTCACCAGTACTAGGCATGCAATGGTATTTGTTAAATGGATTATAAAAACAAGGAAATGCCCAGCGACTAAAAAGACAGCAACATTACAAAATTAAATAAAAGACATAGGAAAAGTGAGGAAATGCATAGTGAAGTGGAGTTGGGGAGGGGGAGTTGGGGAATTCTTTCCTAAAGGGAATTTTGTTTTGCCAACTAAATGGAAAACAAAAATAGACCAGGTCTTCCCAGCTGTTCTGTTTGTCTGTTTTCTTGCAGCTGTGTTAGAATTCTTTTTCTTTTCTTTTCTTTCTTTCTTTCTCTTTCTTTCTTTCTTTCTTTTTTTAGGCTACAATTGCTAATCACTATGCCAGTAGGGCCCTTGTGATTTAAAAAAAAAGAAAGAAAAAGATTAATGACTTTAATTCCCAAACACTTAGGAAATTGAAGCGTGGAGGCATGCAGCGTTCTGGAGTATTGACTGGAAATCTATACTGGATGTGTTTTCATCTCATGAAAGATCAAGACACCTTTCCCCAAGGAAAATTAGACAGGTGCTGGTACAGTGTAAAAAAACAAGTGTTGAGGGAATCACATGAATTAGTTCTCTATAAATGAAATTTTAAATGAATGTTTATAAAATGATCTCAATGTATTGGGATGTATCCCAATGTATCTTTATTACATTTATGGTTCCACTTCTCTGGCAGGTTGGACTGGACCGATTTCCAATTTTTGCTTCTTAGTGTGTTTATTAAGATAGCCTTCATTTAAAACTAGCAATATGCAATAGGTTGTTTCCTCTGCCATACTGTGCCCTATGGATGGGCAGAAGACCCTTGAGCCTGGAATGTGGTCCCACTGCAAACACCATGAGCCAGGGAAAGAAGCAAACCACAGAGAGCTCAAGGGTTTCTGCTGGAAATGTGTCCTGAGCACCCTTTGGAAATTTCTGTGATTTTTGTCCCCATGGCAGTGGTTTCCTGTGGGTCCGGGCTGCTCCCCTAGGATCGTTCTATTCAGCTGGTTTCCATTTCCATTTTTGTTTGCTTGCTGTTTGGACACTTAGGCAGATCCTATTGTGTTATCCAGTCATTTCTGTCCCCAGGTGCACTACCAGAGCGTTCTAAGTGCTAGACATGTGTTACTCTTTAATGGTACATAGGAAACTGAGAGAATCTTGAGAGCTGGCCTGAAAAACATATTAGGCTCTCACTATGCTTCATCTTTTAAAATGATTTCTCCATGGTGTGGTTGCACCTGGAAGAACTGGAAATCAACCACTCAATTAGGAGCCTAAGATTCTATGAAATTAAACATGTCCTGAAATTAATCATTTTTTCTCATTTCTTCCGTGAACATCTCAGCAGTCAAATTATCTCCTGCTACTAGGGAATATTCAAGAGTAAGAATTTGGAAGCTCTTTCTAAAAAACTTTACATAAGACTTTAAAATAGACTTTTGCATTTATATGCAAATTCATCTTTAAAAAATTTTATCTATGTATGCTGAGGGAAAAGATGAGGATGCCTAGGTATGTCTGTGTGGCAAAGTTGGGGCCTGTTTTTTTCTGGTTGGTGCCTTGGGGAAATTAAAGTGTGGTTATAAGGCTGAATGAAATTTAACCCACATGTTGAAAATCCTGGAGGAAATTGAATACATCACATATGAACCTGTTCTATTATCACACAAAAGAATTATTTTGATGTTCAACCAGGGCAGAGCTAAAAGTGACACTAAGCTGGACATCAGTCACCCTCTGTTTCTGCAAGGACTTCCAGTACATAGTGACCATATTTAACCATGAATTGGACAGAGATGCTGAAATGCATTCTAATGAAGACAGAGTAGAAATAAAATTGAGAAAGATGATTTTGAGTACCCCCAATTTTTTCTTTTCCTCTTAAAAGTTGTTGTATTTTAACATTTTGGAAAATAGAAGCCATAACTACACATATAGAAGACATTAAAAAAAAATCTGCCCAGTAATAACCCCTGTTCTTGGGAAGTTTCTCCTTGCATCACTTCAAACCTATGATGCTCGTGGGAGCAGCCATGCTCTTTTGTGACCTGGCCCCCTGCCTATGGTTGATTGAATGAAAGGTAATACCAATGATTCCCTTCCCTGGGATATCTGAAACTAATTCCAGGGATGATCATCAATGTCCATAACCAGTGCCTGCTGGCTGAACAACAGCCCTGTTAGAGACTAGGGAAGATAGGGAGTCCCTCTTTAGAGGCAGAAGTTGTTAAGTGTGACTTGAGGAGCCATGTTTTCTGCATGTAGACAAAGCCAATTGTAGTGAGTAGGAGTGAAGCCAACAGAGAATCAAGGGATGGAAAAAGACTCCTGAAGATGTTGAAACTCTTGGTCCCAGTTGCTCCAGTGGGCCAGCTGGATTCTTGTTCTTCTACAGCTGCATTGCTCAATCATTCCTTGGGATCTGGGAGCAAGTAAATTTCAGTTTTGGCCCAAATTATCTCAAGTTCAGTTTTTTTCCCCCATAACAAAGAGTCCTGATTCAACATTAAAAATTATATTTTCACGTACACATTACCTTTCAATCTTGTCAACAAGTAGGCATAATTTTTATACAGTTGTAATTAGCAGTTTCACATAATTTTTATCTTGCTTTCTTTTATTTAATAGTGTATTATTAATTTTTAATATATTTAAAATATTGTTATATTTGGTACTTAAATGTCTTAAATTATATATTAATAATAATCAGTAAAAATATAATATTTAATATAAGAAGGCTTATTGCTACACAGTATTCAGAGTGATCATATTTTTTAAAATAAATTTATTTATTTATTTATTTATTTATTTTTGGCTGTGTTGGGTCTTCATTGCTGTGCGCAGGCTTTCTCCAGTTGCGGCGAGTGGGGGCTACTCTTCGTTGCGGTGTGTGGGATTCTCATTGCTGTGTCTTCTCTTGTTGCGGAGCACGGGCTCTAGGCATGCAGGCATCAGTAGTTGTGGCACGTGGGCTCAGTAGTTGTGGCTCGCAGACTCTAGAGCTCAGGTTCAGTAGTTGTGGCACACAGGCTTAATTGCTCCGCAGCATGTGGGATCTTCCTGGGCCAGGGCTCGAACTTGTGTCCCTTGCATTGGCAGGCAGATTCTTAACCACTGTGCCACCAGGGAAGCCCCAGAGTGATCATTTTAATGTTTATGAAATATTCCATCTCATGACAATTAAGAGTTATCCTTTCTGGACAAATACCATATGATATCACATATATGTGGAATCTAAAATATGACACAGGGAATTCCCTGGCAGTCCAGTGGTTAGGACTCTGCACTTTCACTGCCAAGAGCCCGGGTTTGATCCCTGGTCGGGGAACTAAGGTCCTGTAATCCGTGAGGCATAGCAATAAATAAACAAATAAATAAATAAATAAAATATGACACAAATGAACCTATCTATGAAACAGAAACAGACTCACTGACATAGAAAAGAGACTTGTGGTTGCCAAGGGGGAGAGGGTTGGGGGAGGGATGGAGTGGGAGGCTGGGGTTAGAAGATGTAAGCTATTATATATGGAAGGGATAAACAACAAGGTCCTACTGTATAGCACAGGGAACTATATTCAATATCTTATGATAAACCATAATGGAAAAGAATATAAAAAATAGGATGTATATATATATATATATATATATGTATAACTGAATTACCTTGCTGTACAGCAGAAATTAACACAACATTGTTTTTTTAAAAAATATTTATTTATTTGGTTGCGCTGGGTCTTAGTTGCGGCTGGTGGGCTCCTTAGTTGTGGCATGCGAAACCTTAGTTGCGCTATGCATGTGGGATCTAGTTCCCTGACCAGGGATCAAACCTGGGCCCCCTGCATTAGGACCGTGGAATCTCAACCACTGTGCCACCAGAGAAGTCCCACAGCATTGTAAATCAGCTATACTTCAATAAAAAAATGTTGAAAAATAAAGAGCTATACTTTCTTGAGTGTTCTTTCTGTTTCAAGTACTAGATATATATTACACATATTCCTAATAACAACCACAGAGGAATTATTGTCTCCAGTGTAGTGATATGAGAAGTGGTTTAGAGAGGCAAAGTTACTTGCCCAAAATCACATAGAAAGCAATAGACTAAGTCTTGGTCTGTCCCACTGCAAAGCCATCCCTTCTTTCCATGCAACGTGGCATTTTCCTACCATGGTGTATTAGTCTGCTCAGGCTGACATAACAAAATATCATAGACTGTGGTGCTTAAACAACAGATATTTATTTTCTCGTGGTTCTGGAGGCCAGGTGTCCAAGATCAAGGTGTCAGAAGATTGGATTCCTTCTGAGACCTCTCTCTTGTACATGGCCGCCTTCTTACTGGTCCTCATATGGTCTTTGCTCTGTGCGCACACATCCTTGGTGTCTCTGTGTCTAATCTGCTCTTATACTGGCACCACTTAGATTGCATTAGGGCCCAACATAACTGCCTCATTTTAACTCAATCACCACTTTAAAATCTCTATCTCCAAATATAGTCACTTTCCAAGGTACCCGGGGTTATGGTGTCAACATATGAATTTTGAGGGGACACGATTCAGCCCATAGCACAATTTACTATAGCAATTCCACCCTTGGCTGACATTTACCTTCCTGGATTTTGGATGCTTTGAATTTGGTTAGATATTTGGCTTTTAACTCTGTGCTTCTGCTGAGTTTTTGAAAAAAAATCCTTTTTTCATCTGCAAACACAAAGAGTGTTTAATCTAAAGATATGCACATTGTGTCCGATTGTTGGACTCCATTATATGTTATTCTGTTGTGTCCAGTTAGTCTCCCTTTATTAATATACTAAACAAATATTTATTGAACAGCCAGCATGTGTTAAATATGAACATGTCGTGTAAATATGAAGAAATATGATATCACTGGGAAAATGAAGGTGAATCAGCCGTAGATCCTGTCTGATGCTTTTTGTCTAGTACAGAAAAAAAGACCAAAAAAACCCCAATAATTATAGTAAAAGGGATAAAGGTTTAAAGCATAGTGTACTTTAAGAGATGTACAGAAAAATATTGTAGAAATTCTGAGGAAGAAAAGATAATTTGCAGCTGGGAAGACTGGGGAAGACTTTCAGAGAAGATTAGCTGGGACCTGAGCCATGAGTAGTGTTTGAACCTGTTGAAGGACAAAGGCATTTCAGGAGCAGAGACCAGCATCGGTGCTGAGCTTGCCAGACGGACCTGGAAGGCCAGTGTCCTCCAAAAGGAAGCACTAAATGAGGGCCCAGACATCTCCAAACGGCAGGAGGAGAAAAGAGGTCAGCACTGTGATTTATCAACCTGAAACGTATTATTAAGCCAGAAGATGAAGTTTATTTTCCTTTCAGATAATATTACCCTGCTTATTTCCCATCCATTCCTCCCTCCATCGCAATCTGACTTCTAAAGTCAGCAAAACCTCCTAAGTACCAAAGGCAGTGGTCCCCGCTCAGTATGCATCCCACTTACCTTTCTGAGGAATTATACTTTTCTCCTTCTTGAAGCTTTCTCCTCCCCTGCCTCTGTGATGCCCCTTTCTCCTGCCCCTCGTCTCCCCTCCTCTTTGGTCCACTCCCAGATCTGCACTTCCTGGCTCCATTCCCACCCTGTACACCTTGGCATTTTTAAGCGTTCACTTCCATGTTTTAGCTACTCTTTGCTGACTTCTTCCAAATCTGTATTTTCAGGCAGATTGCTCTTGTAGTATTTTCAGCCTCTACCTGGATGTGCCATGAGTTTCTCAGACTCAGAAACCAGATTCTTTTTCTTTTTTTAGGCACTGCGGGATCTTAGGTCTGCAATCAGGGATTGAACCCGCGCCCTCTGCAATGGAAGCGTGGAGTCTTAACCACTGGACCACCAGGGAAGTCCCTCATTTTCTTTTTTTAATCTGTACTCACTTCCTACTTGATTTCAACAGTCTGTGGCTTTAAACGCCCTTCCTATGGTGATGACTCCAAAGCGTGTCTCTCTAGCCTGACCGGCTACCCTGAATTCCGGACTCATGCTTGACTTCTCATTACCTTCACTTGCATGTTTAATAGTGGTCTCAAGCTTAATGTATCCAAAACTGTACTCCGGATTCTCCCTTAACTCTGTTCCTCCTGTCGTGTCCCCATTTCAGTTAATGACAACTCTATCTCTTTGAATTGCTCAGATCAAAAGTCTTAGGGTCACCCTTGCATCTTTTCCTCTTGCATCCTGAATCTTGTCTGACAACAAATACTGTTGGTTCTACTTTCTGTGTATAGTCAGAACGTGACCACACCTCCCCACCCCACGACCCAAACCCAGTCCAAACCCTATCATCTCTCACTTGGATTCTTGCTGTAAATTCCCAACGGGTCTCTCTGGTTCTAACCTTGACCCCCATCAGTCTGTTCTCAACAAAGCAGCCATATTGAAAACTATGTCAGATGGGGCCACTCCTCTACTGGAACCGGCCAAGGGCTCCCACATCACTCAGAGTAAAATCAAATCCTCCTTCTATGCCCTCAGGATGACAGGCTTTCGTTATTCCTGGGACACTGCTGTTGCCCATGGCCTCACCAGGTCCATCCTGCTGCCTCTTGGCCCCATGCTCTTCCTCAAACAGACCAGCCACGCTAAGGTTCTTTTTTTCCTTAAGATTTATTCATTATTTATTTATTTATTTAATTTATTTTTGGCTGTGTCGGGTCTTAGTCGCGGCACGCGGGATTTTTTTTTAAACATCTTTATTGGAGTATAATTGCTTTACAATGGTGTGTTAGTTTCTGCTGTATAACAAAGTGAAACAATTATACATACACATATGTCCCCATATCTCTTCCCTCTTGCGTCTCCCTCCCTCCCACCCTCCCTATCCCACCCCTCTAGGTGGTCACAGAGCACCAAGCTGATCTCCCTGTGCTATGTGGCTGCTTCCCACTAGCTATCTGTTTTACGTTTGGTAGTGTATATATGTCCATGCCACTCTCTCACTTTGTCCCAGATTACCCTTCCCCCTCCCCATATCCTCAAGTCCATTCTCTAGTAGGTCTATGTCTTTATTCCTGTCTTGCCCCTAGGTTCTTCATGACCTTTTTTTTTTTTTTTTAGATTCCATATATATGTGTTAGCATACGGTATTTGTTTTTCTCTTTCTGACTTACTTCACTCTGTGTGACAGCCTCTAGGTCCATCCACCTCACTACAAATAATTCAATTTTGTTTCTTCTTATGGCTGAGTAATATTCAGCCATTGTATATATGTGCTGCATCTTCTTTATCCATTCATCTGTCGATGGACACTTAGGTTGCTTCCATGTCCTGGCTATTGTAAATAGAGTTGCAGTGAACATTGGGGTACCTGTGTCCTTTTGAATTATGGTTTTCTCAGGGTATATACCCAGTAGTGGGATTGCTGTGTTGTATGGTAGTTCTATTTTTAGTTTTTTAGTTTTTAAAGGAACCTCCATACTGTTCTCCATAGTGGCTGTATCAATTTACATTCTCACCAACAGTGCAAGAGGGTTTCCTTTTCTCCACACCCTCTCCAGCATTTATTTTTTGTAGATTTTTTTGATGATGGCCATTCTGACTGGTGCGGCATGCAGGATCTTCATTGAGGCATGCAGGATCTTTTGTTGTGGCGTGCGGGCTCTTCGTTGTGGTGCCCAGGCTTCTCTCTAGTTGTGGCGTATGGGTTTTCTCTTCTCTAGTTGTGGCGTGCAGGCTCCAGGGTGTGTGGACTCTGTAGTTGTGGCACACGGGTTCCAGAGCACATGCAGGCTCTCTATTTGAGGCGTGCGGGTTCAGTAGTTGTGGAGTGTGGGCTTAGTTGCCCCATGGCATGTGGGATCTTAGTTCCCCGACCAGGGATCAAACCCGTGTCCCCTGCATTGTAAGGTGGATTCTTTACCACTGCACATCCAGGGAAGTCCCCACTCTAAGATTCTTACTTAGCTCCTTACACTTTACATTTTCCCTCCATGCTTAAATTTTTTTCTTAGTGCTCATTACTGTCTAAACATAAGATGCATTTTACTTATTTGTCTATTGTCTGTCTCCCCATGGAGACCCAAGAGAGCAGAGAATTTTGCCTGATTTTTTAGAATGCCTAGAACGAGGCCTGGCACTTACCAAATATTTGCCGAATGCTGACACCACTTATATATAATATTCATTTTTTCCCTCAGTTATGTACCAAATCCTGTATTACTTACACTGCTGGTTTGTTTTGGTTTGTTTTGTTTTGTTTTGCGGTACGCAGTCCTCTCACTGTTGTGACCTCTCCCGTTGCGGAGCACAGGCTCCAGACGTGCAGGCTCGGTGGCCATGGCTCACGGGCCCAGCCGCTCCGCGGCATGTGGCATCTTCCCGGACCGGGGCACGAACCCGTGTCCCCTGCATCGGCAGACGGACTCTCAACCACTGCGCCACCAGGGAAGCCCCAAAGTGTGTATGTTTAAATTCATTCAAGTGTGTCATGATGTTTAGTGGCATTTTACTGGATTTTTCTACTCTCCTGGCTTAAGGGGAATATTCTGTGATGAAAAATCAGAGGGGAGTCAAAAAGTAAACGAGAGAAAAAAAGATAACCATTACAAAGTGGTCTTTAGTGTAAATTTTTTAAACGTTTACTAAACCCACCAGACCACTTCTTACTATGTGAAGTTTTTAACTGAAATACAAAATGCACGAAGCAAAGCTCACCAATCATCTAAGTAAACACTCCCTGTAAACACCACCCAGATCAAGACATGGAACGTTCCAGCACTCCCAAAGCCCCCTTGTGCCTCATCTCAGTCCTTTCCCCCAACAAAGACAACCACTCTTCTGACCTCTGTAAGGGAAACCTAGTTCTGCCTGGTCCTGAACTTTCTACCCATGGAACCACACAGTCTGTCTCCATATTCCATACCCCCTCCCGCTGTGAGATCCATCGCCATCCTGTCTCCACTGCTCCACGCCCCCACTTATGCCCAGGCCAATTCATCCAACTATCCTGTTCATGTCCACATGGGATTTTCCACTTTAGGGTTCTTAAAAATCATACTGATGTGGATATCATAGTACGTATTTTCTGCTGCACAGACATACACATTTCTGTTGGGTACTGTATTCGTTTTTTATTGCTGCTGCAACAAATTACCACGAAGTGCTCAGCATAAAACAACACACATTTATTATCTCTCAGCTCTGGAGGTCACAAGTCTGGCATGGATCTCACCAGGCTGAAATCAAGATGTCAGCAGGCCTGCCTTCTTTTTCGCAGGCTCTAGGTGGGGATCCATTATCTTGCTCATTCTGGCTGTTGGCCGAGCTGTTTCTTGCTGCTGTAGGACTGAGGCCCCCATTTTCTTGCTGGCTTTCAGCTGAGAGCCATTCCCAGCTTCAAGAGGCCTCTGCCTTCCATGCCTCATGACTCCTTCTCCATCTTCGAAACCAGCAACGGTGACTTCTAACCCTTTTCCTGTTTTGTGCCTCTATCATGCATCTCTCTCTGACCACAGTGGGAAAGGTTTCTGGCTTTTAAGGATTGAGATGATTATATAGGTCCCACCAGTTTAATTTAGGATCATCTTCCCATCTCAAGGTCTGTTACCTTAATCACATCTTCAATTTACCTTTTACCGTGTAAGGTAACATAGTCATGCGTTCCCAAGATTAGGATGGGGACATCTTTGGGGGAGGGGAATGGTCCTTATTCTGCCTACTGGAAGTAGAGGCCTGAGAGTGTTGGGTCATAAGGTGTGCATAAATTCCACAGAATAGACAGTACCGATAGTTTTCCAAAAGGTACCAATTTACACTCCGGCAGTGCATGAGAAGCCAGTTGCTCCACAACCCTGCCAATTCTTTGTCTCGGTAGCATTTATCAATGTCCACCATTCTGTTGGACATGGAGCAGTAAATAAAAGTGGGTTTAATTTGAATTTCCTTGGTGATTAATCAAGATCACTTTTCATATGTTTATCGGCCATTTGCATGACTTCTTTTGTGAAATGCCTGTTGAAGTCTTTTGCCCATGTAAAGAATCGGATTGAAGGGCTTCCTTGGTGGCTCAGGGGTTGAGAGTCTGCCTGCCGATGCGGGGGACATGGGTTTGTGCCCCGGTGCGAGAAGATCCCACATGCCGCGGAGCGGCTGGACCCGTGAGCCATGGCCGCTGAGCCTGCGCGTCCGGAGCCTGTGCTCCGCAACGGGAGAGGTCACAACAGTGAGAGTCCCGCGTACCGCTAAAAAAAAAAAAAAAAAAAAAAAAAAAATCAGATTGAAAGCAGACCACTTTTTAACTGTGAAAGCATTCATTAGGGTGGGATTTTCTATCAGAACGTGTTAAAATACTTAGAAAGTAAAATACATCATTCTGGGGCTTCCCTGGTGGCGCAGCGGTTGAGAGTCCGCCTGCGAATGCTGGGGACACGGGTTCGTGCCCTGGTCCGGGAAGATCCCACGTGCCGCGGAGCGGCTGGGCCCGTGAGCCATGGCCGCTGAGCCTGCGCGTCCGGAGCCTGTGCTCCGCAACGGGAGAGGCCACAACAGTGAGAGGCCCACGTACCGCAAAAAAAAAAACAAAAAACAAAAAAACATCATTCAAATGCAATTATAATTCCTTCCAGTAAAGTACCTTATGTAGTTCCTTTCTTAGCTTTTATCCTTTAAGTAAAGCTTAACCAATAGTGAACTCGATAACAGTAACTCACATCTGTCTGTGCGTTAGGACTTACAAAGTGCTTACATATCCATTTTCTCAGGTTTTACAAATTTTATTTTATTTATTTATGTATTTGTTATTAGTTTCTGCTTTATAACAAAGTCAATCAGTCATACATATACATCTGTTCCCACATCCCTTCCCTCCTGCGTCTCCCTCCCTCCCACCCTCCCCATCCCACCCCATTTTCTCATTTTGATTTGTTAAGAGGAACACATGAAATGTGGCTTACTAGTCTTCTTTTCATACCGTATATTACTGTCCTCAAATGCAAAACTCAAGGCAAAATGCATGTATTAAAAAGAATTGTAGTTGGGCTACTCAGTAGCATAATTTGTGAATATGAGAATTTTCCTTCTTTGCTCACCATTATCTTTAATTTGGTGATAAATATGATACACGCTTGCAGAATGTCTAACAAACCCTCCAGCTCGCAATGCTGAAAGCCATTGCTTTCTGGGAGTTGCTCTTTAAATCAGGAAGAGAGCATAAATCCACAGAAGTCTGGTGATTGGAAATGTGTCTGTCGCAGAGACCAGAGCAAACCTCCATTGTTGAGAGCCGCAGAAAGACACAAATCAGGCAGACATTTTTTCAAGAAGCAGATCACAAATAACCTTTCTATTATACATTACAGATGCTTTTTTTTTTTCATTCCTTCCAGGCTAGACACTAATTAGATTAGTCTTCTTTACTCTGATGCTCTAATAAAGAATTGTGCTTCTGTTTTGATGTCATATCTTTCCGAGAACTAAATGTGTGTGTCTGGGGGCAGGGCAGGTGGGGGCAGTAATATCTGTGCGTATGTGTGAAATGAGAGAAACTGTTGAAGAAAAGCACTGAACAGGCATTAAAATTCTCAGGCTAAATGGTACCCTTAAGTTTTTCGCTTCTTGACATTTTAAATACCACTATGCTATAAAATATACAGCCTATGTTCTCATCAAGTTTACAACCTTAAAAGATAAGACAGGCAAATGTAAGAATGAAATGAAAAATATAAATTTAATGACTTTTTTCTTTATACGGCCATCTCAAAATCAGAATCATATCTCATAAGAAGTGGTCTCCTCCTAACCGCGGTGAGAGCCCCCAAGAGTACGTTTTCCTTACAAATGTGTTACCTACAGTAACTGTGTGAGGTTTTATCCCCTCTTCTTAAACCACCACTGACCCCAACACAGAATATCATCTTGAGCCCCTTCTTTACTTTTCATACTTCTATTGCTATCATATTACTGCATTGGACATCATGGGGCCACTCAAATTCACTCCCTTTTCCTGTAACTATGCTGCTCAGGGTCCATTCAGGAGTCCATACCTCCCCCATGCAGCTCTCGTGCTTCCTGGAAGCTGAGCCCTCCTGAGTCTAGGAAGGACAAGAGGCTCAGGTCCAAACTCATCTACAGAATCTCATTCTTGGACAGGGATAGACACATGCCCCAATTTTCCAAAGAGGTTTGCTGGGGCTCTTGGGGATGAAGCTGCCCCATTTTCCTGAGACAGCTTCCAGAAGAGACCTGGTCCCTTTCCCTCTGCTTGAATTAAGAAGGTTGTGGGCCTAGGTGTGGATGGATGAAGTTGCTGCTGCAGAGTGCAGGTGAGCGATTGGAAGACTCTGAGGTTATCCTCGAGGATAACCTCAGAGACTGAAATAAACTAACCCTGGTGGCTGACCTGACTCTCAACTTACAGCACATCTCCTTTATGGCTTAAGGCAGTTTGAATTGGGTTTTCTGTTACTTACAACTGAGCAAATCTTAACTGGCATATTGTTTTTAAAATATAGTGTAGGGGCTTCCCTGTGGCACAGTGGTTGAGAGTCCACCTGCCAATGCAGGGGACACGGGTTCAAGCCCTGGTCCGGGAGGATCCCACATGCTGCGGAGCAACTAAGCCTGTGCGCCACAACTACTGAGCCCGTGTTCTAGAGCCTGTGAACCACAACTACTGAGCCTGTGCTCTAGAGCCTGTGAGCCACAACTACTGAGCCCACGTGCTGCAACTACTGAAGCCCGTGCACCTAGAGCCCGCGAGTGCTCCGCAATGAGAAGCCACCGCAATGAGAAGCCCGCGCACCACAATGAAGAGTAGCCTCCGCTCGCCGCAACTAGAGAAAGCCCGTGTGCAGCAACAAAGACTCAACGCAGCCAAAAATTAAAAAATAAAATAAACAAATTTATTAAAATATGGTGTATTCACAGGAAATCTGAGGTATAGTAAGATCAGAAGATCAGGAGATGATTGTCGCTGAATACATAATTTCTTACTCACAATTCCCAAGAGAAAGGGGTTTGCTGCACAAGGAGGGTGCACATGGGGAAGCACCAGGGTTGGTCAGGACCAGAGCAGGCAGGAGCCTATATTGTGGTTTCTGTGGGAAGGTGAGGCGTGGTAAGCATCTCATGAAGCACATGAGCTTACTTTGGTCAGCATGGTTAGTTTGAATAATTTCAGTGGGATCTGGGGCACACGGGTTGGCTGTAGGTGTTGGGCACCTGGACCTGGGGTGATTAAGGCAGATGGATAGTGACCTGTAATGTGAGGGCCTGATAAAAGGGGTGTTGGAGTGTGGGCTGTGGATTGATTGGTTTGTATTTAAAAAGCACACTCATGAGTAGCCTGTTTACTATTTCCAGGAACTGCCTAAGCCTGAAGGTGCAGTGCCTCCAGAATCAGCAAGGACCCAGATGTCAAAGCATTGGAATACAGAAAATAAAAGACATGGTTAGCACATAATATACACTAAAAGCTTAGTAAAGGCACTTAAGAGGTTATATTTTTACTATTGATATTGCAACAGAACAGGGAAACAACTAAAGCTGATTTTTCATGACCTACCACAGATTTTTCTGACCAAAAATAGGTTGATTATGCATAATCTTTATGGAATGAAGCACTCTGGATTGTCAAGCTACCTATGGAGTTATTAATTACTTGGGTGTAATCACTTTTATTTTATTAAACTCCCTAATATCCTTTGCTCTTTCTCCTTGATTCATTCAGCAGTGCTTTTTGAGCACCTAGTATGTGCTAGGTACTGTCCTGGGTACTGAAAACACAGCAAGGACCATGAGGAGGTCCTTCCATTTTAGAGCTTATATTCTGGAGGTGGTGAGAGTAGACTATAAAAAAGT
The DNA here is from genome assembly GCF_964165515.1 of Mesoplodon bidens. Lineage (NCBI taxonomy): Eukaryota > Metazoa > Chordata > Mammalia > Artiodactyla > Ziphiidae > Mesoplodon > Mesoplodon bidens. The sequence continues at coordinate 79,245,343 of NC_138168.1, read as the reverse complement.
AATCTAACAATTATATAAGATAATTTCATATAGTGATAAGCACCAAGAAAAAAATAGATATGATGGGGAGATAATAGGTACATAACTGAGGCCTGGGGGAGAATCTCCTTTTGATTGATGATCGGGGAATGTAATCTGTTGCCTTCTCCTCCCACGTCCTCTCCTCTCTGCATACATTCTGGAGACATCTTATTTCATGCTTAGGGCTTCCAGAGCTTCTGAATTCAAGTGTAGGTGGCTTTTGCCCCTCTTCTTCCATCCCACTGCCCTAGATGTTAAGGGTTTTGTGCCCTATGGCTGTTGTTAGAATAAAGGCAACTCACCAACACCAAAGATGTTCTCTCTTCCTCTTCCTGTTCTTTTTTGTAAGTTCAGTCTAGCCATTGCTTCCTGTGTGTCTACTCTGGACAGAACACTGTATTAGGCTCTGGGTCTTCCATCCCATCCTGCTCTATACATCTTGGCATTTCCCAGGAAGACTTGGAGTCACTGTCCTTCCCCACAGGTAACCAACTAGTTGCAAAGCATTTGTGCAAGTGCACCTAGATTTCTGAGTCTCTTGGTTGGATTCTTTTGTTTGTTTGCTTGATTTTAGCCATGGACTGGCCTCTCTTAGCCTGTTCTGGCTGCTCTAATAGGCTCCCACAGACTGAGGGGCTTATAAACAATAGAAATTTATATCTCACAGTTCTGGAGGCTGGGAAGTCCAAGATCAAGGTGTCAGCAGATTTGGTGTCTGGTGAGAGTCTGCTTTCTGGTTCAGAGACGTCCATCTTCTCGCTAAGTCCTCACCTGGCAGATGGGGTAAAAGGTGTTCTCTGGGGTCTCTCTTATTAGGGCAATAATCCCATTCATGAGGGCAGGATAAATCACCTCTCAAAGGCCCCATCTTCAAATACCATCACGGTGGGGATCAGGCTTCAACACAGTGGGGATCAGTGAACAGAGGGATGGCCATGTGAAAAGGCAGCAAGAGGACAGCCACCTCCAAGCCAAAGAGAGAACCGCAGAGGAAGCCAACACTGCCAGAACCTTGACCTTGGACTTCCAGCCTCCAGAACTGTGAGAAAATCAATTTCTGTTATTTAAGCCATCTATTTTGTTACAGCAGCCCTAACAAATTAATACAATGAAGTAGAACGGAGCACTCTGAAGCACATTTCTTGCATATAGGACTTCTCTCTTCCATGCAGCCCATCCTGTCTCACTCATTTCAGACTTCACATCTTTGCTATTCCTCTTCTCTGCCCTAGAATTTGAACAATATTCTTCCCAGCATCCATTTCTCTCCTACTGCCAATTGCATCTCACTTTTCCTTTAAACAACCATCCTTCTCAGACCCTCAATCCATGCAGTTTGGGTGGGATACCCCACCCAGTCCAGAGATGGGGACATGAGCAGATCTGCAGAAGCAGAGTCACAGGGAGTCAGATAGGTTGAGGGCTTCTTTGCAGCCCTACGGACGGAGGTATTTTCTGCCTGGGCTGTTAAATGAATAGGTTGTGAATCCACAGCTGCCAGATGCCACCCGTGGCCTTATGACAATGCAGTGAGCTCAGGAAAACAGAGGTGAGATCACATCCTAATGACATCATCTGATCTTGATCCAGCCTTCCCGGTGCTTACTTCTTGCCTCTTTAATTATATGAGCCAACCACCAACCCTCACCCTGCCCACTTTTTTTAAAAGCAGGGTCTAATTGAGTTTCTATAACTTGTAGCTAAAAAGTCAAGACTTACAAACTAAATTGGACTCATTCCTAACGCCCAGCTCATACCTCATCTCCCTATAATCAAACCCTTAATCATTTACTCCAGCTCACAGCATTTTTCTCCTTTGAATTCTCCAAGAACTTAAAGTTTGTGCTGCACAATTGTAGACATTGCTCTACATGTACTAGTCTTTCTTTTCTTTTTTTTTTTTTTTTTTTTGCGGAGCACAGGCTCCGGACGCACAGGCCCAGCAGCCATGGCTCACGGGCCCAGCCGCTCCGCGGCACGTGGGATCCTCCCGGACCAGGGCACAAACCCGCGTCCCCTGCATCAGCAGGCGGACTCCCAACCACTGCACCACCAGGGAAGCCCTAGTCTTTCTTTTTTAATTAATTTTTATTGGAGTATAGTTGCTTTACAATGTTGTGTTAGTTTTACTTTCTTTTTTAAAAAATATTATTTATTTATTTTTATTTTTGGCTGCGTTGGGTCTTCATTGCGGTGCGCAGGCTCATTGTGGTGGCTTCTCTTGTTGCCGAGCACGGGCTCTAGGCACACGGGCTTCAGTAGTTGTGGCTCGCGGGCTCTAGAGCACAGGCTCAGTAGCTGTGGCACACGGGCTTAGTTGCTCTGCGGCATGTGGGATGTTCCCAGACCAGGGCTCGAACCCGTGTCTCCTGCATTGGCAAGTGGATTCTTAACCACTGTGCCACCGGGGAAGCCCAGTGTTGTGTTAGTTTTCACTGCACAGCAAAATGAATCAGCTATACATATACATATATCCCCTCTTTTTTGAACTTCCTTCCCATTTAGGTCACCACAGTGCATTAAGCTCCCTGTGCTATACAGTAAGTTCTCATTAGTCATCTATTTTATACATAGTATCAACAGTGTACGTGTCAATCCCAATCTCCCAATTCCTCCCCCCAACACACACAAGCTATTCTTTAAGCACTTCAGGAAAATTGTGAGTTGATGAGTGTTGTGTGTATAGCTTTTTAATTTTCTCACCCCTCCCTCCAGCCATACTGTGTCACAACAGACCATCTAAAACCCTCAAGTGCTTTCTGCTGCTCTCTCACTGTTTTATCTCTTTGGATTCTCCAGCCACCTGGGAAAGGTTAAGTGATTTGCCGAAGGTCATGTAGTCGAATCTGGGGGGTTGTGGTGACGGTGGTCGCAGAACTGTGCTCTTTTAGCAGTTAGAATTAAATTTGCCTGTGATGACAAAAGCCCCAAATAACAACGGCTTAAATTAGATAGACGTTTATTTCTCTTTCACATGAAGGAGGGAAGGTTGGCAGTCTGGAGTAGGGGCTGTGCTACAGGGAGTCAGATCTCTGCTTCTCCCACCTTGTAGCTCTGCCACCAGTGACTTCCTCCCAAACCTGCCTCATGACTCAAGGTGGCTGCTGAAGCGCCAACACACAGGGAAGAGGAGGGATGTTGTTCTTCCCTTTAAGATTCCCTGTCAGGAGTTGCACCTGTCATTTCTGCTTTCATCCCATTGGACAGAATTTAGTCACACTAAGCTGTGAGACAGGCTGGGAAATGTAGTATATATTCTGAACGGCTGTAGTCCCCTGGCTAGCAGGAGACAGGAGTTGTCTTACAAAGGAAGGGGAAATGGACACTGGTGGGGGGGGGGGTTACTGGTAACTCGAGCCTCTGTCACGTCCTCTGAGTTTTTCCTGCCCATTGGTTGCTCAGCGCAATCCCACCCTTAGGTTGTTGTTTATTGCTTCATATTTGGGTACCCTTTCCCCAGATAGTTTGTGAGCTCCCGATGGGCAAAAGTTGTATTAAACTCTTCTTTACATCCCCAGCTCCTTGGATTGTGCTTTTTACATTTATCTTGATGAGCATTAATCTATATATGGTAAGGAGAGGAGGATTTGTAACAGGAAATCAAAAGCTAGGTGTTATGCAGCTTAATAATTCCTCAGAGACACCACCCAGCATGAAGCCAGGTCCACAGTCTTGCCCAGGCTTTGAAAACAGACAGCTCAGTTTTAGAATCCTGGCTTTACTTCCCATGAGCTGGAAGGTCATGGAAAAGCGAGTAAAGCTCTCTGAGCCTTATTTTGCTTATCTATTAAAATAGGAATTATGATACCTTCCTTTCAGGGTTGTGAGAATTCCAAAGATAATTTATGTAAAATGCCCATTCCTCTCTTTAATATTCAGTAAGTGATAATGGATTGGGGGTTGGTTATAGCTGGATGCTATCCAGCTTTGTGTCTCTCTAAGTCATCAGATCAGGATTACTCCAGGCCATGAGAAAAGTGTCTTTTCTTCCTCTGACTTCTACATTTAAGACTTAATCTTTGTCCTAGAAGAGCAAAACAAAGGAAGATCCAAAATATAATTACAATGTTAATATAAGAAGTATCTAGGTTTGCACACATGACTGAATAAATAGCATCTATTGGAAGATTTTGTCTGCAATGACTTGCAAATAGCAACTCTAACTTAATTATTCAGAGAAGTTCTAGGTACAGTTCCTTTACCTTTCTACCTCCCTCTTCTGGAACATCAACAAATCATTCCCTGGGCGAATTTCAGCAAGTTATTTAGAAGGTTATTGCAACTTGGATATAGGATACTTGGTCCCAAAATATCATATTTACTAAACGTTCAACTCCTGATCAGAAAATGCCTAGAGTCTGCATCTTCTAAATATTTCTCTAAATGAGCCAATAGATCAATTTTTTGCTTAATTCATATTAAGTCCGGTTTCTGATGTTTGCCACTGTAAGAGTCTAATACCTAGGGATTATAAATGATCTTTCTTCCCCCTTGTCAAGCACATTTCTTCTGTATTTTAGGGCAGGGTTATATCCATCAAACATAAGCCTGTCCTCCCAAGCTTGTCTCAGTTCAGAAGGGAACCAGAAATTTCTCATGTCTAGAAGAAAGGACTACTCCGACCTAGACTCAGCCAGGGGCAAAATCATTCATACAGATAAATGTTACACCTTCTACCTATAATACTCTGTTTCATTCCTTCCAGCAAGGCACTTCTCTTTTCTTTAAACATCTTAAGCATCACCTAAGTTAGCAGGAGGCACATTTAAAGCTCCTTCCTGAGCCATCTGTCTTACATCCACCTGTGAATCCTGTCCCTGTTTCAGATGCACAAACGTCAACACTTGTGACCAGAGAGTAGCTGAGCTCTCGATGTCCTTCATCCTCTGTCGTCACACTGTGACCACTGCTACAGTTCAGCTCCCCCTTCTTGTCTGCACATCCTCCTCAGCAAAGCAAAGCGGTCCTTTTCAGGAGGAAGATTCTACTGTGGCGCTGGACACATTTATTCTTTTTTTTAATTTATTCTATTAATCTGTTCCAGCACCCTTTGCTTTTGTAATTGTTTTTGTCTCATCCCATGTGACTATAGTGTGGTTGTCAATTACAAAGCCCAAGATGTGACTCAAGCTGGTCTCCTTATGACAAGTTCTCCTTATGACTCACTCCTTATGACAAGTTCGGGTTGAGACGCCAGCATGGCCAGGCTAGATTATTTTGAGGGACTGAGATGGGCACAGGAGAGACCATCTCTCTCTCTCTCTCTCCTCTTCTGGCCCTGCGGTCTGCAGGGATCATAAGCAGAACAGCTCCAGGGGCCATCTTCCCCACCATGTGGCAAGAGCTTGCCTGACAGTGGAACAATGGAGAAGAAAGCTGGCTGGGTGGGAGAGGTGGGGGAGAGAGTCCAGTGACCGAAAGGATGAGGCTCACCCGAGCCTGGACCTTAAGTGAAGTTTCTGATGCTTAACAAGAGGAAGACTAATATATAGGACGTAGAATCATTTTTCTCATCCTTGTCAAGCACATCTATTCTATATTTTAGGCCAAGGCTCTAACCATCAAACACAATCCTGTACAATTTGGGGGCACTGACATAATATACCAATATTCACAGGCACTACCGTATATCTCTTCACTTCAATCCAGACCAGGATGATGTATTTATGTAAAACCTGATTTGAAAGCTTTTAAGTTTTTCTTATGCATATATCTTGCCATCTCAATTTTTTTTGTTTGTTTTTTTTTTTGCAGTACGTGGGCCTCTCTCTGTTGTGCCCTCTCCGTTGCGGAGCACAGGCTCCGGACGTGCAGGCTCAGCGGCCACGGCTCACGGGCCCAGCCGCTCCGCGGCATGTGGGATCTTCCCGCACCAGGGCACGAACCCGTGTCCCCTGCATCGGCAGGCGGACTCTCAACCACTGCGCCACCAGGGAAGCCCGCCATTTCAATTTTGATTGTTAGCTCCTGGATGACAGCATGTATATTTTTATCTTTTTGGTGTCCCTGGACACTGCCCAGTATATTGCAGGTACACAATTTCTTACCCAAAGTCCTGGGGGCCATTTGTGTTTCTGAATTCAGAATCTTTTCCACTTTAGAAAGGTTACACAGAGCATAGAAACACCCCCACTGAGGTCTCAGGAAGTTCCCTGTAATTAAATGCAATAATATATTTGCATATGATATTAATACTGATGGGAGTAAATTAAGACTGAATAGCCTCATATCATTTTAGGCCAAGGTTTGCTAACAAATGAGTTTTTTAATATTTTTGTGTATTGGAGCTTTTGGGGTTTTAAAATTGTGGGTCTGGGTTTGTGTCCCTATGATCTGTCTCTCATCACTCTTCCTTTCTAATATTTAGGTGTCTTTGTATCCGTGCTCTGATTTCATTTTCCGGGATTAAAGGAGTGTTGAGAAATCATGTGACAGGGACCATTCTTGCCTTATTCCTGACTCCAGTAAGAAAGAACATATTTATAGAATTAAAAATTAAATGAACATTATTTTTAAAAGCTCTCATAGTTTTCATTTATACCATATAGGATGTTTATTTTATTTTTTTAAACTTAAAAAAGATATATATTTATTTATTTATTGGACTGTGTCAGGTCTTAGTTGAGGCATGTGGAAACTTTAGTTGTGACATGTGGGATCTAGTTCCCCGACCGGGGATCGAACCCAGGCCCCTTGCATTGGGAGCACAGAGCCTTAGCCACTGGACCACCAGGGAAGTCCCTAGGATGTTTAAATGGGGTAGATGAAAGATCTTTCTAAGTAAAAGGATCCAAACATGGGTATAACATAAACTATTTCACAATTATAATCTTCACCACAGATTTTCTAGAGGATAGACAATTGGAGTTGGAAATAGAAAGTCAATAATCATCCAAACACTGATTTATTCTCTATTTATGCTTTGAAGAAGCAGTCTTAGAAAATAAATTCAAGAAAATATAACCTGAAAGCTAAAATGAAAATATTTTAAAGGAATGGGAGAAAAAGTAGAAATATAGCTGCAATAAAGTACTCTAGAAAGATCATTAGGAAACCAAAAAAAAAAAATCAGAAACAGAAAAAGTTGTGGACAGAGTCCAACAAGTGTTACCAAACAAACAAAATCACAATAACCAAGCTACACAAAACCCTACAAAACTCCAGGAAAAATATGTCACCTGTTGATGACTAAGAGTCATCAGCAGTCATCATCAAATATGTCACCTGTTGATGACTAACACATCAAAACTGTGTTAGGAAAGGTGGATAAATTTAAGATCAGTTTGAAGTTTATAAGAACAGATTGAAATAAATACGGAGAAAATAAGTAAGAGAAAGGCACTGTACCGTGCATGCTGCTCCCTTAAAAAAAAAGAAAAAAGGAATTGTATATTTGTGTACATCACACCTGCCAATGTGTGGTAGTGAGAATGCTGTGGTATGGGGTGTCCTGTCTCTGAGATTTAAGTCCCAACTCCTGGCCCCCAGCCCCCCTCCCCTGAGCAGTGGGATTTTTCCCAGGGTCCTCACTAGTTTGTTGCAATCCAGAAAGGAGCCAGAAATATTTACAAAGAATTTACATCTCCCCCACGCCTTAGGCCACTAAATTGCCTTTCACTCCAGGACTATTTGTTTAGAAAGAACTAAGTTCTGGAGAATCATGCATATCACAACATTTTAAAAGGAAAGCAAAATCCTATTTTAAGGGAAACTTTGCAGAAGCAATGCTGAGACCAGCTATTTTTGGATCACAAAATACTTTCATACTTTAAAGGAGACACTATCCTATTTCCTGTATAGCAGTTGAAGGATATTATAGCTGTTAAAAAATTGTTTATATTCTATGTTTTACTTATTTTCTACACATAATTTCCCCAGCTCAAGCTATTATCACCTCATCATGATAACGTCTCTTCCAGTGTTTAAAATGTTAAGTTTTAGCATGTCCAAAACATACCAATGACTATGGTATTGTGACTGGCTTGCTATCAGAAGACTTGTTTTTCCTTGGAAAAGTCAGGTGTTAGCTCTTTAAAAGAAGGAGCACAGGAGAATGCCCTGGTGGTTCAGTGGTTAGGACTCAGTGCTTTCACTGCTGGGGCTTGTGTTCAATCCCTGGTTGGGGAACTAAGATCCCACAAGCCGCTTGGTGCAGCCAAAATATTATAATAAAAAAACAGAGAGAGAGAAAGGGAGGGAGGGAGGGAAGGAAGGGAGGAGGGGAGAAAGAAGGAGCGCGATTTTAGGACAGAATGCTCTTTCCAATTCAAAAGGATCTGAAGCATAAGGTGGAAGCTCATTTAGAAGCACATGTATTGAGCATTTACACCCAATCACGGCAGAGTAGTAAGTCTGCACCCCAGCCCTCACTGCAGTCCCCATGGGAAGAGGCAGAGGGATGGCCTGCCTCCCGCTTCTCCTCCACTAGAACATGCTGCACGGATTCCCTTCTGCACAAACAAGCGCTTTGGGCTCCCCTGGTGGCGCAGTGGTTGAGAGTCCGCCTGCTGATGCAGGGGACGCGGGTTCGTGCCCCGGTCCGCGAAGATCCCACATGCTGCGGAGTGGCTGGGCCTGTGAGCCATGGCCACTGAGCCTGCGTGCCCGGAGCCTGTGCTCCGCGGCGGGAGAGGCCACAACGGTGAGAGGCCCACGTACCGCAAAAAAAAAAAAAAAAAAAAGAGAGAGAGAGAATGAAAAAACAAGCACTTTAAGTGCTGGAGGCTGAGGACTAGAGCTCATCTGGAAGCTGAGCCTGGCTGAGAGCAACAGCAACGGCCAATATCCAGTTTGGGGGATTATCATAGGAGCTGGGAGCATACAGATCCCCACTGAGGGAATAAGGAAGGAAACCAGCCCCAGCCTGAAGAATATGTCTCTATGGATTGCTGTGAGTATTAAACAAAAATAAATGGGACCAACTTCTAGGTGTGTGCTGCAAAGAACTGAAAGCAGGGACTCAAGCAGATACTTGTACACACGTTCATAGCAGTGCCAAAAAGTGGAGACAATCCAAGAGTCCATCAAAAGTTAAAAGAATAAACAAATTATGGTAGATACATACAATGGAATATCACCCAGTCATAAAAAGGAATGAAATTCCGATGTAGGCTACACTGTAGATGAACCTTGAAAACATGCTAAATGAAATAAGCCAGATGCAAAAGGATAAATACTGTATGATTCCACTTATACGAGGTACCTAGAATAGGCAAGTTCATAGTGGTAGAAATTAGAGAGGGACTGGAAGGAATGGATAGCGGGGAGTTACTGTTCATCTGGTACAGAGCTTTGTTTTTGTTTTTTTTTTTTTTTTGCGGTACGTGGGCCTCTCACCGCTGTGGCCTCTTCCGTTGCGGAGCACAGGCTCCGGATGCGCAGGCTCAGTGGCTAAGGCTCACGGGCCCAGCTGCTCCGTGGCATGTGGGATCTTCCCGGACCGGGGCACGAACCTGTGTCCCCTGCATCGGCAGGCGGACTCTCAACCACTGTGCCACCAGGGAAGCCCCAGAGCTTTTGCTTGGGGCGATGAAAATGAAGCTCTGGAGCTGGAGAGTTGTGATGGCTGCATATCATTGTGAAGTACTTCATGCTTCTGAATTGTACACCTAAAAGTAGTTAAAATGGTAAGTTTTATGTTATATGTGTTTTACCACAATCAAAACCAAAAACAAAATAAAGGCAATAAATACTCAAAACTCAAAAAGAAATATTACCACAAAGTTCCCATGTCTGCCTGACACAGTGGTATGCCCAGTAAATGCTGGCTTCTCTTCCTTCTCTGACTCCACACTCCCAGCCCACCCACATTCCCCACACTTGGCTCTCAGTGTAATATTTAATACTCCGGGACATGACATATACTTAATTTATTCTTACTTCAGAGAAAGCTGTTCTTAAACATCCTCGAAAGAGGTTGCAAAGCGGATGTCATTCCAGAAGTTTCCTTTCTGTCTCTGGTGTCATCAGTTTCTCCCTCTCTATCTTCCCAACCGCAGACCCATGAGTGCCTCATCATTAAAAAAACCAACCCACCAATCACACAAACAAACAAAATACCTTGTACCCATATTCTCCTCCAGAGACTGCCTCAATTCAGAACTGCCTATCCTGTTTCTACTCAACTCTGTCCTCGACTTCTGCCATCTGGCCTCCCTCCCCACCACACAACTCAAAGGACTGGTGTCAAGATTACCAGTGAGGCCCCTCTGCCCAAACCAGGGGTCAGTCCTCACCTCCCTTGGCCTCACGCCGGCAATGAGTGGTGACCACTTCCTCTTGATGCACCGTGTTTTCTTGGTTCCTTTGGCATCAACTCTCCTGGCTTTACCCCTACTTCACTGACATTCCTTCTCAGTCTCCTTTGCTGACTCCTTCTCCTGTATTCTAAAGTTTGAAGCCCATTTTCTTTTCTATATTTTTGCCCTCAGTGAGCTCATCCTGCGTCATGGCTGCAAATGCCATTCATGTGCTGACGACTTTCAAATTTATTACTCTAGTTCTGACCTTTCTCTTGAACACCAGACTCATAAATTCAGTAGCCTACTGGACTTCTCCAAGACTGATAGGCATCTCAAATTTAAGAGGTCTGAAAAAGAACTTTTTATCCATCTTAACCTTCCTGCTCACAGACAAGCTCTTCCTTCATCTTCCCCATCTTAACAATTGTAACCACCGTCTACACAGGTTCCCGCGCCAAAACCCTACAGATCTGAACTCTGCTGGAAACCCTCCGATGGCTTCCTACTGCAGTCAGAATGAATGACACACTCTAGGCAAAGTCCATCAGGCTGACGTGAGGGGGCTCCTACCCACCTGTGACACAATTTGGCACACCTCACCTTCTCTCAGTGTGCTACTTGGTGGGTCTTCTTTCTGTTCCCAGGACACATTGAGCTCAGTCCTACATTGGTGTCAGCTGTTTCCCTGCCTGGAAGGCCCTTTCCCCAGATGTGCACTTGGATGTTTTGTGTGTGTGTGTGTGTGGGGGTGGATCTTAGTTCCCCGACCAGGGATTGAACCGGGGCCCTCAGCAGTGAGAGCACGGAGTCCTAAGCACTAGGCCACCAGAGAATTCCCCAGCTGATTCTTTCTCATCGTTTACATCTCTGCTCAGATTCTATTTCCTCAGAGGAGATTTTCTTTACCATCTGGTCTAGAGTACTGCTTTCCCCACCTTTCCTGTTGTATCACCCTCTTTCATTTCCTTAGAATTTGTCATTATTTGCCATTATCTTGAGTATTATTTGTTTTGTTTTTTAGATTTTCTGTTTTCTCCAATTAGAATGTAAGTTCCATGAGAAAAAGAATGTCATCTGTCTTGTTTACTGCTATAACCCTGGTGACCAGAACATGCCGGGAATTTGAGGTGCTTAACAAAAATCTGGAAATAAATGAATGAATAATTCTCTACTTTAAGAAATGCATAGCTGGGGGTTCCCTGGTTGTCTAGTGGTTAGGATTCAGTGCTTTCACTCCTGTGGCCTGGGTTCAATCCCTGGTTGTGGAACTGAGATCCTGCCTGCCCTCGCCCAAAAAAAAGAAAAAGGAAAAAGAAACGCATACCTCACTGTCCTGCACATTAGTAATTGGACACTGTGGTGACCCTCAAGTCTCTGTTAAATTCAGCTTCCCAGGCAAGCAGGGTGTCTCAGGGTCTTGGAGGGGCAGAACTACAATAGATGGAATATATATTAATATTTATGCAGTGGCTTTTGAGTTTATGTGCACTTTGCCCTGGTGACATAGAGCAGGCGGGGCAGATGCTCTCTCTAATGAAACCCACAAGGAAGACTCTTCTGTAGAATTCTGGCTCAAAAACTCCATCTTCAGATGCCCTGCCTGCTGGATGGTGTCTTAGAATTTGAAATCATCTTGTCTGGTTCCATCTCAGCTGTTTAGGAATCTGGTGAGGAAAACCACCTTGGGATTGGTTTAAAAAGGTTTCTTGGGCAGCCCTGGTGGTGCAGTGGTTGAGAGTCCGCCTGCCGATGCAGGGGATGCGGGTTTGTGCCCCGGTCCGGGAGGATCCCACATGCAGCGGAGCGGCTGGGCCCGTGAGCCATGGCCGCTGAGCCTGCGCGTCCGGAGCCTGTGCTCTGCAACGGAAGAGGCCAGAAAAGAAAGGTTTCTTTTTCAAGGGAACTTTAATACAACAAGATCTGTTTGATGAATTTGGGAGAGAGAGACAACAAAGATGAACAGTGAATACTGGAATCTGAAATAAGGCCCTGGAAGAGTTTGGTTATGTCTGCCTCTGTCTTGCCAAATAGTAGAGAGGAGATAAATCTCACTAGGCTAAATAAGACAGGTAATTTGCAGCAGTTGGTGGGTGTGACAGTATTGTCCCACTTGGACAATGATGATTTTCCTAGACTGGAACTCTTTGAAGATGTGCTTGTGAACTGGGCATATACATGTGTATAACATTTATGGAAAACAAGTTGATGGTATTCATCAACATTTAACATCAAAGGGATAGAAGAGCCAATGGAAGGAGTCCCCAAAGCTTGAACAATCTGAGCAATAAAGTAAATTAGCGTTGGAATTATAACCTAGAGGATAAAATAAATACCCATGAGTCCATACTGCCATTGTAAATGAATAAATAAATAAATAATAGGAAGAAGAGACAAATTTTCTATGCAGAAAAATTCCAAATAATTTATGTAGAAATTCTGCCCTCAAGCAGGTGGGACATAACACCCAACATCTTAAGTATTGGCTGCATTATCATGGATTCCTTCCAAGAGTGTAGTATGGAAAGGGCTGGGGCATGATTTTAGAGAAACCTGACACATACCATTGCAGCTAGATGATCAAGGGCAACAGCAACAGTGATGAAGTTATGTGGATAGAACAGACCCTTGATATGATGTGATAAAAATGCCACTTTACTTCTGTTGTCTTCCTCCCGAAAAACTCATAACCCCAGTCTAATCATAAGAAAAACATCAGACGAATTCCAATAGAAGGACTTTCTAGGAAGTACCTGACCAGTACCTCTCTGTATATTTCTAAGGAGGAGCTAATGAGTGAGGGACAAAAAGAGCTGACCAGGGACAAGTCATAGGATCAATGGGTGACAACGAGGCCCAGCTGGGTTGGGCAACTCTGTGCTTCCAGTGACAACCAATGGTGCGCTTCTCTTTTTTCTCAAAGTAGCCTGTAGTAGGAGCAGAGAGGACAGGTGGGTGAATAGATCCTGGATTTGTACAGTGAGTGGAACAGATGGACTAAGGCAGTGGTCTCCAACCTTTTTGGCACCAGGGGCCGGTTTCGTGGAAGACAATTTTTCAACGGGTGGGGTGGGGGTGGGGAATGGTTCAGGCGGTAATGCGAGCGATGGGGAGCGGGTGGGGGGGGGAGCGAGGTGGGGGCGAGGGGGGGCGAGGGGGAGCGACGGGGAGCGGCAGGTGAGGCTTTGCTCCCTGGGCCTGCTCACCTCCTGCTGTGCAGCCTGGTTCCTAACAGGCTGCGGACTGGAACTGGTCTGTGGCCCAGGGGCTGGGGATCCCTGGACTAAGGGCTCTGGAGGAGAGGGCCAGAGAGCAGTGAGTGAAATGGTGCTGGGAAGGGAAGGCAGCAAGCCCAGGAGGAGGAAGGTAAGGGCGGAGGGGAGGTGCCGAGGGGCAGGAGCTCTGGATTTGGTCGAGGAGTGTGGGTGGTGGGAGAGCAGAGTGAAATTCTGCTACTGGTCCAAGTGCGGGTTTTGAAAGCATGAGATTTGAAGGCCATGCCATAATAAACCATCGTACATTCACATAAGCAAGTGCAAAGTAGCTCTAAAGCAAGGTACATGGGAAAAGCAGAGGTAAAGAGCTGGGAAATTGTAAAGGGGGGTGAGAAATGTTAAATAATCCTGCTTGGTTAGAATGGAAGGTCTACATATGGGTTATTTGGGGACATATATTGGAAAAGATAAGTCAAGGCCAGATATGCCAAGTTTCCGGTCTGGAGAAGGGGTGTCTGCATACAGTGCAAATAATGTCTTCTTGTTCAAGTCCAACCTCCTTGGAAGATTAGAGATGGAGATAGAGATGGAGCTCACAGAGGTAGATCGAAAGATTCAGGCTGACCAGCAAACTCTCCTGGTTTCCGCAGCAGGTCAGTGGCATTAAGAAAAAGCAAGAGGGGGCTTTCCTGGTGGCGCAGTGGTTGAGAGTCCACCTGCCGATGCAGGGGACACGGGTTCGTGCCCCAGTCCGCGAAGATGCCACATGCCGCGGAGTGGCTGGGCCCGTGAGCCTTGGCCGCTGAGCCTGCGCGTCCTGAGCCTGTGCTCCGCAATGAGAGAGGCCACAACAGTGAGAGGCCCACACACCGCAAAAAAAAAAAAAAAAAGAAAAAGAAAAAAGAAAGAGGAGCTGCTGTAGATCGGAAGGGTCTTAAGAGTCATAACAACCAGATGAAATGTTTGGCTCTTTTTTGGCTACCGACGCAAACAAACCAACTAAAAAGACAGTTTTGTGAAACAGGGGAAATCTGTACGAACTGTGATTTTGATAATACTGAGGAATTAATGTTAATTTTTTTGGAGTGACAATGATATAGTTACGTGGAGAAGGTCTGTATTTTTAGAGACGCTTCCTGAAGTATGAGGGGCTGAAATGACATGATATCCAGGATTTGCTGTAAAGAAACAGGAAAAATAGGATAGATGAAGAAACATACAGATCTTGATAACTGCTGAATCTGGGGTTCGTTGCACCACGCTCTCTCTACTGAGTATGTTTGACAATTGTCATAATATAGAAATTAAAAAAATAACAGCTAACAAAAGATTGGGGTTAAGAGTTGAGTTCAAAAGGTTGACTCCGGGGCTTCCCTGGTGGTGCAGTGGTTAAGAATCCGCCTGCCAGTGCAGGCAACTCAGGTTCGAGCCCTGGTCGGGGAAGATCCCGCATGCCGCGAAGCAGCTAAGCCTGTGCGCCAGCTGCGCTCTACAGCCCGTGAGGCACGACTACTGAGCCCGCGCGCCTAGAGCCCGTGCTCCGCGACAAGAGAAGCCACCGCAATGAGAAGCCCGCGCACCGCAACGAAGACCCAATGCAGCCAAAAATAAATAAATAAATTAATTAATTTAAAAAAAACAACAACAACCTTTAGGGGCTTCCCTGGTGGTGCAGTGGTTGAGAGTCTGCCTGCCGATGCAGGGGACGCGGGTTCGTGCCCCGGTCTGGGATCCCACATGCTGCGGAGCGGCTGGGCCCGTGAGCCTTGGCCGCTGAGCCTGCGCGTCCGGAGCTTGTGCTCCGCAACGGGAGAGGCCACAACAGTGAGAGGCCCGCGTACCGCAAAAAAACCTAAAAAACATTGATTCCACCTGCAATCCCAGGTGAGTAAGAGCCCAGGGTGACACGGCTGTGGCAGCAGGTAGGCTGTGTGGGAGGGCAGGTGATGGAGGTGGGTGGCCTGCCCCTCGTTCCAAGGTAGAGCCAGGGTGGCCTCTGGCCCCAACCTGAAGCTGAGAAAGGGGAGTTGACCCCTGTAGGGCTCATTTTCTCCTGTTTGTTCAAAGGCTGGGAAACCCTGAGGCTCCTTCTTTTGGTGTTACACCCTGCTCTCCAGCCCTGGGAGGACAGGCTGGATGATGGAAGAAACAGAAGCTTCCACTCCACTTGGGCGTTTGTGGCTACTTAGCAGTGGAGCAGGCGTGTGGTAAACAGCGATTACGGGTAAAGCTGACCATGTTGTTTTTCCCAAGATCAAAACTCCATCTCCCCTCTGTTAACATAAGCCATCAAAAGTTGATCTGTATTTAATTTTCCCTGGGTGGTCCTGGGTTGACATCTTGCCCTTTTGCCTCACCCTAGGAACTCGGGAACCCAATCTTTTGTTCCATCTGCTTCTAAGACAGCCCACCTCCCGCTGCTGGCCTGGCGGTTCCAGCCTGGATTCTGTGTTTTGAAACCTCGGCTAATGTTACAGAGAACAAGGGATCCTTACATTTCATGTGAATATTCTGCATGTGTCCTGGCCACATTCGTGCACAATTGGTCTGCATTCATGAGAAAGCTGCAGAGCGGAAGCCAAGCTCAAAATGTGACCTCTCCCTGCTCCCACTTCTTCAAGGCTCCCCTAGACTGGAGATTGTCCTGCTGCTTGAAATGGAATAAGTGAAGCCCATTTTGGTGCGAGCAAAGAGGTTCTGAGGGCTGGCCATCTGGGTTCACAGTGAACGGACCCTGCCCAGTTGGGGACTCTTCCCAGAGGTAGAATTACGGGGGTACGAGTGCGGGTCGAGACAAAGGGTGGCGGTAAAATCTCGGGGAAACCTGAGCTCACCGCGTTTTGAAAGAGCCTTTGCATGCTGGAATTCTTCCCGAAGGCGCTTCTCTTTCTTCAGTAATGAGCACTGACTTCTGGCCAGCCCGCCCCCTCTGAAGAATGTGTTTCTCTGGCACCTGCAAGGCGGGGCTTTCCCAGAAATGGAGAAATGTGCACAGGGCCACGTGCTCTGGGACCAGTCACAGTGCACAGGGCGCACGGAGGCCAGGGAGAGGGGCGCAGCAAGTTCAAGGGTCCTTCCTACCTGAGCTTCTCAACCTGGACCCATCTTCTCACAGCACAAAGAAACATGCTGCTTTGTTACTTACCTTCTGGCACTCTTAGGCTACGGGACAATAGCTTTTGAAACTTAGCAGTCATTTGAAACGTCCTTTCATTGTCCTTCATGTCCCTGGAAGTCTGAAGTCTGTTCCTGTTGAAAATCCTAAGAAGCCTGGATCCAAATCATAAACACAGCTTGTATGCAGAATTTCTATGATGTGGGCATCTTGAATTCATTACGCCTATGGCTTTATAGGGTATATTTAAAATGTATACACTAAAGTGAATATAAACTTTATGATTCATTTTGCCAAGAAAAGGATGAGAGGAAATTAAAGTTGTGCCTTGGCACACTGACCGTGGTGGAGCCTCAGTCAATGCCGCTGATGTACTTGGATTCCCGTGGTCGGGACAGCGCCCCCTCTTGGGTCAGCCCTTCTTTAAGAGCGTGCTCATTTCTCTGGAGGGCGATGATCTTGTTTTCCAAGGTTTTCACTCATCAACAGCTGAGAATCTGCTAACACGAAACTACCTCATGACTTGGAGCAAAATTGTTCACATTTTTCAGGTCTATGGATGAAAGGATACATCTAAAGGTCTGGGACTACCGCTCACCTGTGCGTGGGCATTTATCAATCCTGCGGAGCCTTCCTGGAGATGGGTTCAGAGATAAACTCATACAGATATGATCATGAAATTCTAGCCTGAGAAAGCTGACTTGAAAAGCTCCGTTTAAGCAACGTTGCTTTTCAGGTGAGGCAGAACTCCCTGACCTTACTAACAGAAGCTCTGATGAAATGCAGGGCAGCCCCAGGTCTCCTTGGCATTCTGTCACCACTTAAAGCCCTTAAAGTCACTTGCAGTCCCTGAGAATGTCTGGATGAAGAAAATGTGCTGACTTAATGGATAAAATAAACCAACATATGTAAAACAATATATAAAATATATATCAACATATGTAAAACCGATATACATAGAAGGGCAACTGACACATAATAAATGAAGTATATTCTTTGTTTCAAAATGTGTTTTCCAAAACAATGTGATCTGACCTATTTATCTATCATCATCTAATGAGAGACATTGGATTTGAATCCTGGCCCTGACACTTTTTAGCCATGTAATTTCAGGCAAGTTAAACAACTTGTGTCCTAGGTTTCTTCCTCTGCACAATAAGAATAAGCATAGTACCTTGTAATACTATTTTGAAGTTAATTGAGTGAATAGCAAAACTCTTCAAACAAAGCCAGCACACAATAAGTGCCCATGAGGGTTAGCTCTTATAACTATTGCATCTGGGAAGATATACACTAAAGTGTTAAAGTAGTATTTCTGAGTGGTAGAATCATGGATGGATGTCTATTTCATGTCCTGCTGAGTAAGTTTAAGCTTCCTCCAGGACACATTTTCTTGGCCTTCATAATCTTTGTGTGCCTAACCCTTGTGCCTTGCTGATAGTAGTCACTCAATAAATACTGAATTCAGCTGTTAGGATCACACTGGGTAATCAGCATCTCTTCCAAATATCAGTCTTCATTTTCTCATGTTTTCATAACTATTTAGTAAGTTTCTAGAATAAATTGAGTAAAGTGAGATGAAATAAGGCTTAGGAAATACCAGTCATTGTGAACGCGTTTCTCACAAAATTGTGTGTCTTTTTCAAGACTCCTTGAGGGCTTAGATAATAGGTTCTGGACTTGCCCTCTCAAGTGGGGCCCCTCTGTAAGCCTGCACTGTGTGGTTTGCCATAAAAATAGCAAACTACTAGTTAATCATCTGCATATGTAGCCCATGAACTGGTGGCCCCCTGGGAATGGTAAGTAAATGGGATTTTATGGAAGTCAGACCTCTGGATAGGCAGTGAAACTGGCAGTCAAGGAAAACATAAACAGCAAAAAGCAGGATAATGGGAAAGCATATATGGTATGATTCTATATGCATGTAAAATTACATATGTAAATTTGTATGTACATATATGTATAGACTGTCTTAAATGTAAGAGGAGGTTATCACTATGTAGTGAAGTTTGGGGTGATATTTTTTCTCTCTTTGTACTTTTCTATGCAGAAAAATGTGGGCACACATACATATGATATATGAGAAAAAATAACCACCTACTTTCAATTAAGTGCTCATCCATAGGACTGCTCTGTTCAACAGACTTCAAAAATTAACTGTAAGAAAAAAAAATTAACTAAGGATATGAAATCTGATGTCTCGTAGGGTCGCCAGACTTAGCAAATTAAAATACAGGATACTCAGTTAAATCTGAAGTTTGATAAACAATGATAAATATATCTCATGCAATTTTGGGACATCTCTTTTCTTCTACTATTCTATAGAAGAAAAGAGTCAATACTCCTACCATTATTTACATTTCCTTTCATTCTTTTTTCTCTAAGTAGTTTTTTTTTTAACATGGCCAAAAATCATACTGTGTGTGTACAGTTTTCATTCATTTACCAAATTTGTATTGACTTCCTACTGTGGATCACGCACTGTGCTAAGCACTGGGAATATCCCAGGAGTAAAACACCATTGACTTTGCTACCACTAAATATAAGATCATTTTTAATTACATGGCTTTTATTTGAAACAATTTAAATGAGTGCATAATCTACATCAGGTTGGTATATTCCATTTACTTAACCAATTTTCTATTGTGGGTTAATTTATTCATTCATTTACATATTGGCTTTTTGCTAGTGTAAATAATACTGCTCTAAATGTCTTTGTGCATCAAGCTTTTCTCAAGTTTTAGCATTATTTTATTTTTAGGCGATATCTAAAAATATTATTTTAATTTTCAGATAGATGGAATTTCATATTAATTTTTATAAAAAGGTTAATCGACTAGAATAATAAAAAGTTTAAGTCTGTATGTCTTGACTACTAATATGTTTGATTATATTTCCATATATGTGCTGACTAATTTTATTTTCTGGATTGTCTATTTATTTTTAGAGGTAACGTCTTAGTGATTTTTCTTATCTGTTTATGAACTTGTATAAAATGGCTGTTAACTTTGTGTCATATTTTTTATTTACATTTTTCAGCCTGTTGGTGTTTTATTTTTGGTTATTGGTTTTATTTTTATTTTTGACCTAGAGCAACTTAACATTGTATCTAGTAAAATCTTTCAGCCTTTGATTCTTTTAAACTGCTTCTCAGTATAGAATGTCATTTTGCTATCCAGATGTTTACTATCTAATTAATTCTATTTTATTATATATTATATTTTAAAATATATTAAAATCTTAAATCATCTGGAACTTATTCTGGTGTAGACTTGTAGTGAATAACTAATAGGATTTTTTCCCCAAATGGCCTACCAAATATCCCCAAAGAAAACTCCATTTTTCTTTACCTTCCCAATTGATTTTTGTGATAACTTTTTATCATATATTTAATTTTCTTATATAATAAAGTTTATCTCGGGACTTTACATACTATTTCTCTGATTTGTTTAGTTGAATACCATTATCACACTTTTCTACTTTATAAAATCTAATAGCCAGGAGATGGAAGCAACCTAAGTGTCCATCATCGGATGAATGGATAAAGAAGATGTGGCACATATATACAATGGAATATTACTCAGCCATAAAAAGAAACGAAATTGAGTTATTTGTAGTGAGGTGGATGGACCTAGAGTCTGTCATACAGAGTGAAGTAAGTCAGAAAGAGAAAAACAAATACTCTATGCTAACACATATATATGGAATCTAAGGGAAAAAAAAAAAAGGTCATGAAGAACCTAGGGGTAAGACGGGAATAAAGACACAGACATATTAGAGAATGGACTTGAAGATATGGGGAGGGGGAAGGGTAGGCTGGGACAAAGTGAGAGAGTAGCATGGGCATACATACACTACCAAATGTAAAATAGATAGCTAGTGGGAAGCAGCCGCATAGCACAGGGAGATCAGCTCAGCGCTTTGTGACCACCTAGAGGGGTGGGATAGGGAGGATGGGAGGGAGGGAGATGCAAGAGGGAAGAGATATGGGAACATATGTATATGTATAACTGATTCACTTTGTTATAAAGCAGAAACTAACACACAATTGTAAAGCAATTACACTCCAATAAAGATGTTAAAAAAATCTAATAGCATTGTATTATAAAGCACTGTAATATTATGAAGTCTATAGAATGCAAGATTATTACAGCTTTACAACACATATATTTTTTTTAAATAAATTTATTTATTTTATTTATTTACGTTTGGCTGCGTTAGGTCTTCGTTGCTGTACATGGGCTTTCTCTAGTTGTGGTGAGCAGGGGCTACTCTTCGTTGTGGTGTGCAGGCTTCTCATTGCGATGGCTTCTCTTGTTGCGGAGCACGGGCTCTAGGTGCACAGGCTTCAGTAGTTGTGGTGTGTGGGCTCCGTAGTTGTGGCTCATGGGCTCTAGAGCGCAGGCTCAGTAGTTGTGGCACATGGGCTTAGTTGCTCCACGGCATGTGGGATCTTCCCGGACAAGGATTCAAACCCGTGTCCCCTGTGTTAGCAGGCAGATTCTTAACCACTGTGCCACCAGGGAAGCCCTACAATTAAATTCTTATATTAGAGTGAATGAGAAGGCGTGAATTTGAAGAATTGCTCACAGGACAATAAACCAGTGTACTCTCACCTTATAGTTGTGTGAAAATCTGCTTGTGATCACACTCACACCGTCTCTAAACATTAGAAAATGTATGAGGAATTGCCCCTTTGTGGGGAGGGGTGGCAGATGTGGAGGCCAAAGAAGATTTTGTTTGCCTTTTTATTTATTTATGCCAACTAGGTTTTCCTCTGATTAAGACAGCACAAACGAAGAGGGATTTGTGTTTTGGGGTAAAGCCAAGACATTCTGAATAAATGTTTCTTTAAAAGGGGGACTTAGCATCCTGAAACTTTGGCCAAAAATCCAAAAAAGGAGTGGAACCAAGTGCTGTGGGGCTGGAACAGGGCTGGGGCTGGAGGTTCCGCTCATAGCAAACCTCTCCTGAATGTATTTTTTCTGTTCCTGGCATAATATATATATATCTAGGAGAAGAATCTTTCCTGAGGGTCTGTTCCATGTCAGGTGCTGTCTGAAGCACTCCCTAGCCAAGCGTCAGTACACAACTTCTATTTGACACCTACCAGGTATAACGCATTAAAGGAAGTCTATAATCCCGCGGTCTTGCTCCTTCCTTGCTGATCCCTTCAGCCCCATTGATTTAGGCATTCATTTCCTGAACACAGAAAAGGAAAGAGCTTGATACTTTTTGCCCCTTCTTCACCTCACAATAGCACTGAAGCACTGCAATTCTAGAGAGCCAGTAGCTTCCTAGGGCTGCCCAACAAAGTAACAAACGGGATGACTTAAAATAACAGAAATTATTGTTTCACAGTCCTGAAGGTTAGAAATCTGCAATCACAATTTTGGCTACGTTCTCTCTGAAACCTGCAGGGGAGAATCCTTCCTTCTCTCTCCTCTACCTTCCAGGATGAACAGCCATCTTTGGCATTCCTTGGCTTGTAGATGCCTCGCTCTGCTCTCTGTCTCTGTCGTCACATGGCCATCTCCTCCCTTTGTATCTCTGTCTCGGTGTCTCTCTTTTTTTAAAAATTTATTTTATTTTACTTTTAAAAATTTTAGGGACTTCCCTGGTGGTCCAGTGGTTAAGAATCCACCTTCCAGTGCAGGGGACACAAGTTCGATCCCTGGTCGGGGAACTAAGATCCCACATGCCGCGGGACAACTAAGCCTGCGCACTCTAGAGCCCGCGTACCGCAACAAAAGATCCCATATGCCGCAACCAAGACCCGACACAGCCAAATAAATAAATATTAAATGTTGTGTTAATTTCTGCTGTACAGCAAAGTGATTCAGTTATGCATATACATTCTTTTTCATATTCTTTTCCATTATGGTTTATCACAGGATATTGACTATAATTCCCTGTGCTCTACAGTAGGACCTTGCTGTTTATCTCGGTGTCTCTTTTTATAAAAACACCAGCTGTATTGGACTAAGAGCCTACTCTTACTTCGCTATGACCTCCTTTTAACTAATTACAACTGCCATGGCCTTATTTTCAAAGAACGTCAAATTTTGAGGTACTGGGGGTTAGGACTTGATATTTCTGGGGGACACAATTCAACCCATAACAGAGACCATCACATCTCACCAATTCCTTTTACAACTGTTTGTCTCCAAGGGAAGTTAGAATCTCAGAGGTTGAGTTGGAGAGTAAACTTGTAGGAAATGGTGCATTACTACTCTTGGTACTTTTTTTATTTTTTTTTTTGCTGTACGTGGGCCTCTCACCGTTATGGCCTCTCCCGCCGGGGAGCACAGGCTCTGGACGCACAGGCCCAGCGGCCACGGCCCACGGGCCCAGCCGCCCCATGGCATGTGGGACCCTCCCGGACGGGGGCACGAACCTGTGTCCCCTGCATCGGCAGGCGGACACCCAACCACTGCACCACCAGGGAAGCCCTACTCTTGGTACTTTGGAAACCCATCTTCCTCTAGATTAGGCTGAAAGGAATTTTTGGATTATAGAGCTGAAAGAAGAATGAACCAATTAGACTGTGAGAGGTCAGCAATCCAGTTTGGCCCCAGAAGCTTATGGAACAAGGGGCTATAGAGGAGCAGGGTTTCTTTCATTCTCTTCTTTGGGCTTCATTCTCTCCATCGAAAGGATTGCTCCTAATGGCAGGTAACATGGCTGCTGTCTGGTCCAGAGTTTTACCCTTAAGCTCTCTAGCACTAGAAGGGACTGCCTTCAAGTCTGGATCTCAGGGTCAGACACCCTGCAGGAGACAGACAGCAGCCCATGGGGACAAGGGTGCCTAGCCATGGACCAATGAACTTGTGAACTTTGACTGGTGGGATGGGGTCCCTATAAACACAAGGCAGTTCCTGTAGTAGCCATGTAGATGTGGACAAGTGGAGAATGGAACCGAACAGACAATATTAAAGATGTCCACTATAAAAAGATAATTCAGGAGAGGAAAATCCAATTTTCATGTAAATTATCCAGATGGGTTCCAATGCTGGTTCATATTCACCAGAGAAATTACTCTGTTCTCTATTTCATGTCATTTAGTAGATCAGGTTCCTATCTGTGCCCCAGGGCAATGACCCATGACATTTACCATATCTGAATTCAAAGAGTAATTTCAGATTAATCTGAAAATTGATTAGGTCATATGTCTTTGTATACATGATTTTTGTCCCTTTGTGGTAGGGGGTGGAGTCTTAATATCTATTTATGGATCCAAGATTTATTTGTAAAAACAGTCTTTCAAGTCAATTAGTAACATTCACTAGAGTTTAAAAGTGATCATTTTTGGAGTCCATATTTTAGCAAAGATGTCTTTCCTTTAATTTTGTTTAAAGCATTTAACTGTCAGAAATAAGCAACTATGCAACTGTTAATTCACTCCAGGGCTATAAAGAGCACATTAAATGTACTTACCTCCTTCTAGATTATCAGTACTGATTGTTTGGCTAAAAGGTAAAAACAAGTTTTACCCGCCTCTGCTAAACTACAGAGACCAGCGATTACGGGAGCAGGCTCTTTCCTACCAAGGTCAAATTCTCAAGGCCATAAGTGACAGATGGCTCTAGTGAGCACCATGCCTGAATCCCAGCTGCTGAAGGGACATTTGCACCTGGATCCAAGTGGGCACCTCACACCCAACTTGTGCAAAAGCAACGTAACCCTCTGCCTTCTCCAGGACTCCCTTCCTCACGTGGCATTATTGTCTTCTTTGTGGATCAAGTGCAGGGCCGAGACAACTCTGTCCCCTCGTCCCTGCCTTCTGTGAGTCACCAGAATTTGATCCACGGTACTGCCTATGTCAGTTGTTCTCAAACTTGGCTGCGTGTCAGAATCCCTTGAGGGAACTTTAAATGAATTCAGATTTGAGGTCCTATTTCTGGAGGTTCTGAGTCAGTAGATCTAGAAGTAGCCTGAAGATCTGCACTTAAAGTACCTTTCCCATGTGATCAGGGGACTACCAAGATTTAGGAGTCAAGGTCCTAAATACCTCCCTTCCCACCGCTGCTACCCTAGATCAGGCCCCACGGCCTCTAGCCCCACATCGACATCCAGATCCATCCTCTAACCCAGTCAACCACGGCAACACGTGCATTTGAATGCCTGCTTTTCCCAGACACTTTGCCAATCAGTGGAAGTACAAAGATGAATCAAACATACCCTTCCTCTCAGGACAACTCTTTACTGAGGGAGATAATGCAGGAAACCACATTCTGTTCATGAGATAGGTGCTCTAACCAGGAGAATAGGAAGTACCCTGAGGACCCCAAAGTGGGACTGGTTAACTCAACCTTAGAAGGTCTCGGAAAACTTCCCAGAGGAAGTGATGCTGAATTTAGGATAAAGATGAGTTTATCAGACAGAGAGGGAACAGGGAGAGGACATTCCAGACAGCGTAAGCAGGGGAATAACACGGCTAGACTGGTGTTTTAGATTTATTTCCAGACTTATGTTTTGGAATCACACTTCAGAACCTCCTCCAGGCCTGTTTGAAAGCTCTGGGCGGTTCTCCACTGTCTTGGGCACCAATTCCTAACTCTGTGGTCTTGTATTCAAGGTCTTTGGTGACCCAACCGTCTCTCATCACTATCACCTCTCCTCACCTCCTTTCCTGTGCTCTGGTCACAATGGATGATTGGCTTTTCTTTTAAAAAGCTGTGATCTTGGGAATTCCCTGGTGATCCAGTGGTTAGGACTCCAGTGCTTCCTCTGCAGGGGGCCCGGGTTCGATCCCTGCTCAAGGAACTAAGATTCCACAAGCTGCACGGCGTTGCCAAAAACAAAAATAGATAAATAAAATAAAAAGCTGTGATCTCACTTCCCTAAGACTGTGCCCATCCCTCATCTTGTGGTTCTCCTCCTGTCCTGTTCTTCTGCCTTTATTGCTTTGCCCATTCTCATTTTTTTTTTTTTTTTTTTTTTGCGGTACGCGGGCCTCTCACTGTTGTGGCCTCTCCCGTTGCGGAGCACAGGCTCCGGACGTGCAGGCTCAGCGGCCATGGCTCACGGTCCCAGCCGCTCTGTGGCGTGTGGGATCTTCCCGGACCGGGGCACGAACCCATGTCCCCTGCATCGGCAGGCGGACTCTCAACCACTGCGCCACCAGGGAAGCCCCCCCTCTCATTTTTAACAGTTCATTTCTTCACCTAGTTCATTTCAAGAGACAAATGGACAGAGGTCAGACTAGAGTCTAAAACGAGAACTCTGACCCACCACCTGTAGCAACCTGCTCAGGAAACCAACCCCTTGTCTGCAATAAATAGACCAGGAAGCCACCCTGCTGTAAGTCAGACTTGTAGGAAACCAAACTGCTATCTCTAGTGACAATTCAGGGACCTAAATAATAACTTCTGTAACAATAGGCCCCAAATGGCCAGGACTTAACTAATAATTGACAGCTTCCTTCATTTTTATCCCACTTCCAGCTTATTCCTTCATTTTTATCCCACTTCCAGCTTAAGACCAGCTGCAGAGAGCCAAGTATGTACTCCTAGCCGACCACATGCATGTCCTGCTTCTACTTAGGCGCCTCCAACTTCCTTGGAAGCACGGCCTCCACCAGGGCACACCTGAAGCCTTCCCACTCCTCTGCCTGCCTGCCTGAGTCTCTGCCGAATGCAAGTGACGGTGGCCGGCTCCTGTGCCATAGCAAGCTCTTAATAAATAGACTTTGCTTTTCTCACTTGGTTGGTGTTCATTTATTTCCACAATTTGTGAAACTGTTAAAAAAAACCCACATGAAATGGTTGTATCACTGGTCCCAACTTTTGTTATATTCAAAGAAATGCCTGTTTATTTCTTTCCTTTTTAAAATCAGTTCCTTAACTTGCACAGAAAATGACTAATCTTCACACTAGTCTATAGAGAAATGGTCAGCCTCCCCAGGTCATTATGGGAATCTTCTAGCCCATTTTGCCACAGCTATGTTCTTCCTGGCAGGAGGCAAAGACCTTGTAGTCAGCATTTTCTAGCCCCTTAGGCAGCCTCTTGGGCCAGCCTCCTAAGGGCTTGTCCTGTCATTTCCTTCTGCTCTCTTTTACCCTTAAATATCTGATCCCCTGAAATAACCTCAATTTCCCAAGACTTCCAGAAACCCCAATTAAGCAGTACAGCCTGCCAACCTGATAGAGCTATCCTGGTAGGACAAGGTTCTAGACAATGAATTATTTTATCCTAAAGCAACATTCTCAAAAGCTTCAGTGGCTTTTCCACTGATACAGAATAACATCCAGATTTGTGAGCCTATCAACCAATATGGCCTCATTTCCAGCCACTATTCTCCCACCAGGATCCTGTGCTCCAGGAATGTTAAACTACCTGACCCCAGGGCATGCCTCCTGCCTGCTTGCCTTTGCTCTCCTGGTTTCTCCCGCTCAAGATGCCCTTCTACTCGCCTCATCTGGGTAGACGGCCACATCTCTCATTCCTCAAGTCTGGCACCAGCAGTGGGAAGACCAAGGGAGGGGAGTCACTCTGTGCTTCATTACTTCCCAGCTGTGGGATGCTGGCATGCTGCTTCACCTTTCTGAGTCTGTTTTATCATCTGTAAACCAGGTTTAATAATAATTACCAAATGGGTCTGAGGGTTTAAAGAGAAAAATGCTTATTAAAATATTCCCAGCTTAATGCTCTCTTTCTTGACATGGGTGGTTACACAGGCATTAGCTTTGTGACAATTCATTGAACTGTATATTTATGTTTGTGTGCTTTTCTATGTGTGTGTTGACGTCAGTGAAAAAGAAATAACTGTCGTGGGCTTCCCTGGTGGCACAGTGGTTGAGAGTCTGCCTGCCGATGCAGGGGACACGGGTTCGTGCCCCGGTCCGGGAAGATTCCACATGCCGCGGAGTGGCTGGGCCCATGAGCCATGGCCGCTGAGCCTGCGTGTCCGGAGCCTGTGCTCCGCAACGGGAGAGGCCACAATAGTGAGAGGCCTGCGTACAGAAAAAAAAAAAAAAAAAGAAAGAAATAACTGTCTAGTTCAGCTTAGTAGAGTCTTGATAAATATTATAAATATTGGTTGTCTTTCCCCTTTCTCTTTTCTTGCTGGAAGACAGGTGACCCAGAGTTAGGATGGATGGTTAATGCAGGAATGACAGATCAAGGTTTGCAAGGGTCGAAATGTGCTGCATTGAAGAAATGAGAGAAGTAAGAGGAAATTTAATAGGAATCAATATGCAGCGTGTTCAGACGGAAACAGTGCGGTAACGAGTGGGAAATGTGCTTTAAGAGGAATTGTTATGAAAAAGCTCAGAGATTTCAGCTGGCTGCAAACTTGATCTGAGTCAACAGTCTAGCTTGGTCACTAAGCTCTATGTCCCTCTGCAAAACAAATAAGCAAACAAAACCCAAGCCAACCAGAACAAAACAGAAATCTCGACGCAATTTTGGGTTCCAATAGACGTGTAATACTCAGACCTTAGGAGGTAAATGGACTCATTGACTCCTGTACCTGTCAGTCCACACCTGTATTGTGTGCTTTCCATTATGAAAGCCTATTCTTTCTTTTTTTTTTTGTGGTCACACCGTGCAGCTTGTGGGATCTTAGTTCCCTGACCAGGGATTGAACTCGGGCCCTCAGCAGTGAGAGCATGGAGTTCTAACCACTGGACCACAAGGGAATTCCCTTTGAAAGCCTGTTCTTAAGATGGGTCTATACCAACGACCAGGTACAGAGTTCTATGGCTATGCTGCTAAGAGGGGCCTAAAACCATGTTATGTGAAGATCTGGAGAATTTAGCCTTAAGAAAATATTTGGAGGCAGACCTGCACGGCTTAATATATGTAAAAGGATTTTGTCAAGAGTGATTGGTTTTACAGCCTGCCAGGGTAGGGGACACCGGTTCGAGCCCTGGTCCGGGAAGACCCCACATGCCGCAGAGCAACTAAGCCCATGCAGCACAACTACTGAGCCTGTGCTCTAGAGCCCGCGAGCCACAACTACTGAGCCTGTGTGCCACAACTACTGAAGCCCACGCACCTAGGGCCTGTGCTCCGCAACAAGAGAAGCCACCACAATGAGAAGCCCGCACACCGCAACGAAGAGTGGCCCCCGCTCGCCGCAACTAGAGAAAGCCTGCACGCAGCAACGAAGACCCAATGCAGCCATAAATAAATAAATAAATAAATAAATAAATAAATAAATAAATTTAGTTTTTAAAAAGTCTGAAAAAAAGAGAGAAAATTTAAAACAGTGTTTCTTAAAAAGAAAGGAAAGGAGTGATTGGATTTATTCTATGTAGTTTCCTAAGGCAAAACTGGAATCAATAGGTGAAAGTCTAGAGGCAGATTTTGGATCATATTAAGGAAAGATGTCGCTCATGACTGAGGCAAGCTGAAAATAGAATGGATTGTCTGTCTGTCATTGGCGGTGTTTAAACAGAGTCTTTGCGGTTATACATCATGGCCAAATCCATGCAATATCCATGACCATTCATAGCGTCTGAATCCTTACTACTCAGATAACAATAACATAGGTAGACCTGCCTTATGGGCTTATGTCCGGACATTCGGATATCCGTGGACCTCTGCAGCCTCCTCACGGTGACAGTCTCATTGCCAGATGCTCTGGTCCTTGGTGCCTCCCCCAGCATTGCCCATGGCTGCTGAACCCCTGGGAGAAACCTATGCCACTTTTCTCCCTCTCCTTCCTGTCCTGATTTCAGGCCCAGTAGAGCCCAGGACTCAGAGTTTGGGAGGTCTCTGAGGTCTGGGGTCAAGGTCAGGGAGTTACCAGAACTCTGTCTTTGCTTACAGTAGGAATCAATAAGCTTTGGGAGCTCTAGCCAGAATATATGGAAAAAGGGACTCTGAGTTGCAAATAACTCACCTGCAAATGAACTTCTGGAACATGATCATTTGTGAGTTCAGGGACAGCCTGTGTTCGACACTAAAGCCCAGTTTATAGATAAGGTTATAACATTTGCAGCATATTGTAACATTCAACAGTTCAGAAACACGCTAAAAGAGCTCATAAAGCAACTCATTTTTCCTCCCACTGAAACTCAGGAATGTCCTCTGAGGACATTTGCTGAGATAGTGAATGATTTGCTTTTCAAAAAACTGTAAATCAGGACCTCCATGTGATTCTCGCACAAGAGCAGCTGATCATGTGCAGGGCTTCTCTGGGTGCCTGATTCTCCTTGGGGGGAAGCAAGGCAACGCCTGCTTAGGCTGAGACCCAGATCCAGAGAGGGAGGGTATGAAGAAGTTCTCCCCCAGAAAAGCAAGTACGACTTGGTCCTCCCTCCTTAAAGAGCCAGCAAGAGCTTGAGTTCTTAAGTCCCTACAAGCCACTGTGTCCTTGATCCAGTGTGTGCCTCTGCATGCTCATCTCCCTGCACCCCACCTCAGCCACACAGCTCGACTTCATTTCTTTACATATTGGAGTTCCACATAATATTGCTTTTTTTTTTTTTTTTTGCGATACGCGGGCCTCTCACCACCGTGGCCTTTCCCGTTGCGGAGCACAGGCTCAGGACGCACAGGCCCAGCAGCCATGGCTCACGGGCCCAGTCGCTCCACGGAATGTGGGATCCTCCCAGACCAGGGCACGAACCCGTGTCCCCTGCATAGGCAGGCAGACTCAACCACTGCGCCACCAGGGAAGCCCTGCATTTTTTTAATCAATATTTTTTTATTGGAGTATAGTTGATTTACAATGTTGTGTTAATTTCTGCTGTACAGCAAAGTGATTTAGTTATACATATATATACATTTTAATATTATGTGGTATTTGTCTTTCTCTTTCTGACTTACTTCACTTAGTATGATAATCTCTAGTTGCATCCATGTTGCTGCAAATGGCATTATTTCATTCTTTTTTATGGCTGAGTCATATTCCATTGTATATATGTACCACATCTTCTTTATCCATTCATCTGTCCATGGACATCTAGTTTGTTTCCATGTCTTGAGAATTGTGAATAGTGCTGCTACGAACATAGGGGTGCATGTATCTTTTTGAATTAGAGTTTTGTCTGGATATATGCCCAGGAGTGGGATTGCTGGATCATATGGTAACTCTATTTTTAGTTTTCTGTGGAATCTCCATACTGTTTTCCACAGTGGCTGCACCAACTTACATTCCCACTAACAGTGTAGGAGAAAATAGCTAACGTGTGAATAGCTAATGTGAAAATAGCTAATGTGAAAATAGCTAATGCTAATGTGTGTGTGTGTGTGTGTGTGTGTGTGCACGTGTAGCAATTTGAAAACCACTCTTTATGGTCTGGAAGAACATTGCAGTGGGTTGAATGGTGACCCCCTCCAAGAGATATGCCCTTGCCTTCACCCCTGGAACCTGTGATGTGACCTTATTTGGAAAAAAGCATCTTATCAGATGTAATTAAGAATCTGGAGCTGAGATCATCCTGGATTATCTGGGTGGGCTCTAAATCCAATGACAACTGTCCTTATAAGAGACAGCAGAGGAGACACAGACACAGAGGAAGGAGGAGAAAGCCACATGAAGACAGAGGCAGAGACAGGAGTGATGCAGCCACAAGCCAAGGGATGCCTGACCCCCAGAAGCTGGAAGAGACAAGGAACAGATTCTCCCCTGGAGTCTTCAGAGGGAGCCTGGCCCTGCTGACCCCTTGATTTTGGACTTCTGGCTTCCAGGATTGAGAGGTTAAATTTCTGTTGTTTCAAGCCTCCAAGTTTGTGGTAATCTGTTGCAGCGGTCACAGGAAACTAGTTAGAATCATCACGAGGCATCTGAGCATACCTGAGGGAGGGGAGTGCTGAATCCTCGCATTACTAATCCTTAGACCTACCCATGCTTGGTGTACACCTGTGATTTCAGCCCCATGTTAAAAGGAACATTATGATTCTACTGCTGGGAGTCTATCCTGAGGAAATAACTAAGAAAACATGCAAGGATTTAATGCTAAATATATTCACCCCAGTGCTGTTTGGAATAAAGGAAAGTTGGAAACAACCTGAATGCCTTGGAGGGGATCAATAAATTATGGTGCAGACATACAAAAGAATCCTACGTAACTATTAAAATAACATTACAGAAATGTAACTATTGATGTGGAAAGATGTTACCAATTTTCTTGTATAAAAATACATTATGGGGCTTCCCTGGTGGCATAGTCGTTAAGAATCCGCCTGCCAATGCAGGGGACATGGGTTCGAGCCCTGGTCCGGGAAGATCCCACATGCTGCGGAGCAACTAAGCCCGTGCACCACAACTACTGAGCCTGCACTGTGGAGCCCGCGAGCCACAACTACTGATGCCCACGAGCCACAACTACTGAAGCCTGCGCACCTAGAGCCCAAGCTCCGTAACAAGAGAAGCCTGCACACTGCAACGAAGAGTAGCCCCTGCTCGCCGCAGCTAGAGATAGCCCGCGCACAACAACGAAGATCCAACACAGCCAAAAATAAATAAATAAA
The DNA here is from genome assembly GCF_964165515.1 of Mesoplodon bidens. NCBI lineage: Eukaryota > Metazoa > Chordata > Mammalia > Artiodactyla > Ziphiidae > Mesoplodon > Mesoplodon bidens. The sequence continues at coordinate 79,213,328 of NC_138168.1, read as the reverse complement.
ATAAATAAATTTATTAAAAAAAATACATTATGGTGTGATCTCATTAAAAAATACATAGATGCCTGTATTATGTATATATACACAGAAAAATCTGGAAGGGAATGTCAACAGTGGTTTTCCTTGAGAAAGTGGGTGTTTTAGGTTCTTTTGCTTCTCTATGTTGTCTGTAATTAATACGTAATTTATAACAATAGTGAAAAGTATTTGTGAGAATAATACTAATAATAAGCAATGAAAGACATTTCATTTGGGGGAAGAAGAAAGACTGAGACTTGTCATCAGCCACATGGGGGTGTCAGGGGGAGTGTTATTTTGCCACGTGGAGACTTGGGCCTGGGAAGGGGTCCATCCAGCACCAGGACAGCCCTTACTCCTGGGAGGTCAGAAATTGATGCTGGCAGTCAGGGTGCGAGGAGTAAGCTAATAAGCGGAAGACGCTAAATTAGACAACTGCAGGACTTCTCAGAGCCTTCGGCACACTCGTGCCATGGCAAATCTCCACGAAGCAGAGGGGGATAGAATTTCCCTCCCACCTTATTTGATCACTGAGCTAGGAACGTATGATAGTACTCCTCCTCTGAGAAACACAGCTGGGGAAATTTTGGAATACTATCTGACATGCACCAGTTCAATTAAGTGAGAAGCATAAACCAGCCAGATAAGAAACGGGGCAGGAGGGCTTCAGTTCCTAGATTGCTGAGAAAGACAGGCTGCTCCCCGGGAGCCACCAACTCCCGAGGAGCCATCAACGGAACACAAGCAGTGTCCTAAGATAGTATTAAAAGTCTGGCAAATAAGGATGAGGGGCCTGGAGTGGACTGGCCACTCGTGGCCGTTTGGGCTCTGCATTGGAGAAGGAATGTAGACATTTTGGAGAAGGTCCTGAGGATAGAGGCCATCAGCAATTACAGGAGGCGATTATGTTATGTGAGGGGGGATGCCAAAAGGAATGAAAGCATCGACAGTCTTCAGCCCAACATGATCTGAGTCCAAGTACTGGTGTACAGAAGAGAAGCCTGCCAGCAGCTGCCTTCCTGGAGCTGACCGCTGGGGAGACAGCCAGCCCTTTCCTGAAAAGGGAGGCAAGTGTTCAGCTCCACCTGGAGAAGCTGTTCCCAGGCAGCTGCCTCCCCGTCAGGCTGACTTACCTGGCCTTCCCTGTCCCGTGTGTGTCGACGACACACACGTACCTCATTTTACTGCGCTTTGCTTTATTGCATTTTGTGCAAATTGAAGGTCTGTGGCAACCCTGCATCGAGCAAGTCTATTGGTGCCATTTTTCCAAGAGCATTTGCTCTTTCTTTGTCTCTGTCATGTGTTGGCAATTCTCGCAATATTTCAACCTTTTTCATAATTATTATATGTGTTACAGTAGTGATCTGTGATCAGTGATCTTTGATGTCTCTGAAGGCTCAGATGATGGTTAGCATTTTTTAGCAATAAAGTATTTTTCAGTGAAGGCACGTACATTGTTTTTTTAGAGACGATCCTATTGCACACTTAAATAGATGACGGTACAGTGTAAACATCACTTTTCTGTGCACCGGGAGACCAAAAAATTCGTGGGACTCCCTTTACTGTGATATTAGCTTTATTGCAGTGGTGTGGAGCTGAACCCACAATGTTTCTGAGGCCTGCCTGTCATTCTAAGTCTGGCTTTTCTTTTTCTAAATTCTTTTCTTCCCCCCCGCCCAAAATGAGCCTTTAGGAACCCAGAGGCATGGGCTCTATTTGCAGCTCGCTCTCAGGCTCTCCCGGGCAGAGGGCAGCGGGGGCTCAGTGTCCAGCCCTGACCTGTACAGGATGCAGGAGGCCCGGGACCAACAGGAATGCAAGGGAACATCCTGCATGGGGGCGACACTCCTGGAATTTCCCTTCCTGCCCTCTCTGCTCCGGGCAGAGGCCTGGCTCTTGTTGCTTTCCTCCTTCCTGTTGTCCTTCCCTCTGCTCAGTACACGTCATTCAGTGTGAGGGCAGCCGAGGTGCCTCTGCGCAGGTGGTATTTAGCTCTTTATGGCTCTTAGTTTAATGTTCTCTCCAAGTCCCCCAGGGCCGAGGTCCACTTCTGCCCGGATACCCAAGGCAGTCCCGCCCCAGAAGAGACCTGCTGTCCTCCCCGCTCCCCTCCCCCCACCTCACTCAAGGCTCCTGTGGTTTCCATCCTTCATCTGCAGGAAAACTACCTGGGCAGCTTGTTAACCCTAAAGTTTCCGGGCTCCTCACCCGGAGACTCTGATAGTGGGGGTCTAGCTTAACGTGAATCTGCATTCGTTAAAACAAAACAAAACCCAAGTGATGTGTGATGGAGACCCACTGACAGCAGGTGGTCAGCTACACACCAGCACAGCTGGACTCTTCGCTCTCCCTCTCCCCCCAGGTCTAATCGCAATCCTATTTTTGAAAAATTTTGTTTATTTAATTTATTTATTTTTGGCTGCGTTGGGCCTTCGTTGCTGCGCGCGGACTTTCTCTAGTTGCGGCGAGCGGGGGCTACGCTTCGTTGCGGTGCGTGGGCTTCTCATTACGGTGGCTTCTCTTGTTGTGGAGCACGGGCTCTAGGTGCATGGGCTTCGGTAGTTGTGGCACGCAGGCTCAGTAGTTGTGGCTCGCAGGCTCTAGAGCACAGGCTCAGTAGTTGTGGTGCCCGGGCTTAGTTGCTCCGCGGCATGTGGGATCTTCCCGGAGCAGGGCTCGAACCTATGTCCCCTGAATTGGCAGGCGGATTTTTAACCACTGCGCCACCAAGGAAGTGCCTCGCAATCCTATTTATTTTATCATCTTAATGTTTCTCAAGTATGTCCTCTTCTCTTCATTTCCAATGCAACTGGATGGATTAAGGCCAAATCCTTAGTCTATATTACGTCTGTATAATTGCCCGAATAGTGAGTGACTTTAGTGAGTGGCAGGGACACTATTAATAATTACGCCAAGAAATAGGCGAGACCTAGCCAAGCTGGATGTGTACAAGCCCTCTGCGATCTGGCCCCTCCTTACCTCTCTGGCGTCCCCTAAAGACTCTCTTCCTGGGACCCCCAGCCTTTCCCACTCCCGCGGATGCCAGGCTCCCTGTACTACCTGAAATTCCTCTCTGTGCCTTCCTCTCTCTTTTACCTCCAGGGCCTTGATCTGGCTGCTCTCTGCCATCTTCACACAGCTAAGTCCCCCTTTTCGGCCCTCAGCTTAGGTGTTATGTCCTTGTGAAATTTTCCCGGACCACAACTCTGCCCCTCAAGGTTGTCACCACGTGCTCCTATAGTGTGATGCTCTGTACAGCCAACTGTGGCCCTGCTTTCCATAATTGTCTGTACTGGTCTATCCTCCCAGGAGGCTGGAAGCTCCTTTAAGACAGGGACTAGATTTTGTTCTTTACTACAGTTAGGGCTTAACTTGTTTAGCAGGAGGGCAAGACAATCACTCAGCAAGTTTGGCTCAGAAAACAAAGTACACGATACCATTTATTACTCCCCCAAATTTGTTCAGCACTTACTGGGCACACACTACAGGTATCTTGCTGGGTGCTGGGCACACAGTTAAAGAAGGTCCCTGTCCTCACCCAGTTCCCTCTCCAATCCAAAGTCATTTCTCTCTTGAGAATGACTGGGCATTCCCTGGCGGACCACTGGCTAGGACTCCGAGCTTCCACTGCATGGGGCACAGGTTCTATCCCTAGTCAGGGAACTAAGATTCCTGACAGCGTGGCCAAAAAAACCCCCCAAAAAACAAACAAACAAACAAAAAAACAAAGTCATTCTTTCAAACACATTTGCATTTTAAAGGAGTTTTTTCTGTGCAGCCTTTGTCTTGATTGGAATTTCACCAGCTTTAATTTCCAGATTAAAGGGTGTAACTGAGTCACTTAAGACCCCTTCCAAGTGTGAAACATTTTTTTCCTTGTTGGCTAAACAAAATGGCCATAACAAAAAAGATAAGCATGGTGCCTCTGTTGCCTGAGGGCCGTCAAGTCTGTGTCCTTCACCTTCTGGACAACTTACTTACACTCTCCGTGCTTCAGTTTCCACATCAGTAAAATGGGGATGAATAACTGTGCCTGGCACATAGTAAGTGCTCAATAAATATTACTATCAATAGATGGTGTGGTCCAAGGGCTGCATCTCTAACTAGGGATGGGCATGGCAGGGTCCCAAACATGTGAAGCGGACAGTCAGGGTCACCAGGAAACTGCAGCATAGTGTGCAAGCCACTCCTCATCTCTGTTCAGCTGTTGTAGAGAAACATCTGGAGGGTTAGGGCCAGCTGGAAACAGCTTTAGGCTTGGACAACAGCCACTCTCAAGTTTTGTCCCAACCAGAGCAATCTTGGCACTCAACTAGGGACAAAATAAATACAGATATAGCACGAGAGGCCGGGCATCGTGGGGAGAGCAGTGCAAGGAACACAGAGGACCCTTTTCATGTGAGATTTTCCCAAAGATTAAAGGAAACTTGATTAAAATTTCTTTTGGGGGCCCTTGATATCAGCTGCCTGTCACTGTCAATCAAGAGTGACTAGTTGGGGCTTCCCTGGTGGCGCAGTGGTTGGGAGTCCGCCTGCCGATGCAGGGGGCGTGGGTTCATGCCCCGGTCCGGGAGGATCCCACATGCCGCGAAGTGGCTGGGCCCGTGAGCCATGGCCGCTGAGCCTGCGCGTCCAGAGCCTGTGCTCCGCAACGGGAGAGGCCGCGGAGGTGGGAGGCCCGCGTACTGCAAAAAAAAAAAAAAAAGAGTGACTAGTTGGTTACTAGTGCTTGGTACGCATTACTTTCACACCCAGAGCAAGAACAATTTTGACAGTAGGAGCTCCATTTAGTGGATGAGCAAAGTAGAGAACATTGCTAGAGAATATTGCTACAGGAGTTGAATTTGCCCAAATGCCCCCCATTAACTGTCAGTTGGGTTTAATTCAACCTGAATCTCTCCTATTGGGGAGGAACTTTCCAGCTGGGGAGGCACCTTCACCAAGTGCCAGGTGAGGGCTAGTGATCAAAGGCAGACAACAGACCCTGAGCATCTGCAGGGTATATTTCTGATTTTTCAAACCCCTGTGATGCAGGAGCTTCTCTTACCCAAGGCTCCTCCCTGACCCTCATCACCATGATCACAGTGGCCAGTTTTTTTGTTTGTTTGTTTGTTTTTTGCGGTACGCGGGCCTCTCACTGTTGTGGCCTCTCCCGTTGCGGAGCACAGGCTCCGGACGCGCAGGCTCAGCGGCCATGGCTCACGGGCCCAGCTGCTCCGCGGCATGTGGGATCTTCCTGGACCGGGGCACGAACCCGTGTCCCCTGCATCGGCAGGCGGACTCTCAACCACTACGCCACCAGGGAAGCCCCAGAGTGGCCAGTTTTGAAGGGAGAGGGCATCAGTCTGATTCATTTTCCCTCCAGGGGATTTGAGTGCAGGCCCTGTACTGGGCATCGGGGTTACAGCTCTGAACAAGGCAGGGGCTCTCCCAGGTCTCTTGTTCCTCCCCTTCTTAGTTAGAAAGAAATGAGGATTAAATAACAGCTGCACAGGTATTGCAGACCTGGGCCTCTGCTTCTCCTGGAAGTGTGCCCGCCTAAGAGGTGGCTGACGGGGCCAGCGCCCAGGAGAGGAGCTGCCTGAGGGAGAGGCTGGTGAGAAATTCACGGGGATTCTGCCTGCCCCTCCTGACATGGAGGTGTGGGACCCTCGTGTGTGTGTGTGTGTGTGTGTGTGTGTCTGGGGCTGACACACCTCACTGTTTACCCTTCAGCCCAGATGTGATTTCTCATGGAAACCTTTTCTGACCATCCTCTGGGTTGGCTGCACTGCCTGCCTGGTGCCCTCTTGGTCTCCTGTGCTCACCCTAATGCGGTCCTGAGCACACGGTGCTCTAATTGCCAGCTTCCTGCCCATCTGCAGGCGTCTTGACATCCATGAAGCAGGATAAATAGTGCCTGGCATGTTCACCACTGTTATCTCCAGCTTAACACAGGCCTGGCTTATGACAGTCACTCATCAAATATCAGTTCCATAAAAAGGAGGAAAGGGGCTTCCCTGGTGGCGCAGTGGTTGAGAGTCCGCCTGCAATGCAGGGGACGCGGGTTCGTGCCCTGGTCCAGGAAGATCCCACATGCCGCGGAGTGGCTGGGCCCGTGAGCCATGGCTGCTGAGCCTGCATGTCCGGAGCCTGTGCTCCGCAACTGGAGAGGCCACAACAGTGAGAGGCCCACGTACCGCAAAAAAAAAAAAAAAGGAAAGGAGGAGGAAGAGGAGGAGGTGAGGACTAAAGATAAGAGATGAAACTGGGACTCCATTTTGCTTGACCCATGATCATGGAGCTACCATTGAACAACCCTGGCTATTTCAAAATGCAGGTTGGCTTTGAAGACCTAGGCTTTTATCCCAGTTTCCCCATCGATCTGCCGCTTGACTTTGGGCAATTTAACATAATTTCTGGAGCTTCAATTTTTCAGCTTTCAAATGAGGATAATACTAGGAATTAATAAACATGTGGGGTTTTTTGGCCGCGTTGTAGGGCAGGCGGGATCTTAGTTCTCTGACCAGGAATTGAACCCAGGCCCCCTGCAGTGGAAGTCCTAACCACTGACCTGCCAGGGAGTTCCCAATAAATGTGTGATGAGGTTCAACTAAGGTGTTCGTAAAATAGCTATAAAAATTCAATATATGTTGTAAACTGCAATAAACCATTTTTGCATATAAGTATAGAATTAAGGGAACTTGATTAAAAATTTCCTAAGCCAAATTGGTAGCTGGGGGTAGAAGTTCCCCCCATCACATAAAAGGTCTGGCCAAATGCACTTCTCCTTGCCTTTAACATTTTCTGCCTGGGTCAAATTTATAGGTGTGGTGTTTGTGATACCCAAGGCATTAAGAGTCCAGGTTGCTCTATGAAAAGGGGGTGCAGGGAAGAGGAGGAGCCATGTTGCACTTGACTTCACCTCGCAGTCAGAGATGTGGGAAAACACATCCTGGCCAGCCCTGAAATCCTCCCTTGTGAGCACTTTTAGCACCATATTGTAGGAACAATTTCATAAAAAGAAAAACAGATGACAGGATATCAACAACACGTACATATTTGGAACTTGAAGAATTTCATTTGCTCTTCAGCCCCCTGGACTCTGGTTTCTGGCCTCTCATGCGACACAACCTGCTGTCACTGAAGTCAACTCTTCCCCGTCCCCCGGTACCTCTGGCTTCCAGAATGCCCCTCTCTCCTGTTTCTCCTCCCACCTCTCTGGCCACCCTACCGTGGAGGAGTTTCCCACAGTTCTGTGTTGACTCTCCACACTCTACTTCGCAGAGCTTTCCTTCCATGTAAATAGTTGCCACCTGTACTGGGTTGAAGAGGGTCACCCCCAAAGTCATTCCTTCCTGCAACTTCAGGATGTAACCTTATTTGGAAATAGGGTTGTTGTTGCTATAATTAGTTAAGATGATGTCATACAGGAGTATCGAGGTTCTTTATAAGAAGGAGGAAAGAGAGACAGACACACAGGGAGAACATCACGTGACAGCGAAGGTAGAGATTGGAGCTATGAAGCTTCAAGCCCAGGAACACTAAGGATGGCTGACCACACAGAAGGTGGAGGGGATCCCTCCTCCCCCCACTCCCCCCACCCCGAGCCATCGGAGAGAGAGAGCGTGACCTGCCACACCTTGATTCCAGACTTCTAGCCTTTGGAAATCAATGTGTCAGTAAGGCCAGTGTCTCTCTGAAGGTTTTAGGTGAGGATCCTTCTTTGCCTCTTCCTAGCTGGCAATCTTTGGCATTCCTTGGCCTGTAGGTGCATGACTCCAATCCAGTCTTTGCCTTCGTTGTCACGAGGTGTTCTCCCTCCAGTCATATTGGATTAAAGACCACCCTCATCAGCATGGCTTCATCTTAACTTGATTACATCTGCAGAGACCGGACTTCCAAATAAGGTCACATACATATGTTCCAGGTGGACATGAATTTGCGGGGGGAGACCCTATTTGACTTTTGACTGCAGTGACCCAGCACAGTGCCTTCTGATTGCAGATTCTTCCATATCTTTTTTTAAAAAAAATTTCACTGAAGCATAGTTGATTTACAATGTTGTGTTAATTTCTGCTGTACAGCAAAGTGATTCAGTTATATATATATATATGTATATATATTCTTTTTCATATTCTTTTCATTATGGTTTGTCACAGCATACTGAATATAGTTCCCTGTGCTTTTTTGTATCTTTTGAATGTTGCCTATTAAATGTATTCCTAGCCACTCACCAGTCACCCCATGCCTGTTCGTTTTAACCTTATTTCATTGCAGAAGATTCAAAATCCCTAAAGCGAAGCACAACACCAATGGGGACTTCCTTGGCAGTCCAGTGGTTAAGACTCCGCACTCCCACTGCAGGGGGCACGGGTTCGAGGCCTGGTTGGGGAGCTAAGGTCTCACATGGCCCAAAAAACACCACATCAAAAGCCAGGTGTTCAGCCCCAGCACTGCTTCCCCTCCTCTCTGAGCCATGATTGCAATAATTCCTGAGGCTATAAACCCTCTAAGGGCAGGGTTTTCTGCCCTTAGAAACTCAGTTTTCTTACCAATTGCAGTACCCAGGTCTTGGTACATGTTTGTTAAAGAATGGATATAGGGATGAAAAGGGATGAGTATTTCCTTCAGGCTTGAATGGGCTTTTGGAAATCATTTTGAGCACTGGCATATTTAGGTGTGAAGAATGGAAAATGAAAAGGTACTAACCTACATGTATACATGTTTTGACAGTCATAAAGTCCTTTTGCATATGATTTAATCTGATCCTCCCACACTCTTGAGAGAGAAGCTGAGCCCCCCAAAAAATCAAGATTCTTGCTCAAGTTTATGGGGCTAGTCATTGGCTGGTTAGAACCCAAATCTCCTTGCTACTGTTGGGTTTTTAGTCTTTCTGCTGAACCAACAAGTTTTGATGAAACACAGTCCTTCTTCCTCTACTCAACTCAGTCTATCAGGAAAGAAATTTCAGTGGGGAAGACCATTTTTCTCTTTGAAAATGAATAAAAGATACATATGAAAACAAGAAAGTAAAATTCCAATTTGATATGAGAAAAGCCAAGTGAAGGTTTCTTCCGCCCTAGGCTAAAAGTTAACTTTAGAATACCTAAATATTAAACATTCAATATTTAAAGCATTTGCTTAAAAAACTGGCCCTAAGATGCTCAGATCAGATTATTCCTAATTGTTATGATGCATCACATTTTAAACATTTCTAGCTTCCTGTTTCTTACTCATGACACGCGGTCATCGTTGGTAACATTTTCTATGAAACTCCAAATACAAATAAATTTTTTCATCTGGATGGCCTATATCAAGGGTTGGCACACTATGGCCTGTAGCCTGTTTCTGTATGGGATGAGAGCTCAGAATGGTTATTACATTGATAAGAATTGTAATAAGAACAAAGAGTATGTGGCAGAGTATGTGGCTTGCAAAGGCTACATTTACAGAAAATGTTTGCTGAACCCTGGTCTATATTGATATTTTTATACTGTTGACCTGAAACAAATAGATTGGCAGATATTATGGGTTTATTCAGATTCAGGAGAGAATTGCAATTCAGGGTCTGCAGCCTTGAGCAAGTCCCCACCGGCAAGGGAAGGAGAAGGCTTTTATAGAGAGGAAAAGGAAGTTGGAAGGGCTGAAGTTAACAAAGAGCCCATGGCTCTTCATTGGCTGAGTCTTTGCCGGGAAAGAAGAGAAACCTTTCTTCTTCCTGTTGGGCTCTGTTACTGTCACAGAAAGGGGAGCGCCCCCTTCTGGTCTCCTGACAATTTAACTGAGGTTTCCATAATTTAAAAATCCTTGGACCATGTATCTGTATCTATCTGTGTAATCTATCTCTTCCCTCCTTCACCCCACAAAGGGTTCTATGGAAGCAGAGGAACTCCCAAAGGTTCTCTAAGCCTTCTGCAAAATAAACTCCCTCAGCTGCATAGTCATAGTATCTGTAGCTTAAAAGCTGATAGAGAGAACAGAGAATGGAATAGTCAGCTGCATTCAATGAAAGATAACGAGAAATGATGAAAGGCATGGAGGATGAAAGCTGATATGGAAGAGCAACCTCGGCTAAGAAGGAGGATTACAATTTATATAGAACTTCATATTTTCTGAGTGCATTTTTTTTTTTTTTTTTTTTTTTTTTTGCGGTATGTGGGCCCCTCACTGTTATGGCCTCTCCCATTGCGGAGCACAGGCTCCAGATGCGCAGGCCCAGCGGCCATGGCTCACGGGCCCAGCCGCTCCGCGGCATGTGGGATCTTCCCGGACCGGGGCACGAACCCGTGTCCCCCGCATCGGCAGGCGGACTCTCAACCACTGCGCCACCAGGGAAGCCCCCGAGTGCATTTTAATTCCCTTTTATCAGTTTTCCAATAACTCCCTGATGGTCTGTGTCATGTTAACTACAGAAAAATCAACGAAAAAATAATAGTCTAAGTAGATGCTAAGCAGTGATTTGTCAGTCTAAAAGTCTGTTTTCTGGTGTTATATTGATACAGATTTTAAATATTCCTGCTTTCTCTGAGAGGTGATTGAACTGAGTTCTGATATCTGTCATTGTTACGATTTCCTCCTCTGAGATTTGAAAATGGTCTTTAAGCTCTCAGAATCCCTCAGTTAAAGTGGAGATGCAAAAGGCTGGACGAGAGACGGGCAGAACTGGGAGGGAAGGCAAATAGAAAAGAGGAGTTTTGTCCCAGATCCGGGCCTTCTACATTTGCTTTGTCCAAGACCCACACAAAGCAGAGCTGACTTGGGGTGGGGGTGGGGTGCTGGGAGAAAGTGAAGGGGGGAAGAGGGTGGGAGGAAAGCCACATGCTTGAAACCTGGTGAAGCAGCAGACGTTACAGGAATAAAAACACCAGAGGGGGCTTCCCTGGTGGCGCAGTGGTTGAGAGTCCGCCTGCCGATGCAGGGGACGCGGGTTCGTGCCCCGGTCCGGGAGGATCCCACATGCCGCGGAGCGGCTGGGCCCGTGAGCCATGGCCGCTGAGCCTGCGCGTCCGGAGCCTGTGCTCCGCAACGGGAGAGGCCACAACAGTCAGAGGCCGGCGAACCGCAAAAAAAACCCAACCAAACAAATAAACAAAAACAAAAAACAACCACCAGAGGCATTTGCCTAGACACCAGTATTCAAGATGCTCCTTTGACCAAATGGATAAATCCTCCCAAATGTACGTACTCAATGCTCCCCAAAGACAGCTGCGGGCCATTTACTACTCTGGCCCTTGGGAGGATAGGCGTATGCAGCACGTCACTCAAGTAACACCGACAGTGTTTGGTTTGCCACTTTGATGTGTTCCCGCCCCATCTCCTTAATTATTGGGCGGCTGGCTGGCTGCAAACAAGCCTTTATTTGCCAGGAGAGAAGAAGAGGAAAAGGTCGAAGTGTGAGAACCAGATCAATTACTCGCCTCAAGCTAATTCTTTCAACCGTGTGAGTAGCCGCATGTTTCTGGGAGAACTCCAGCAGAGACAGAAGACTTCTCTGTGGTTCTCTGTGTTCGTTTGCTGAGGCTACCTTAACAAATTATCACAAACTAGGCAACTTAAACCACAGAAGTGTATGGTCTCACAGTTCTGGAGGCTGGAAGTCCGAGATTAAGGTGTTGGCATGGCTGATTCCTTCTGAGGGCTGGGAGGGAAAGATCTGTTCCAGGCCCCTCTCCTGGCTTGTAGATGGGCGTCTTCTTCCTGCGTCTCTTCATGGTGGCTTTCCTCTAAGTACATCTGTCTCCAAATTTCCCCTTTTTATAGGGACACTAGTCATATTGGATTAAAGCCCACCCCAGGACCACGTTTTAACTTGATTACCTCTGTGAAGGCCCCATCTTCAAATAAAGTCATGTTCTGAGGTACTGGGGTAGGGAGGTTAGTGCTTCAACATGTGAATGCTGGTTGGGGGGGGACACAAGTCTTCCCAAAACACCCTCCCACATTCCACTGTTCACTTGCTGACTTTTCCAACCTTCGGCCAACGTCCATGTTTTCCCTCACATCCCTGCCACCAGCTCTGTTTCTCTCCTTCCGTCCACAGGGATCACTGTGCCTTATGCACTGGGCTTTGACAATCCGTTTCAGACTTGCTCTCCATGTCCATTTCGACCACCATCCTGGATGATTTCCACCGCATGTGGACAGCTGGTTCCACACCCAAACCCTTCACTTCTTTGACATCCTCTACGTCAAGGTGATCATCACCTTTGTTTCTTTTTAGCTCTGTAATCTGCTTCCCGGATGCAGTGTGGACCCTGGCAACGACATGAAGCTACTACACCCCTCTGAAATCTCACAGGCCAATATCCCACTCTCTGACACCACACTCCTGGGTCCTTTCAGCTCCCTCACTCACATTTGCCCATCAAACCTGCTGACAAAACCCTCGAGTCCCTCCCTGCACCCATCTTCCCAACTCCCTTCTAGCTGTTTCTTTTCCGGCATGTCCCATGTCCAATGCAATAGCCACGAGCCACATATGCTTATTTGAAGTCAAATAAGGTTTAAAATTCAGTTTCTTATTGTTCTAACCACATGTCAAGTGCACAATAACAGAGGTGGTTAATGGTTACTGAATTGAATAGTCCAAATTCTTTTTTTTCTTATCTTTAAAAAAATTTTATTGAAACATACTTGATTTACATTGTTGTGTTAGTTTCTACTGTACAGCAAAGTGATTCAGATCTATATCTATATCTATCTTTCTATCTTCTTTTTCATATTCTTTTCCATTATGGTTTATCACAGGATATTGAATATAGTTCCCTGTGCTATACAGTAGGACCTTGCTTATCCATTCTATAGATAATAGTTTGCACCTGATAATCCCAAACTCCCAATCTATCCCTCTCCTCCCCTCCTCTCCCCTCCTCCTTGGCAACCACAAGTCTGTTATGTATATCTGTGAGTCTGTTTCTGTTTCATAGATAAGTTCATTTGTGTCATTTTAGATTCCACATATGAGTGATATCATGTCTTTGACTAATTTCACTTAGTATGATAATCTTTAGGTCCATCCATGTTGCTGCAAATGGCATTATTTCATTCTTTTTTATGGCTGTGTAATGTTCCATTGTATATATGTACCACATCTTCTTTATCTATTCATCTGTCAATGGACACTTAGGTTGTTTCCATGTCTTGGCTATTGTAAATAGTGTGAACAGTGCAAATTCTAGAACATTTCCATTATAGCAGAAAGATCTAGGGACAGCACCACTCTAGATCTCCTGAGTCGTCCTTTGAATTAATTTTTCAATTTTGAACAAATTTACACAATTTGTTGAGTAAATGATTAAACCCTTAGTTTTTTACTTCCTTTTCCTCCCTCTCAACCAACAGCTACAGAGCTGTGAATCAGTCCTACCTTCTACCTGTTTTTGTTCCTACATCTGCCTGAGCAGCACAGCTGAAAATTTATTCAACAGGGTATACAGGTATCACTTCATGCTCCTCATCTATAAAACAGGGACAATAATAGTACTCCTAAGATTACAGGAAGGATGGGAATGAGATAATGCTAAAAAGTGATTAACGTAATGTTTAGCACGTAGTAGCAGTTCGATAAATTTTAGGTATTATTATTGTAAAAAAATTTTTTTAAACCTCAGCTGGACCCTCGCATTGTCCACCATCCTCCTATGTTTCCCAGTAACTGAATCCCCACCCTTTTCTACTCCCAAAGAAGAGAGGCATTTTTAAAACTACTTCCCTTTCCCCGCTAAAAAGTTTTATTACATTCTTCTTCCAGCTCAGTGGAAGAAATTTTCTTGGTGGTAATTTTTTGTAGGATAAGATAGAGTTGCTTTAAGGTGCTGATTTTTTAGTCTCTAAAACTGGCAGTAGTACCCGTCTTTTTTTATTTTTTTATTTTTTGCGGTCCGCGGGCCTCTCACTGTTGTGGCCTCTCCCATTGCGGAGCACCGGCTCCGGACGCGCAGGCTCAGCGGCCGTGGCTCACGGGCCCAGCCGCTCTGCGGCATGTGGGATCCTCCCGGACCGGGGCACGAACCCGCGTCCCCTGCATCGGCAGGCGGACTCTCAACCACTGCGCCACCAGGGAAGCCCAGTACCCGTCTTTTAAGACAAGGAAAAACAAGATGTAATTTCTGGAAATGCCTCTTGATAGGGTGCTGTATTAGTTTCCTATGGCTGCTGTAACAAATTATCATACATTTGGTGGCTTAAAACAAAAGAAATTTATTCTCTCATTGTTCTGGAGGCCAGAAGTCTAAAATCGGGGTGTTGGTGGGGCCCTGCTCCCTCTAAAGGTTCTTGCTGCTTCTGGTGGATCCCAGCACTTCTTGGTTGTGGTGCTGTAACTCCAGTCTCTGCTTCCTTCTTCACATGGCCTTGTCCTTGGTGTGTGTCTTTATGTCTTTTCCCCTTCTGTCTCTTATGAGGACACCCATCATTGGATTTAGGGACATCTCTCATTTGTACTTGTAGGATTTTTATTTATGGAGCCTGAGTGATGACATAGATTGGTCAATGCCACTGAAAAAAAAATTTATTACTTACATTTCCCAAGAGAAGAGGGCTCACCATGACACTCAGGGCCACAGGAGGAGCACCAGATTTGGTCAGGAGGCAACAGCGGGAGGGGAAAGCAGGAGAGGAGATCCTAGGTCTCAGTCTCTACCAGAATTTCTGTGGTAAAGGCAAGGCAGGGCAGGGGAAACATTTTAAGATTGGCTAGTTTGAATAATCCAGTAGGCTTTGGGCTATATGGGTGGTCTCTAGCTGCCTGGTACCTGGCCTGGGATGATTTAGAGCAGGGGAAATATGGCTTGGTGTGTGAGAGTCAAATACACAGGAGGTTGGGGCTATAGACTCAGGGTTGGTTGGTTTGCCTATGAAAGGTGTGCCCGGAGCAGGTTGTTATTATCTTTAGGAATTAGCTTTGTCTAGGAGGGAGGGCAGTCTCTCTTGGGTCTGTAAGGCCTCCAGATGCTAGACCATCAAGAATGCAGAAAATAAGAAAATACAGTTAATATCATTGGCCCTGTGATGAATGGATGCCAAATAGATACACCTGCTTAATCCAGGATGATGTCATGTCAAGATACTTTTTAAAAATAAATAAATAATTAATTAATTTTGGGGGGCTGTGTTGGGTCTTCATTGCTGCGCGCAGTCTTTCTCTAGTTGCAGTGAGCTGGGGCTACTCTTTGTTGTGGTGCACGGGCTTCTCACTGTGGTGGCTTCTCTTGTTGCGGAGCACAGGTTCTAGGCATGTGGGCTTCAGTAGCTGTGGCATGCGGGCTTCAGTAGTTGTGGCACGTGGGCTCTAGAGTGCAGGCTCAGTAGCTGTGGCACACGGGCTTAGTTGCTTCGTGGCATGTGGGGTCTTCCCGGACCAGGGCTCGAACCTGTGTCCCCTGCATTGGCAGGCGGATTCTTAACCACTGCGCCACCAGGGAAGTCCTCATGTCAAGATTCTTAACCCATCTGCAAAGACCCTTTCTCCAAATAAGGTCACATTCACAGGTCTGGGTAGACATGTCTTTTTTGGGGGGTGGGAGTTATTTAACCCCCTACCAGTGCCCTACTAAGTGAAGTTTCTTAGTTACTGTCTCCCACTCTCCTGGGCCACCTCCTTGTCATTTCTTGACTGGACTGTCATTAAACTGGCCTTCTTGCCCCATCTGCTCTTCTCTAGTCCATCCTCTGGGTAGCATCAAAATGATCTTTCTAAAATATAAAACTGATCACATGACTCCTCTGCTTAAAAAAGCATGCTCCAGACTTCTCACACACACACACACAAAAAGTATGCTCCTAACAAGTGGGACTGCATTAGCACCATCATTCTGAGTGTTGCAGGAAACATGTTGTAAAGGAAACATTTGCAAGCTTTCAAACTACAGAGCATTGGCTCCAATTTGTAGATTAGAGCAATTTAAATGAATTCATCTGGATGAATAACCTCACACTCTAACCCCTGAATTAATTAATTAATATCCCATGCTCCAGGTTCTACCCAGCTCTTTTCTCTAACTGGATGCAAATTACATAGGTATATTTAGTAAAGTGAATTTGGAAACTCCACAATCCCTCAGAGAAACAAACTTTCCAACGTTCAGTATGGCCAACTGCTTCCACTAGACCTGAGCACGCGATAATTTTCCTAAGTTTTCCACACTTCATCATAAATTGAGAACAAAGAACATGAGCTAGCACAGGATAAAGAAATGGAGAGCCCAGGCCTGGACCAAATTCACTTGAGATCACCCACACCTGCTTTACTTTGGCAAATGCAAAAAATCAAGTTAAAATGAGCATTATTTTTAAAGATAGTTATATCCCAGTGTTCCTTATAAAATGCTAGTCCTCAAGGATGCATTGGGAGTCACGTGCCGAACCACTTATATTTCCACAACCACTCCACAGACCAAACTCCCAATGATTCATGAACCTTCCTTATTGGAAAGCAAATAATATTAAAAAAAATACAATTGTATCTCTGAAGCTCAGACAATAAAGGTTTAGGACACAAATCAGAAAGTTTTAAAGCTTTCACCAAGTTGAACCTTTCTCATTAGGCCTGTTCAAGGCAGCCCAGCCAGACACCCAGGCATGTGCCACTTGCGGGGATTGGATTGAACTCTTCATAGTGCACCTTTTAATTAATTAATTAATTAATTAATTAATATTTGGCTGCGTTGGGTCTTTGTTTCTGCGTGCGGGCTTTCTCTAGTTGCAGCGGGCGGGGGCTACTCTTTGTTGAGGTACATAGGCCTCTCATTGTGGTGGCTTCTCTTGTTGCAGGGCATGGGCTCTAGGGCGCATGGGCTTCAACAGTTGCGGCATATGAGCTCAGTAGTTGTGGCTCGCGGGCTCTAGAGCGCAGGCTCAGTAGTTGTGGCGTACAGGCTTATTTGCTCCACAACATGTGGGAATCTTCCTGGATCAGGGCTCGAACCCCTGTCTTCTGTGTTGGCAGGCAGATTCTTAACCACTGCGCCACCAGGGAAGCCCCATAGCGCATCTTTGTAGCTTGGCTTTTGCTCTGATTTATTAAGTTTCTTGAGATAGCAAGTGAAAGAAATTCAACTCAAATGGGTGTAATGTAAAGTGTGTTTTTACTGGCTCAGTAACTGAACAGCTTTACTCGTAACTGAATCCAGGATGCCATCAGGATATTGTCCCTATCTCCATCTTTCACCCTCTCTTCTGTTGGCTTCATTCTCAAGATGGCCGTCTCTAGGTGGTACCCTGGCAGTTCCAGGCTTACTTCCTACCAACTAAGCAACCTCAGTGGAAAAACTAGTACTTTGTTCCTTCAGAAACCCCACTCTCCAAAGTCTTAGGATTGGCTTTCACAAGCCTAATTTAGGTCACATTTCCAGCCCTAGTGATAAGAGCACAGTTCCATCTCTGTATTTTTACTCTCTGGTAGTACATGGGGAAGGATTTCATTTATATGTAAATATATCTATCTATCTATCTATCTATCTATAATATATATATATATATACACAAATGTATATATATATGAATATATATATACAAATGTATATATGAATATCTATATAATGTATATATATTTATACGTTATATACACATATATACTGATTCATATATATACATATATACATACATATAATTCATACATGCATATTCACATATATATATACTCATTCATGTATATATATATATATATATATATATGTTGCCCTTTTTATTAGAAGACAGCTTCTGAACTTTATCAGTCTTCATGTGCTGATTCATATGAGGTTCTTTTTTTTTTATTGGCGTATAATTGTTTTACAATGTTGTGTTAGTTTCTGCTGTACAATGAAGTGAATCAGCTATATGTATATCTACATCCCCTCCCTCTCGGACCTCCCTCTTACCACCCCCATCCCACCCATCTAGGTCGTCACAGAGCACGGAGCTGAGCTCCCTGTGCTATATAGCAGGTTCCCACTAGCTATCTATTTTACATATTATATAGTGTATTTATGTCAAACCTAATCTCCCAATTCGTCCCACCCTCCCCTTCCCCCACCATGTCTATATGTCTGTTCTCTACATCTACATTTCTATTCTTGCCCTGAAAATACGTTCATCTGTACCATTTTTCTAGATTCCACAAATATGCGTTAGTATACAATATTTGTTTTTCTTTTTTTATAAATTTATTTTACTTATTTATTTTTGGCTGCATTGGGTCTTCATTGCTGTCTGCGGGCTTTTCTCTAGTCATGGTGAGCGGGGGCTACTCTTCGTTGCGGTGCGTGGGCTTCTCATTGCTGTGGCTTCTCTTGTTGTAGAGCACAGGCTCTAGGCACGTGGGCTTCAGTAGTTGTGGTGCCCGGGCTCAGCAGTTGTGGCTCGTGGGCTCTAGAGCGCAGGCTTAGTTTCTTCGTGGCATTTGGGATCTTCCCAGACCAGGGCTTGAACCCATGTCCCCTGCATTGGCAGGTGGATTCTTAACCACTGGGCCACCAGGAAAATCCCAATATTTGTTTTTCTTTTTCTAGTTTACTGCACTCTGTATGACAGACTCTAGGTCCATACACATCTCTACAAATGACCCAATTTCGTTCCTTTTTATGGCTGAGTAATATTCCATTGTATATATGTGTCACATCTTCTTTATCCATTCATCTGTTGATGGACTCTTAGGTTGCTTCCATGTCTTGGCTATTGTAAATAGTGCTGCAATGAACATTGTGGTACATGACTCTTTTTGAATTATGGTTTTCTCAGGGTATATGCCCAGTAGTGGGATTGCTGGGTCATATGGTAGTTCTATTTTTAGTTGTTTAAGGAACCTCCATACTGTTCTCCATAGTGGCTGTATCAGTTTACATTCCTACCAACCGTGCAAGGGGGTCTCCTTTTCTCCACACCCCCTCCAGCATTTATTGTTTGTAGATTTTTTTTTTTTTTTTTTTTTTTTTTGCGTTACGTGGGCCTCTCACTGTTGTGGCCTCTCCCGTTGTGGAGCACAGGCCCCAGATGCGCAGGCTCAGCGGCCATGGCTCACGGGCCCAGCTGCTCCGCGGCATATGGGATCCTCCCGGACCGGGGCACGAACCCGTATCCCCTGCATCGGCAGGCGGACTCTCAACCACTGCGCCACCAGGGAGGCCCCTGTTTGTAGATTTTTTGATGATGGCCATTCTGACGGGTGTGAGGTGATACCTCTGTTATGAAGAGACCACGTAATTGTAATGACATTCAGGCTTATCTGTAATGAAAATGCACCATCACCATAGAGCTTCAGGGACTGATTTGCACCTCATGCACCTTAGCACCAGTCTGGCTGTGAGCAGGCCATGAAGGTCAGCCCCCTCTGAAGGGCCGAGACCTTCCCTTCCCTCCTCGCTGCTTTAGGCCTGGCCTTTGCTAGAATCCCCCTCCCAACAGTCTGACATCTCTGACAGGCTGGCAAAGCAAACTTTGCCGTTACCAGTCTTATTTTCTCAGCCCTAGAATGGAGAAGCCACCGGATACTGACTTATTGAGCATAATTTTTGTCTGTGTTTTGAAAGCTTAGACCTATGCTCTTTGGACAACACACCTGACCTAAAACTCCCAGCATAGCACTGTACACATGCACCCATATCCTCACCCTACCCGCACAAACCCCACCCTCAGGAGGCTATCCACACGCACTGTTTGCAAAGATCTGTTTTTAGGACTGAACCATTAACAAAGTCTTATCTTCATCCTCATAGGCTTATTGGAGAAATCTAAGATAGGATATTTGAATGGAAAGATACCTCCAAATCCATCTTCTTTCATGTTGGTGGATTAAACCCTTTCCTACCATTTCTTGAAGATGGTCAATCAGTTCTGTTTAAGCATTTCCCCTGTGAGGAAAGTCACGAGTTAGAGATTCCCCAGCCCCTTTCATTGTGGAAGAGTGTGTATCATGAGAAGGTTCTCTCCTGTACTGATCTAAAGGTGCTGTCTGGGACTTCCCTGGTGGTCCAGTGGTTGAGACTCCGAGCTTCCACTGCAGGGGACACAGGTTTGATCCCTGGTTGGGGAGCTAAGATCCCGCATGCCAAAAAAAATGATAAATAAATAAAGTTGCTACCTCCCTAACACCCGCCTCTTCAAAAGCAGCAAAGAGAGTTTTGAGGAACTCTTTGTGCCTCTTTTTAGTAATAGATCAGAGTTTGCACTTCAAACAATTTCTTGAGTGTCTCTTTACAAGTCAAAGGCTCATCATCTTTATTTCGGATCAGTAACAAGGCACGTGTCTGGAATGTGTATATGGTTTCGGTATAAACAGTCCCCACCCTCATGTATCAACCTGACAAAGTCTAGACTCAAGAGTTTGTTTCAAGAAGAAAAACAAGTCAGCTATGATAGAAAGAATTGCCAGCCTATAAATTGTGCTGAGGTATGTTTATATAACTAGATTCGAGTTTAAATAAAGCAATTGAAGAGTAAACCTAACTACCAGTCATAGTTGTAAAAGCAACCTCAGCAGAGTTGGCTGAAAGGACAGGTTACATTTGCCTTGATCGTGCACATAAGCAAACACAGATTTCTAAGCTGATGGCCAGCATGTCAGGACATTGCTTCCAGGGGGTAAGTGTCTTCATTACCATTCTCATCTTGAGAAACTGAAGTTCAAAGAGATGAATGACTGCTTCAAGTCAGACAGAGCCCTCATTTCAGGGGCCAGAGTACCTGTGACCACTCTGACGTCATCCAGGTGACGATCGCCAGCTGATTCATAGGAGCCTGTTGATTCAAGCCAGTACCCCAAAGCTACTTGCCCGTCTCACGAGACAACAAGCCCACTTGGGGGTGCCCACACTCCCTGTGACTTGTCATCAGATTCTTAGAGACGTCTGTGTCATGCCCCTGCCCCCCCCTCCCAGCCCATGGACCCCTAGAACTTCTGATCATAGCTCAGCCACCAGTCAAAGTTTCTAGAGAACAAGGGACATGATTTGCTCTGTGATTTTGATTTATCCTAAGGGTTAAGCAAAGAAGAAAAGGAGGACAGTGGGGCCCGAGCAATATATTCAAGTAAAATACACTGAAAACAAGTCCAAAAAGAAGCTGTAGGAGGACGTTCGTGGGGTTTATAAGCAAAATGAATGCTTTATATAATTTCATAGCCATGGGAGAAGTGTCATTTTAAGGCAAGCTGTTTTATGCTGTATATGTATGGTTACAAATACAAACTATATATCAAATGTATGTCTTTGAGACCTATAATCTATTACTATGAGATGCTGAAACGATTTGGGGTCCTCGCTGAATTTGTAATTAGAGAGAAACAAAGTGGACAGAAGGTATAGGCTGGTGGCTCAAAGATGTAGGTGAATGTCATTGTCCAGAGCGCTGACATAGCTCACCTGGACCACTTTAATTAGCTCCCAGCTGGACTTGCCTCTCCATTTCTCTAATCCATGCTCTCCAGGGCCTTGAGAGAAATCTTTGGTGAAAATACTTCTGTGGCTCCTCCGTGTCCCTGGAATAAACACCACACTTTTAAAATTTATTTATTTATTTACTTTTGGCTGTGTTGGGTCTTCGTTTCTGTGCGAGGGCTTTCGCCAGTTGTGGCAAGCGGGGGCCACTCTTCATCGCGGTGCGCGGGCCTCTCACTATCGCGGACTCTCTTGCTGCAGAGCACAGGCTCCAGATGCGCAGGCCCAGTAGTTGTGGCTCACGGGCCTAGTTGCTCCGCGGCATGTGGGATCTTCCCAGACCACAGCTTGAACCCGTGTCCCCTGCATTCGCAGGCAGATTCTCAACCACTGTGCCACCAGGGAAGCCTCAAGACCACACTTTTAATATATCACTTAGGACTCTGAAATCTGGCCCTAATGTACCTTTCTAATCCTATCACCCACCATGGCACCAGACACCAAATATTCTCCAATTATGTGTTAGGATCCACCTAAGACTCTCTTGTTCATGAACTCTTTAAACCGTGGTGCACTTTCCTACAGAAATCAGCTTTAAAGCAGAATTCTGTAAGGGCAGGTTGTATCTTCCAAAGATGGCCACCCCTACATAGGTGTCCCACTCCATATGCTCTTCTTACTGTGTGGCTGACATCCATCCCACTGAGATGTGGGTCTGTGTTCATTCCCCTTAAGTCTGGGCGTAGGCTTGTGACCACCTTGGTCAGTGGAGTACAGTGGAAGCAAAGCTGTGTGACTTCCAGGCTAGATCGTCACAGGGACAGAGCTTCTGTTTGGTTCTCTCTTGTGGGATGCTTGCCCTTGGATCCCAGCTGCCATATTGTGAGGAAGCCCAGTCCACACAGAGAGGCCATGTGTGGAGGTTCTAACCAACAGTCCCAGTCAGGCCCTCAGCTGACAGCCAGCATTAATTGTCACACATGCGAGTGACCAAGCCCTCAGATGATTCCAGCTTTCACCCCAAAAGCCTTCCAGCTGAGGCTCCAGTCCTTGTGGAGTGGAGATAAATCTGTGTTCCTTCTGTGACCCCCACATGTCTGACCCACCGAAACTGTGAGAGATAATTAATAATAATTGTTGCTTTAAGTCACTAAGGTTTGGGTTAATTTGATATGGGGCCATAACTAACTAATGCAGTGCAGTTTACTGGGTTTTACCCATACCAGGTAACAGATTTTGGTTGTTGGTAGTCAGTATCCAATGCAGAAATTTGTATGTGAAGCCACCACCAAAGGCCTTGGAATTATGGACTTTATAGGAAAAAAAAGAATATTTGAATCTTAAGAATTAAAGGTGTGTGTGTGTTTGTGTTTGGTGTTTTAAGCACAAGTACATCTAACAGCATGCAAATGCTGGTCAGCGGAGTTCTGCTTACAGCCGTCAGCTCCTCTTCACTAAGCCGTGGTGAGGAGATTTAGTCACTCAGAGAAAGTCACGCTTGGGTTTACACTCCTGCTATTTGCACCTGAGCTGCTCCTCTAGGTGTCCCTGCGATTCTTTCTCCAGGCTGTTTGTTGTGGCATTGGTTGCTTCTTGTTTAAGGATCTCATTACTGTTTTCAGACCTGTCTCCCTGTCCGCAAGGATGATTGCTCAACTTGGCTTCAACTTCCAAAGCTTCATCCATTGATGTGCTCTGTTAGAGATCTGGCTCATTCTTAATGTCTACATAGTGTCATTGTACAGATGTTCCAATGATTTGTTGACGTTGTTGTTATCTAATTCCTAGGTTGATGTGCAATGATTTCCATCAACAAATGCAAATACGCCACGGTTTTGCAATATCCCACGGGCAGCCAATGTTCACTTGTACTGTTGCTGTCTTCTCTTGCTTTATTCTCTGCTTCTCTGTCCGAGGGTTGCTGGTAACATGCAGACATGCCCCACGTGCTTCTTGCTAAGTGCCCTAATTAATGCTGTGGTTAAGGGGGATGGACAAAATCATGGTTAAAACAGACTGGGAGAATATTTGAAGACCAGTGAATCTTCATTGCATAGCTGAGAGTTAGCTGTTGTCTGCTTCAGGGCCCCGATTCTCGGGCAACCGACTCTTGACTGCATTGTGAATACAAATATTCGTGGTGGAGGACAGGAGGAAACATAATCTAAATAGAATGGCTTTATTCTCATACATATTTTAATTATGCTGAAATAAGGAGGGATCTAATTTGGGGAGATTTCAATTACTGTAGGGCAAAAAAGCGAAACTTACTGTGGAGACCTGACTTTGCAGGAGCCAGCAGCCTGGCCAGCTTGCCCGTCCTGCTTCCTGCCCACCCTTCAGCCCACATTCTCAGGAGGCCGCAGCATGGTCACCAAGTGGAATAAGAGAGCACAGCAGAACCGGCTCCTGGCTGCACGTCGGTCTTATTTTCCAGGCTAATAGCTTTTCCAGGGAGAAAGCTTCGTGGTGGTTTGGCTCTGACGTTGTTGCTGCTGCAGTACTGAATAGCAGCTGAGAGCCTGGGCCCTGGGGTCCCCCAGACCTAAGTCCAAATCCCACGCCTCCCACTCGCTTGTTGTACGTGGACAAGTCACCGAACCTTCTAAGCCTCTGATTCCTCTCTCTCTCTCTCAGATGAGGATAATTATACCAGCCTCATGGGATACTTGGGAGGATTAAATGAGGTCATGCTGATAAAATGTGCAGCCGAGAGCCTGGCACATGGCACACCCTCAAGAAATACTAATCCTTGGCTATCAGAGCTGTGACGGACCATTCTTTTCAAATTTCTCCTATTACAAGTGAGGCAACTGAAGACCAGAAAGGGGAGACGACTTGCTCAGGGTCACATAACTGGCTAGAGCAGAATCTAGTAATCAGAACCAGAGCTTACCTAAACCCCAGACATAAAATGGATACAGATGAGGAGACAAGTATGTATCAGTGAAAGTACTTAAAATTGTTTTTTTGTTTTTGTTTTTGTTTTTTGCGGTACGCGGGCCTCTCACTGTTGTGGCCTCTCCCGTTGCAGAGCACAGGCTCCGGACGCGCAGGCTCAGTGGCCATGGCTCACGGGCCCAGCCGCTCCGCGGCATGTGGGATCTTCCCGGACCAGGGCACGAACCTGTGTCCCCTGCATCGGCAGGCGGACGCTCAACCACTGCGCCACCAGGGAAGCCCCTAAAAATTGTTTTTAATGTGGCAAAGTATACATAACATGAAGTTTACCATTTTAACCCTTTGTGAGTATACAGTCCTGTGGCATTAAGTACAATCACACTGTTGGGCAACCACCCCCGTCTTCCATCTCCAGAGCCTTTTCTGTTTTCCCAAACTGAAACTCTGCACCCATTAAACAACTGTTGATTTCCTTTTTTAAAAAGTTATATACATATTTTTTAAAATTACGTTCTTTTGTTGTTTTTTACCCCTGCTGTATCAAATTCTCATTTCATAGCACACCTGCCCCACTGGTTCATGTAAGGTCCCTTAATGTACTTTTTTTTTTTTCTTTTCTTTTTGAGTCATCATCATTTCTAGGTAGTTTTATTTATTTATTTATTTTTAACATCTTTATTGGAGTATAAATGCTTTACAATGGTGTGTTATTTTCTGCTTTACAACGAAGTGAATCAGTTATACATATACATATGTCCCCATATCTCTTCCCTCTTGCGTCTCCCCGTTAATGTACTTTTGAGTCAGAAAAAAATATATATTTTGAATTGGGAAAATAAACTTCCAGGGTATCCTAGCATATAGTTATGACTTAAAAATCTCACAAAGGGCTTCCCTGGTGGCGCAGTGGTTGAGAGTCTGCTTGCCGATGCCGGGGACACAGGTTCGAGCCCTGGTCCGGGAAGATCCCACATGCCGCAGAGCAACTAAGCCCGTGCGCCACAACTACTGAAGCCCACGTACCTAGAGCCCGTGCTCCGCAACAAGAGAAGCCACCGCAGTAAGAAGCCCATGCACCGCAACGAAGAGTAGCCCCCGCTCGCCGCAAGTAGAGAAAAAGCCCTCGCGCAGCAACGAAGACCCAACGCAGCTAAAAATAAATTAATTATTTAAATTAAATTTTAAAAAAAATCTCACAAGTTCCTCCTCTTCACCTTCAGCTATTACGCTTTCTGCTTCCCGCTCCCTGCCCCTGGGTTGCACTCGCTCTGCGCCGGGGGCTGGAGACGAGCCCTCAACTCTCTAGGGTTCCGCTCTGTACAGTGTGTATCCTCACTCCAGCCACTGCCCTCCCTCCTCTCCAGGATGCTTCAGGCACTGTGGTCCCTTATCTAGAGTGTTCCGCACTGATGCCAAAGTAGTGATTAAGGGAAGCAAGGAATGTGCTCTCTCTTCCCAGGAAAGGGCTGAATCCTACACAACACATAGAGGAAAATAACAGCCTCCAACCAGCAATAGCAACTCACACAGAGGAAAGCAATCGGGATGCAGTGACCGCCCAACTGTTAAAGCTAAATCTTTACTTCTCAAAACCAAAGTCCTGCTGCTGGCTGCTCTCCTGGGAAAGCAGAGCTGCAAAGGCTGAAGGGTCTGTTTATGTGAAATACGTTGTTCCCCTGCCGGCGCGCTCCCTCCCTCCCTGGACTGGGTTCATATCAGGCCTGACACCTTCAAAGCGGATGTTGATCCTGACCAACAGTGTCCCAGTGGCCATTTTGGACACCTCCCTGTACGTCACTGGGGTCCGGAGTGAGCACGTTGTTAAGAGGTTGAGAGCTAAAGGAAACAGAAGGTTAAGGTGCTTAAACTGACAATGCATCCCAGCAGCATAAACCAACACAGTGCCAGTGAGCAGAGCGAATAATTAGCACAGCAAAAGACACTAGGTCTATTTGCCCACAGCTGCGATTCCCAGCTGCTGGGACCAGAGGCTTCCATGGGATCCGGCCGAGGGACCCCAGAGAATGACTCAGCCTGGGTTCCTCCTGCCACCCCATGGAATGTTCAAGAAGGCTTCATGGCTTTTCTCAACAACCAGGACTGACTTTCATCATAAATCTTTGAGCCATGCTCTTTGGTTCCTCTCTTTGGAATTGTTAGTGCTTCTTAATCACTTTTCCCCTTTAAACCTCAATCACTCATTTAAAAAAGCCCTGGACTTCCCTGGTGGCGCAGTGGTTGAGAGTCCGCCTGCCGATGCAGGGGACATGGGTTCGTGCCCCGGTCTGGGAAGATCCCACATGCCGCGGAGCGGCTGGGCCCGTGAGCCATGGCCGCTGAGCCTGCGCGTCCGGAGCCTGTGCTCCGCAACGGGAGAGGCCACAACAGTGAGAGGCCCGCGTACCGCAAAAAAATAAAAAAATAAAAAATAAAAAAGCCCTGAATTCTGTCATGATAATATCAGTAAGGACAACAGCTTAATGATGAGCACTGACTTGGCGCCAGCATTGTATTAAGCGCATTACATTCCCCACACATTTTATCTTCACAACAACCCTGTGAAACAATTAGTGTCATTATTGTACCATATGGAAACTGATGCATTGTGATCACAAGCAACTTGCAGGTCGCAGAAGCAGGAAGCAGAGAGCTGGATATGAGGCCAGGCTTCTCCAGGTCTGCCACTCTTTCTGGACCCATGTGCCTGAGAAGGGCATTTCCAGGCAGTGTGCACTGGTTCCGTTGGTCATGTCGGCGAAGTTCTACAAGACATTGAAAACTAGATTTTTATGTTGGGAATAAATATCATCACCAAGACTTTAAATATGAGCCAATAAGATGTAGAATTGCTCTAGTAGCCAAAACCTGTCATACTAATAAAAAGCCTGATTTAAAAAAAAATTGTGCTGAAACACACATAACATTTATTACTTTAACCATTTTAAAGTGTGCAATTCAATGGTGTTAATTACATGCACAGTGTTGGGCAACCATCACCACTATCTAATTCCAAGCATTTTTATCACCCAAACAGAAACTCTACCAATGAAGTAACCTCCAGCCCCTGTTAACCTCCAATCCACTTTTTGTCTCTATGCATTTGCCTACTCTAGATATTTCATATAAGTGTAATCATACACTATTGTCCTATTATATCTGGCTTACTTCACTCAGCATGTTGTTTTCAAGGTCCATCCATGTTGTAGCACATGTCAAAATTTCATCCATTTGTATGTATATTCTGCATTTTGTTTATCCATTTATTTGTTGGGTCATTTCCACCTTTTGGCTATTGCTACGAACTTGGTGTACATTTTAATTTTTTTGGCCACACCGTGTGGCTTGCAGGATTTTTATTTTTATTTTTATTTTTATTTTTTTTTGCTTGCAGGATTTTAGTTCCCTGACCAGGGATTGAACTCATGCCCCCCGGCAGTAGAAGCTTGGAGTCCTACCCACTGGACTGCCAGGGAGTTCCCCATGGTGTACACGTTTGAGTTCCTGTTTTCAATTCGTTGGGCACATACCTAGGAATGGAATCACTGAGTCATATGTTAATTCTATATTTAACCTTACGAGGAATTTTCTTTTTTCTTTTTTTTTTTTTTGCTATGGACATAAATAGGTTTAAAAAAGAGATATGCTGAAACTGCACAGAGTAAATTTCCTTGGTATGATTAAAAACCAAACAAAACAATCCCATTTGTGGTTTAGCATGGCAAGAATATTCTTTTTTTTTTTTTAAGGGAGATGAAGGATTTTATTTTATTTTATTTTATTAATTTATTTATTTATTAGTTTCTGCTTTATAACAAAGTGAATCAGTCATACATATACATCTGTTCCCACATCCCTTCCCTCATGCATCTCCCTCCCTCCCACCCTCCCCATCCCACCCCTCCAGGCAGTCACAAAGCACGGAGCTGATCTCCCTGTGCTATGCGGCTGCTTCCCTCTAGCTATCTACCTTATGTTTGGTAGTGTATATATGTCCATGCCTCTCTCTCGCTTTGTCACAGCTTACCCTTCCCCCTCCGCATATCCTCAAGTCCATGCAAGAATATTCTTGACAATGTATTTTTAATTTGATAACACAAAGTTAAGAAGTGAGTGGATTGTTACAAAACCTGTGCTTAAACTTCAGCCTTATTAGCAATCTGTGGTTGTATTCCAAGGATAGAGTCTCTCCGTTCTAGAGGTGGTGCTGGAAAGACAGGCGGGAAGAACTGGCCCTGCCTCCCTAGCAATTTTGTAGGGAGATGCTAGGCCTGGGGAGAGGCGTAAGCCTGGGAGGCCAGGGGCCTGGCCAAGGGAGGACACAGTTCTGAGCAGGTGGAAGGAAGGGGCACTTCTGAGACCCTGACTCAGGTGGGGGCTGGCGGGGAGCAGGAACACTGGCTTCTGTCTGAAGGTACTCCTTGACCACCCAAAGGCTGCAAGCGAATTAAAGATGAACGTTCATGGAGGTTCCTTAAAAAACTAAAGATGGAACTACCATATGACCCAGCCATCCCACTCCTAGGCATATACCCGGAGAAAACCATAATTTGAAAAGACACATGCACCCCCATGTTCACTGAAGCATTATTTCCAATAGCCAGGACATGGAAGCCACCTAAATGTCCATCAACAGAGGGATGAGTAAAGAAGATGTGGCACAGATATACAATGGAATAGTACTCAGCCGTAAAAAAGAACAAAATCATGCCATTTGCAGCAACATGGATGGGCCTAGAGACTGTCATACTGAGTGAAGTAAGTCAGACACAGAAAGACAAATATCATATGATGTCACTTTTATGTGGAATCTAAAAAAAGAGTACAAATGAACTTATTGACAAAACAGAAGTAGAGTCACAGATGTAGAAAACAAACTTATGATTATCAGGGGATGGAGGAGGAGGGATAAATCGGAAGATTGGGATTGACACATACACACTGCTATATATAAGATATCTATATATAAGATAGATAACTAACAAGGACCTGTATAGCACAGGCAACTCTATTCAATACTCCGTAATGGCCTATATGGGGAAAGAATCTAAAAAGAGTGGATATATGTATTTGTATAACTGATTCACTTTGCTGTATACCTGAAACTAATACAACATTGTAAATCAACTATACTCCAATAAAAATTTTAAAAAAAAAGGACTTCCCTGGTGGTGCAGTGGTTAAGAATCTGCCTGCCAATGAAGGGGACATGGGTTCAAGCCCTGGTCTGGGAAGATCCCACATGCCGCGGAGCAACTAAGCCCGTGCGCCACAACTACTGAACCTGCGCTCTAGAGCCCAAGAGCCACAACTACTGAGCCTGCGCTCTAGAGCCTGTGAGCCTCAACTACTGAGCCTGCATGCTTCACCTACTGAAGCCCACGAGCCTAGAGCCTGTGCTCCACAACAAGAGAAGCCACCGCAGTGAGAACCCTGGGCACCGCAGCGAAGAGTTGCCCCTGCTCACTGCAACAAGAGAAAGGCCACGCTCAGCAACGAAGACCCAACGCAGCCCAAAATAAAATAAATAAGTAAGTAAGTAAGTAAATAAATAAATAAATAAATAAAAATAAAGATGACAGTTCAGAGCTGCTGGTGATCTGGAGTTTGGGAAAGCAGTGTTGTTGGGAAAACCCTGGATTCCACTGCTGAAGGCAACTAAGAGCTGTCTTGGCAAAACCACCTGATGGGTCCTCAAGCTCCTTTGCTGCCTCTGAAATATCACGGCAGAGCTTTGTTCTTTTCTCAGTTCAAAGCACTTTTTCTGCCTGTGATGACTCAGTGTGTAGGTGGGGGGCCAAGTCTCTGGGGACACAGCTGTAACTGTGGCCATTCGGGTGCCTCACTGTCAGCCTGCACAGCCCTAACCAGGTCACGTGAAAACGGAAACACCCTCAGCAGATGGGTAATGAAGTGACTGTGGATTAAATTCATTCATAAAGTGCACCAGTGAGTGCCTTTTCTCTCCAGTCCTTTTCTCAGGGTGCCTTGGGTGGCAGACAAGGACCAGATTGTTCTAGAGAGGCTGTCTCAGGGGAGGGCATCATCAGCTTTCCTGGGAGCCCAGGCCTGGCCCTCCTGTTGGTCCTCGTCTGTGGGCTTCACAT
The DNA here is from genome assembly GCF_964165515.1 of Mesoplodon bidens. Taxonomy (NCBI): domain Eukaryota; kingdom Metazoa; phylum Chordata; class Mammalia; order Artiodactyla; family Ziphiidae; genus Mesoplodon; species Mesoplodon bidens. The sequence continues at coordinate 79,182,976 of NC_138168.1, read as the reverse complement.
CTAAAAGGTGAGGCCTCTGAGGGAGCAGGTAGGACTCTTTCGTCAGGGGTCAGCTCCCTGTGTGGGCGTTTTTTGCCCTCAGAGGTCCTGGCGGCACCTGCACTCACAGCTTGGGGCAAACCCCGGTAGGGACCCCAGAGCCGGCAGGCACTTTGCAGGGCTCCCTCCAACTCCTTTTTCCCACCATTCAAACTCCAGCACGTTACTAGATTCTACCCCTCAGGCTTGTAAGCCTCAGCCTAGATACGGTACAGCCGATCCTAGAACAATGATGCAGGGGCGGGGGGGTGGCTAAGTGTGCTGACCCTCCGCGCAGTTGAAATTCCCATATAATTTACGTGGCCCTTCACATACATGGTCCCTTTGAATCTGGTTCCGCATCCATGGATTCAACCAACCTCTGATCAGGTAGTACTGTAGTATTTAGTATTGAAAAAAATCCACGTATAAGTGGACCCTCATAGTTCAAACCCATGTTGTTCAAGGGTCAACTGTATTTGAGCAGATGGAGGAAGTCTTTAAGGAAAACGTCTTATTCCTTTAACTTCATGAATTATTCTCTCTGCATTACTGCTGACCCCTGGACACGCTTCAGTCCATGTGAGGTGAAGTATCCATCCTTCACAGCCATTTTCTACCAACCTCCAAGGCAAGCCTGCACTTTTCCCAACGGAGCCTGACTCAGAGGTTCTTCTCTTTGTCCTGTTTCCTGCTGCCGTCTGGGGCAATTGTAATGTTCATATTGATAATGAATTGGTTAATTCATTCATTCATTCAACAACAGAAAAAATTTTGAGCAGCTCCTGCTATGGGCTACTAAGCAGTGATAAAATAAACTACAAATGGAGACCAGACTTGAAAATTCCCTGAACAGATAAGACCAGTTAAGCCACGTAAGGAAAAACTAATTTAGCTTATCCTGCAACACAAGTGACATTAGCTTGGGTTGCTTCTTGTAAATGCCCTTGAAAATCATAAATGAAACTTAAACTGTTTTCCAAAATTGGCGTCAGATAACCATTTTAACCAACGCCCATTATTAGGAAAAACTTCAATGCTATAACCAATCACTGTAAAAAATAAACAGCCTCTAAATTTTCACTATGTAAGCTGTCCTATATAACACATACTTCTGAGCTTCATTCCACTATTGTTTTGAAAGCTCCCAGTTCGTGAACTGTTCTTATGTGCACAATAAACTCTTACTAATTACCATTTTATTGATCTGATGGTTTGAATTTAGCTGTTTCTGGATTTTTAAAATATTTATATATTTGGTTGCGTTGGGTCTTAGTTGTGGCATGTGGGCTCCTTAGTCGCCGTGGGTGGGCTCCTCAGTTGTGGCATGCGAACTCTTAATTGTGGCATGCCTGTGGGACCTAGTTCCCAGATCGGGGATTGAACCCGGGCCCCCCGCATTGCGAGTGCGGAGTCTTAACCACTGTACCACCAGGGAAGTCCCGTTTCTGGATTTTTGACAGCAGAAATAGAAATACTACTATCAGTAATAATGATCAGGAATCGTCCGTTTGTCGTGCATTACATTTTGCAGTGTAGTTGCCTACCCGTGCTGTGTGAAGCCTTTATCTATCCTGGCTGTGTCTGCCTAGAGCCTGGCCTTGGTACCAAGCACAGGATAAGAACTTAACACTGAAAAATGTTTGTTAAATTTAATCGAATACCCTATAAAAGATGCTATTCATCTCTAGGTACAGTGATTCAGAGACAATTCTGTAAGACCACAGAATTTTTTTTTTTTTTTTTTGCAGTACGCGGGCCTCTCACTGCTGTGGCCTCTCCCGTTGCGGAGCACAGGCTCCGGACGCGCAGGCTCAGTGGCCATGGCTCACGGGCCCAGCCGCTCTGCGGCATGTGGGATCTTCCCGGACCGGGTCATGAACCCGTGTCCCCTGTATTGGCAGGCAGACTCTCAACCACTGCGCCACCAGGGAAGCCCAGAATTTTTTTAAAAAATAAATTTATTTATTTATTTTTTGCTGTGTTGGGTCTTCGTTACTGTGCGCGGGCTTTCTCTAATTGCGGAGAGCGGGGGATACTCTTCTTTGCGTTGTGCGGGCTTCTCATTGAGGTGGCTTCTCTTGTTGCAGAGCACAGGCTCTAGGTGTTCGGGCTCAGTAGTTGTGGCACTCAGGCTCAGTAGTTGTGGCTCTCAGGCTCTAGAGTACAGGCTCAGTAGTTGTGGTGCACGGGCTTAGTTGTTCCGCGTCATGTGGTATCTTCCCGGACCAGGGCTCGAACCCGTGTCCCCTGCATTGGCAGGCGGATTGTTAATCACTGCGCCACCAGGGAAGTCCCAAGACCACAACATTTTAAACACGATTATCCTAAAAATATCTGGGTGGAAATTATACCAATTTCGCCATTAATTTCTCTGTTTTGATCCCATAACTCAGGTCTAGGACCAGAGTCAGTGCCCATGAAGTCTCTTTGCAGTCTGTGCGGGATTGGTAGGTTTGCCATGCGCTTCCATCCTCAGTGTGGGAGCTCTGGTCACAGAGTGTAGAGAGAGCTTTGCCTCCTAGGGCAACACTTGCCTGCTTTGGTCACACTGAGGGGAAAGCCCTGGTGTGGAGAGGTTGGTGGCCGTGTGAGCTAGGGCACAAGCTCCGTGGTGAAGTTACTGTCTTCTTACACACATTGGAGACAGCCTATCTGGCACTTAACTAGATAGACCCTGGCCTTTACTCACTTATTTCCTATGTCTGTTGTTATCCAGGTGGCTGTAAGCCTTCATCTAGACTGTTCCTCATCCTCCCCACAAGGCTGGTCTCCTTCACCCTCAGTCCTCATGGGACAGTTGCCGCGGCTCAAGTCTGGGACCTGCCAGCAACCATCAGGTGTCTGCATGGATGAGGGACACTTGCTCAAATCTCTGCTCCTGCTTCAAAATCTGCTAGGAACTGAATTTTTCATGCTTGATTTCTCCTTTAGGAATGATCAATACCGCCAGCTAATTTGGGGCTTTCATTCTCAGGTTGCTTGCCGACTTTGTTAGGGTTTGAATGCAATTTCTCTATCATTTACCTTCCTCTGTTTGCACTGGAACACGCCGTGGTGGTGAACAGGAGCCTTTTGGGGGGGACAACATCACATTTTTTTACCCTTAAAACCTGTGTGGTCTCACTAGCTGCTTTGAACCTTCTGAATCTTTTTTAAGTGTTTTGAGTCACCACGTCTACAAACCAGCTTCTATAAACTTTAAAAAATTTTTTTAAATTATTTATTTATTTTTGGCCATGCTGCACAGCTTGTGGGATGTTAGTTCCCCAACCAGGGATTGAACCCGCGCCCTCGGTGGTGAACGCACGGAGTCCTAACCACTGGACGGCCAGGGAATTCCCAAAGCCTCTGAATTTTTTAAAATAGGGGAGCCCCAAACCATTTGCCGGGTAACACGTTCTTGCTCCCAAATCAATTGCTACTCTCGGGAGGAGAGTGCTGCTTCTAAGAGCATTTTTACCCCTAGCTCACTCTGCAGAAAGGGGGCCAGTCTTGGGGTGGAAGGCTGCAGATGGAATGTTATTTCCATGCGCTGTGTCCTGAGGTTCCAGGAGGACCTCCAATATCTCATCTAGTGCGTACTTTCTTTTTTTCACGTTGGCCGGGGCTCCCTCTGTCACTTTTGCCTCTCTGAGCTCAGATTTGTCAGAAACCAGACCCCACCACAGATTCATCTTATTTTCCCTCCTCAGTCCTCACCACTCCCCCTTCCTCTCTGCCAAGGCTCAGCCCTCCTCTCCTTCAAGCCAGCTCCCATCTCGCTGGCTGTTGCCAGTTGAGTCCCAAGTCACTCATCACTCTACAACTATGGCCTCCCACCTCCCCTGGCTTCCCTCCTCCCTAATTATTTAGCACTTAAGGGGATTTTTCTGTTCATCTGTAGTTTGCTGTGGATGTTTCTGTTTCTGTCACTTCTGTTTATACATATTTACAGTTAGTTCAATTCTCTGCTCTAATGGCTATCGAGGTGGCATGAATAATTCAAAAATAATTTACATTTGGCTTTGGAAGGCCTTTCTGTGCTCCCATTGGAGCTTGGGGATGTCTGATATTCTGGGAATTCACATTTCAAACTGAGTAATGAAGCCACAGTAGAAAATGGCTTGGAGGGAGTTGGGGTGTTATTCAGCATCTTTTCCCCTGGCCCCTGAAGCATCCTTTGGCTCCCAGCTCCGTGATGGAGTTGGAAAGCATCACTTCTCATATAGTTGCCTAGTTCTGGCCCCAGGAGAGCTTTTCCAGTCCCTTCGGGGTGTCTGTCTCAGCTATTTGTCTGGTACACGTTGTCTCTATCAAGGGGGAAGGTAATTGGTAGGCTGGCCTGGAGGAACACTATCAGGGTTCATGTAATTATCTGGGGAAGGAAAATTCCTTAATTGTAAGACTTTGTCAAGCGAACATTCATTCAGTATGTCTGCTCAGCGCACACACCAATGTTAACCAGTCTGATTACTTTGAAAAATTGTCTTTGCAATCCTTACTGTAAAATACGTAAGCATCATGATCTATGACTGAACATATTAACGGGCTTTAAGCTAGCAGGGTCCCTTCACGTAAACAGAGATGCCCACAGAGGCTTGAGTAAACAGACGACACTCACCGTGGTGAGCCCGGGCAAAGGTTTGCGGCCCTGACCACACCACGAGAAATATTTAAGTTTAGCGGATTTCTTACATAAACACTCTAACCTCAGACTCAGTCTGGGCAATTCCATTGCCCTCCTCTGAGCTCTGCCCTGACAAAACAGAGGAGACAAGGGCTGTTTTCAGAACAAACCTGCCTTGAGTCTCATTCTAATCGTGGGATGAAATATGACTGACAACGTATCTGAAAGGTTGGATTTTTTAAAGCATTTCAGGAGACTTAAATACAAACCTAGGGTGCTAAAGAGAAGGGAAGCCTTGCCACGGAGTGTGAGTTTATGAAAAGCTCAAAAGCATGGGTATAAACTCCCTCTGGCAGGCGGGTGGAAAGCCATCCCCCACTGCCTCCAGGATCCTCCCAGTGGCTTCTGGGACCATTTTACCAGCACCCCTCCCCGACCTCGATCATCCTTGTTAATCCATGGAGCCGAGTGTGAGGCCTTGCCTGGGTAGGCACTCAACCCATACTGGATTATTAGACACGAGTCTGGGATGAGAGATCCTGAACTTGGCTGGCCTCATATATCTCTTCGTTGTCCATGGAATCTTCCTAGGAGGTCTGTGGTTTCTCAGATGGTTTAAGGATTCAGCTTGTGGGGGGTGGTGCTTGGGAGCCTGGAGAAGCCACAGCTGAGGAAGGGAGGAGAGAAATGCCATGAAAAAAACCAAACCTAATTCCTTGGCTCTGAAGGGGTATCAGGAATTGAGAGGGCTGTAAGGATGATGCATAACATGCAGGTAGGGCCGCCACAGGCCAGGAGACGGACTGCTAGAAATGTGTACTCAGGCTTTCAACAAGTCTTTGCATAGCACCTTCTAGGTGTGAAGCATTGTGCTAGGCACAGTGGTGATAACAAAAGTGGAGTTTGGGTTAATTTTTAAATTTAGGATTCAGGAGAATAATTTAGTGAATTGTTAAAATACTGATTCCCAGGATCGTTTCTAGAGAGTTGAATATACTAGGTCTAAGTGGAGGTGGGAAGCTACATTTTTAACAAGGATTGCACGTAATTCTAATGCAGTTGGTCCTGAGACCAGTTAAACAAAAAAAATCGTGATTCTAAAACCTATAAGTAAAACTAGCCTACCCAAATGCTTGGGAGTCTGCTATTAACTGCCCAGAGAGGATTTTGGTGTTCAGCTAGCTCATATGGATTTAGCTTACCTTGAACACACTGGCCATGGCCAGTCACGGTGTTGCTCCATGAAAAGTGTTCATTGCAGTCTTGGACTCAGGAAAGCAATGCTAGGTTAGGTGGCTGCACTTTGGACCTGAGGAGGATGCTTACCCCAGAGCCTAAGCAGCACAAAGGAAGAGCATTAGATTAACTAGGAAGACAACCCACATTGATAAGGCTGAGATCACAGGAGGATGGCACAGCAGTGCATTTCATTCTTTTTTGTCTCATGTTGACAGCTCAACTACATGGTCCTATTCCATTTTTATGAAGTATTTTCGCCATCTTTTTTGGTTCATGATATTCATCTTTTGTCCTAGAATCGACCATCTTACTGAGACCTGAAGGAGGGCCAAAGTCATCATTAAGAATGATTCTTTGGGGCTTCCCTGGTGGCGCAGTTGTTGAGAATCCACCTGCCAATGCAGGGGACATGGGTTCAAGCCCTGGTCCGGGAAGATCCCACATGCCACAGAACAACTAAGCCCGTGTGCCACAACTACTGGGCCTGCGTGCCACAACTACCAAAGCCCATGTGCCTAGAGCCCATGCTCCACAAGAGAAGCCACCGCAGTGAGAAGCCCGCGCACCGCAACAAAGAGTAGCCCCTTATCGCCGCAACTAGAGAAAGCCCGCACGCAGCAATGAAGAACCAATACAGTCAAAGAAAGAAAGAAAGAAAGAAAGAAAGAAAAAGAACGGTTCTTTGGACAATCCCCTGAATCTATGGTTGTTTTTTTTTTTTTTTTTTTTTTTTTTTTTTTTTTAATTTACTTATTTATTTTTGGCTGTGTTGGGTCTTCGTTTCTGTGCGGGGGCTTTCTCTAGTTGTGGCAAGCGGGGGCCTCTCTTCATCGCGTATGGTTGTTTTAATGCAAGTTCAGAACATGGTGCAACTGTGGGTAACATCCCACGGACAGCTGCCAGGTAGGGGGACTCTGGCCTTTCAGGAAGGGACATAGCTATTTAGTGTCTCATATCCAGTGACCAATGGTGTCTGCCCAGATCTGTGGACACTGGCTTGCTCTCAGGAAATTTATGGGGTCTAGCAGAAATCTTGCCTATTTCTTGATGGCTAAGGGCTTGAAACTAAATCAGATCTTCGAATTGACCAATAGCTCAATCTAAAACTGAGTGAGAGTTGTTCTCAAAGTGTGACATGGGGGCCTGTGGGCAATCTGTCAGGTACATGATGTAGGCCACGAAATCTGCCCCGTGATTTCTGAAACTTTTGGTATTTATGTATCTCAATAGTTTTTCACGACATGAACTAAAATCCTTTGCATAACGAAATCCTCCATTGGTGTACACTCCCAACACCAACTAGATGTCTTACAACTCCATTCAATTCAGTTCTGACGCTCACTGCACAGTTAGTGCAGACCCCACAGGTTAGAGAGCAGGGTCCCAACCAACAGGACTGCCCCCCACTTCCAACACCAGTCACTGGTGTCAGCAAGTGGTCTAACACATGCTCAGTGAGGGGACGGATGAATTTACTCAGAAAATACTTACTGATCAACTACTACCTTCCATTCCACTACTCTGTGGGTTTGGGATACAGTGGGGAATGCCCCAACACGTTCCCTTCAGTCATGGACCTTGTACGTCGACTTCTTTTTCTTTTTAAGACATTCTGCTTCACACGTGGTAGCTGCCCAATAGGGGTTTGTAGAATAAATGAACTAGTCAATGAATTAAACAATGTTACTCAACAACGGTAAGGTCCCTTATCAGGAAAACCATACAGCAAAACTTGTAATTTTGCGGGAATGATATCTGTGGTTACCCTGAGCCAGTGGTCCCCAGAACTAGGATGCAAGCTGAGGGTCTGTGTGAACCTTGGGGAGACCAGGTCAGGTAGAACCTTGGTTGCCAGGGGCAGCGTCTAAAGCCGTGTGGGAAAGTTGGACCCCAAAGCAGGGCAGGGGTGGGAGCTCAGGAGCTGGCCCAGGGATTGGGGTTGTTAAGTAAGCTCTACATTGACACAGCACTCTACAGTTTCCAGAGCTTCTTCTATCTCATCTGAGTTAGGCTTGAGAGGGCTCCAGTGACAGGTGCTACCTGGGCTACTCCCAGAACAAGGATCTCAGATAACAGGAGCCCTGGAGCAGGGACCCTTAGGGATGGCTTGGAGCACAGATGCAGATGTATTAACATCCCAGAGCATCACAACAGGCTGCAGGATTTAGGAGGTTAGAATTTCATACAGTCCCTGGCGGTCATCACCATTTTGGTGCTATAGATCCCTTAAACAGTCAGATGAAGTCTGTGTAGCCCTTCTCAGAATCTCTTTAAATGCCATGTGTATGATTATAACGCAGGACAATAGTGAAATGCAGTTATTAAAATGTTGAAAAAGTTATCAAATTTGATTACAGCAATATATGTGGCTCTTGACACATGAAATAACAGGATAGTGGCACATCAGCCTCGTTAGATGATGTGCTACCGTGATGGGCATAATTGCTACTGTGACTGTCTGCGGAAACTGTAATATTAGAATGTCGGTGATTTCGACTGCGACAGACACAGGTACTGCGAATATTGCTGTGATTTGCTGCTGACATTCATAATCGAAGGAAATGTTACATTACAGTTAGAGGTTAGTGAATACAAAGATGTACTTTTTCCCCCATCCAAGTTCACGGACTCTTGGATTTCAGCACTATCCCTTGTTTAAAGTGTAGCTATAAGAGCTTTTTTGGGGTCCCTCGATCCATGGCTGCATTAACAAATGCTGTAAAAGTGCACATATTACTTAATTTTTACTCCCTTGTACATACATATTTATACAAAAGCAATGGACAGACGTGTAGGTGGACTTTCCTGGAATAAATAAAGTAAGCTTCATACACCATCTTATCTATCGGCGGGTGTAAATTATGTTAAAAAACAGCCCCTGGGTAACGTAAGACAGGAGGATTCTCTTTGAATATCTGTTGTGAAGAACACTGATGTATTGTTTTAATGGAGTCAGCACATTACAGTTAAAACAAAGAGAATAACCCTAGAAATAGAGAAATAAAAAGGATATTAAGGAAAGGATTGGCTAATTGCCTTGCCGCTACTTTCCTGAGTCTCCGTTCATCTCTCCCTTGCTTTTTATTAATCACTATGGTGTGTTCCTCTGTCAGCTTTCAGAAGATCCTTCTGGTCTGGGTCTTAACCCTTGCAGGTGTTACTTCAGGACCCTGAGCAGAGAGGGAGCAAGGCCATACGTCTCTGTGTGCCATGGTGGTCACTGTGGCCCTCACCATTTCTGGTCTGTTAGTAGTTTCTTACATTTCAGTTATAGAGGCAGAGAGAAATCAGGATCTACCCTTCTTGGGAAGATTTCTGTCTAAAACCCACCATGCCAAAGGTTATGTGATTTTTTTTTTTCATGCCTTGGCCTGAGAGATGGTAGGTAACTAGGTCTTTTCTAAAATAACATCTTCTGCCCGTGAGTGCCTCGGTCATCATGAGTTCACAAGCCCATTAATTAAACTGCCAAAGACCTTTCTTCTCAGTGGAGGCTGCTTATCGCTCAGCAGGAATGTATCCTAGTAGGGTTAGTGCATGAAAGAAAACAAATCCATCGGAACGCGAGTTGTGACATCTAGGAGTCAAAACGAGCCCACATGATGGGAAAACTGTGGAGTTCCCAGAAACACCTGGATTATACGTCCTTCGGCGTGAGTGTTGAGAAGCCCTCCCACATCTGTATTCAGGATGCTCTTTTTTTCTCTCCTTTTTCTGATGAATTGGTGAGCTGCCTGGTGAAAGCAGGTAAGGAAAGAAGTCTCTGGCCTAAAGCCCTTGGAATATAGGTTTGTAAGATTTTTTTTTCCTAAAACATTTTCAAAAATAGAAAATGAAACTTTAAATGGCAGAGGAAAATAACAAGCAGAAGGGAACTGCTTAAAAATCACTTCGGGGACTTCCCTGGCAGTCCAGTGGTTAAGACTCCATGTTTCCAATGTAGGGGGCATAGGTTTGATCTCTGGTGGGGGAACTAAGATTCCACATGCCGCTCGGCCAAAAAATAAAATGAAAAGAACAAAAAAAATTAAATAAAAATCATTTCGCGAGAAAGGCTGCTCACTGGGCACATTATATAGAGAATGAATTGATTGTGAACCCTCATAATCTTGAAATAGATTTATATATCAGAGATGCTAGTTCACTGTGTATTTGGAGAGGCATACATGCAAATAAAAGGCAGGGACGGGGGTGGGGTGGGGTGGATGACAATGGGACTGTGACACTTCAGAAACGTGAAGCAAAATTATTCTCAGGACAGAGAGTCTTTGCGTGGGGAGGCTTTTTACTTATTAAACAGTGTTTTGGAACAAATTAAACTGCACATAAAGATACATTATGGGCAGAGCAGCTGACAAGCAGGGTCACTGAGGGTGCGGTACAAGAACATGCAGGATATGATGGCAAGGACGTTTGCAGGATGTGCCTGGGGGACATTTAAGATATTTATGGTGACTACTTCACTGATACTGCTTAGAGGACAATCACTGCTTGTTTGTTCCTGAATCCTTGGTTTTGTCTTAACTTTTATGTAATTTTGTATTATTGTAGGGAAAAAATGGAAACAAGAGAGGGTCAGGAACAATTTAAGGGCTGGAAAAATGAAAAAACATTTGCCAAACACCCGACCTTTAAGGGTCACTTCTCTTGCCCTATGGGCCTGCGAGAGCTTAATGGCCATTGAGATTCCTTCATCGGTGGAAGAAACTAGCATAAACCCATCAGTTTCTAGGTAAGTGATGTAAACTTCCCTGGCGCTGAAAAGGAGTTCTGGATATAAAATATATTTTGTTCCAAAGGATATTACCACTTTCCAGCAGTCAGAAGATTTCACAACTGACCTGATATTTCTCTGTTATTTTTTCCTTGTTATGTTTATAAAGCTCTCGTTGCATTCACAATTTTCCAGGAAATCAGTGTCAGGTAACAACCCCACCATGAAAAGCTACCTCTAGAGAGCAGTCAGCGCGTCTTATCTGGCACTGAAAGCTTGCTGGTTGGTTTTCTACATACATGTTTATTTTCAGTTCAAAGACAAAACAGAAAACTCCATCGTGGAAAATGTTACCTTTTAGTTCACACTCTTTTAATCCCCCAGTCCCCATAAAATAAACATTCGAAAGTGTAAATAATGGGAAATAATGTAAACTCTGCAGAAACAGAAAATAAATTAGTTTCTTTCAGACTTGGTGGAGGTCCTTTTCCTGAACACTACACTCTGTTACAAACAGAATTCATCTTGAACGGAGAATAAATCTTTGGCCTATTTCACCATTTCCCCAGCATTGCGTAAGAGCATATTTCAAATTCACTTTCTTCTCCAACTGCAGCAAAAAGGCAAGGAGTAGTTTGTGTTCGTGGAGCCTGAAAAACAGGGAAAAAAAAAATATTTCGGTGGTTTAAGAACAGCTTTTTTCCTCTGGTGTCAAACTGTTCATATATGATAGCTCTAAAGTTGGAGACCACAAGAAAATATAAGAGCAGACAAGTGATTCTATTCACAAGGCAAGGCTGGGATCATTGCTTGGAATCTTTTTACTTATGAGCAGTGGAGAATCCGATTCTGCACCACTCGGGACCGAGCCAGCATGGACACGGCAGGCAGCAGTTCTGAATTTCCTAAAAGATTTTGCTTGGGGACCGTGGCTAAAATTCCATGACTTCTAAATTTGGAAGCTACAAGTTTCCAGGATCCTGTCAAGTGAGAACATCCAGGATTTTAGGTTAGCAATCCTGTTGCCTTGGATTTCAGTTTCTCTTTTATAGCAGGCACAGAGAGCAAGGTCTGTAAAATGCATTTAGGACAAGAATGGAAGTGAGTGAGTCTGGAATTTCTTATTATTGTTAAAGCTTTGTTGTTTTCCTGCAAAGGATACTAAGACTCTCTGTCACTGTGAATTCTGCAATCTCTTTAGAAAAAGAAGTGATCAAACTACATTTTAAAAAGAAAAAAAGCAAACAAAACACCTAAGTACCAAAAAAAAAAAAAAAGTGTTCATTGGGAGAAACGTAAAATACAAGCACTTGGCCTTTGATCTGAATTTATACAAGGAGGAATTTATCTACTCGACCAAGAGTTCAAACTCGGCTGGAATACAGTGAGCCAGCCTCCCACGGATGAGGGCAGGGTCTGGAGCCAGAAGGGATGCTTTATTACCTTCAGAACAGAAGACGGTGATGAAGGCAGGGGACTAGGAGTTTCAAATACTCCCCTGATGTCTGGTTCAAATCAGGGAAGTAAACAGAAAACAGAAGCATCACAAGCATAGTAAACATCAACAAAAAGAAAATATTTTTGATGTTAGGAAGGGAGGTCTGCCTGGTGCAGACCCTGCCCCTCCTCTCAGTGATGTGCGCGCCTCCCGTCGGTGGCTCTGGTGACCCTAGGTACGAGGCACAGTGACTACTGGGGAGGGAAGGTGGGTGGCGGGAGAGACGAGGGTGGGCTCGGTGGAAGACCCGTGGATTGACCACGTGACCTCGGTATCAACAGTTTTTATAGTTAAAGAGGCTTAGAGTCTGTGGTTCCATATTTTCAGAAAATTCAAAGGGTTGGTAAAGGTATAGAAAGTCTGAATATAAATTAAAAAAAAATCAGAAACACAATAGCGAAGGTGCAAATGAATCAGTTGTTTATTGTTTATTCAGTGGGGAAAATTTTTTTAAAATTTGATTTAGTGTTAAATCTTTTGGAAGATAGAATATATAAGACATCCAATCATGGTATGTGAATAATAAGAAATTACAAAGTGCCCAGGCAACGTGAATGACCAGAGGCAGAGACCGGAGTGACGTGGCCACAAGTCAAGGGCTGCTGGCAGCAGCTAGAATCTGGAGAAGGCAAGGAAAGGATTCTCCCCTGGAGCTTCTGGAGGGAGTGTGGCCTGTTGGCACCTTGATTTCAGCCTGCTAATACTGATTTCAGACTTCTAGCCTCTAGAACTGTGAAAGAATCAATTTCTGGTATTTTAAACCACCAAGTGATTTGTTACAGCAGCCATGGGGATAAAACACACACACACACACACACACACACACACACACACCCCCATAAGGGGAGTTCTCTCCTATTTATTAAACTACGACAATTTCATTGTATTTACCCTTATGTTAATTATTGGTAATGACACTTGGGTCTGGGCTTCCCTTTGCTGACAACCATCTTGTTTTGGTTCCCACTGTTGAATAACAGAGGTTAAAGTTAAATACGCTACCAAAGTGACTTTATTATTTATTATAAATTTATTTATTTTATTTATTTATTTTAGGCTGCGTTGGGTCTTCATTGCTGCGCGTGGGCTTTCTCTAGTTGCGGCGAGCAGGTGCTACTCTCTTCATTGCAGTGCATGGGCTTTTCACTGCGGTGGCTTCTCTTGTGGCAGAGCATGGGCTCTAGGCGTGTCGGCTTCAGTAGTTGTGGCTCACGGGTTCGTTACTCCGTGGCATGTGGGATCGTCCCGGACCAGGGCTCGAACCCATGCCCCCTGCATTGGCAGGCGGATTCTTAACCTCTGTGCCACCAGGGAAGCCCCTGAAAGTGACTTTAAAGTAAAAACGAAGTCAACCTCAGTAGTATTTGTAAAGTTGATGGCGACATATTTTGACAATTTTTTTAAAACCTGAAGAGTGAATAATTTAGAATCATTTATATCATGAATTTTTTTTGAGATTTGCTTTTGAATTGAGGAGAAGTAAGTCTATTTATTTATTTTATTAGTGAAGCTGCTTGATAGTCACTGGGTGCTTATTAACCCGTTTGAATGTCTGATAAAAAGTGTTTTTTGCAAAATGGAGAAAATTTCAAGTTCAAAGCATTTGGTTAAAACTTTCACCCTACCTTACAAGTTCTAATTTTTTCAAACCAACTGGTAGATTATAACTAATGACATAACTGAAGCTTTTCTCCAAGCTTTTCCAAGCTTTTCCAAAAGCGCATCCAAGCTTTTCTCATTGACCTATAATTTCTTATATATTATATTAACCATGTATAAATTTAGAGTTATTAGAAAAATCATATTTTTCCAGAGTTTGATGAAATATTATTTTTCTTGCTTTATTTAAAAAAAAAAGTATAAGATGATTAGATCCACTGCCTCCTTGGAAGTTTCTTTTAAAAGGGAATTAATTAAGAATTTCACAACCGTTAAGCCTCAAAACATTCCATTTTAGTTAGATATGGGAGATTTAATTATCACCACCTTTTAGAGATGTTAAAGATTCCATTTTAGATTTAATTATCACAATCGTTTATTTAAGTAGCTTGGGCTTCCAGCCTGTTTTGGCTCCTGCCTGGGAGTGGGAAAAGGGGGGCTCCCTCTGTCCCAAGGATAGCTTGGGGTGAGGGACTGAGGACTTTTTCTTGAAGCACAACGGTGATGAACAATTTCTGAGCTGCTTCTTGAAAAGACAGAGTTTCAAAATTAAAATCAGAGAGCCCTGGAGCTCCCCCAGGAAACCCTGAAACTCTGTGGTTTACAACCTGGGGATAAGAGGCTCTGTCCACAAGCAGCGTCTGGAGATTAATTTATAATTATTAAATATCACTGAAAATTTCGGCTCGAAAGAAAGTTTAGGGAAGAAATGAGCTGGTATTATACTCCTTTTTGCGTGTACAATTCAAGAAAAACAATTATAGCAGGGCCAGAGTCAATTTGATTCCGTACTAACCACAACTTTGCACATCAGAACAAAGTAAGGGAGTGTCTGAATCCTTCAGGAAATCTGCCAGGTTTTCTTGAGTTCATTTGAATCCTGCCAAGGCCCAGAAATATGATAAAGCTTCAAAATGACAAACCCAAAGGGAGGGGGGGGAATCAAACCTCCAAATCCAATCATCTTCAAACAAAAGACTGACCAGTAATGTCATAGGACCAGTTTCACTGGGACAAACAACTCATTTTAATTAGTTCTATTTGGTAACATCCAAAAGAATGAATCATGCCCTTAGTCTAACAACAGTGAAAGCACGACAGGGAAGCTTTGGAAAAAAAGAAGCAAGAGCTCAAATTCTGGTGGATTCCTGGCATCTCCGGCTCATATTGTCTCACACCGTTTCCTAGAGGGTGAGATAAGCAGGGACGGTGAGGAAGCGGAAGGAAAGACAGCAGTCCTCAACCGAGTGGCTTCTTCCATGTGGGACACGTCACGTCTGCAACACATTCTGCAAGGAGTAAGGGGAGCGATGCCCTGCAGCTGAGTCCAGAGAAAGAGCTGGAGTCTGACCACGATGTGAGCAAAGCAGCCCACCGGACATTTCCTCTCCTGATGCTCAAATCTGTCCGAGCTATCATCCAAGCTTTAACATTTGTATTTTATGCATTTTTAATAGCTACAGACCTGTGACTGTGAGTAGGAGTGGTCCCTGCCCGCCGTATGCGAGAGGGGACAGGAAGCAGGAAGAATGTCTGCAGGATCACTATTCTGAAGGACACCCGAGAGGGAGTGTTTGCTTTGTACAGTGGTTTCCTCTTACAGCACTGGATGGTTTGCTATTATTCAAGCAGGGTCAAGTGATGGGTTTTGAAACGCTGCCTACCAAGCCTAGAACAAGGTTTGGCAATTCACACAGAAGAAAGAACCTTGGATAATTGAGTGGGAAGATGACATTCAATGAGAGACTTAAGTAAGAGATAGCTCTAGTACAGTCTGACTGAAAAGAATTTTGACAAAGTCATAGCTTTTAATACTCAATTATCTTTTGTTATTAAAAAAAATCACCTGGTTATCCCCAAATTATGGGTCTGTTCAAAGAGCTGGTTATCATCTTCCAGAATGGGCCAAAGTTCATTTACCCTGTGAAAATCTTTTGGTTTGGGGCAGAAAGGATGGGGTGAGACCGAGAGTAAGCAGATCTGGGTTGAGTCTTGGCTTTTGTACTTATCAGCTGTGCAACTTAGGCAAGTTGTTGATGTCTCTGGGCCAGAGTTTCCGCAGTTCTGAAATTTGAGGCCAGCATGACATGTGACCGGGGATGGCAAAGCATTTCCTGCTACAGCTATGGAACGAGAGGCAGGGCTGAGTAGTGGAAAGGCAGCATTATTCCTCTGCTATCTGGTGGATCAGGGCCATCCCTCAGCTACCCCCTCTTGTGACCACAGGGGACAGGACAACACCTGCCTGCAAGGGGTGCAGTGACTGCCCACGAGAGGTGCTTAGCACAGTGCCTGGCCCATTGGAGGGAATCCCCAAAGGCAAGTGTCTTGACCCCCAACCCCTGCTCTGTCTTTGTTTTTGTTTTTAATTCTCTCTTTTTTTTTGGCTGCACCCCGCAACATGCGGGACACCTTAGTGCCCCGACCAGGGATCGGACCCGTGCCCCCTGCAGTGGAAGTGTGCAGTCTCAACCACTGGACTGCCAGGGAAGTCCCCCTGCTCAGTCTTTGAACAAAGTCCAGAGGGATACTTGTCAGGGAACTTGAACACAAGGATTTAGATGTAGGTACCGGTAAAGCTATTGACACGCCACCTGGCATTACCTGAGCCCCAACTGCAATAATTAAGGCATAAATGCATTTATATGACCTATTTGGAGAGCAAATAAAAATGGACCAAAAGGCTGGAAAAATACTCATCTATCTGAGAGAGATGAAAGAATTACACACACTTGTTCTGGAGAAAAATGACAAGTGGCAGAAATGTAGCATAATGGGTTGACATGACAAGGGAAATCAGTCTGGACAGGGGTCATCTCAAAGTTTAAGAGGAATGATATTGTGATTTTCCCAAGGCCTGGATGGGAAACCCAAGACGTTCACACACACATACACATGCACCGTCATATCAAAAGACCAAAAGAACTCCGTTATCAAAGCTCAAGTTTATGGGCTTCTCTGTTAAATTAGTCTCCGTTAGTTCATTTTCTGGAGTTTTCTTTTTCAGAAATGACAAAAGATTTGAAATGTGATTGTGGTTAAAACTAAATACAGCTCCCACTCCTCAGCAAAAAGCACATACAAACAACAGCAAACACCACACACACAACCCAAACCGAACAATCCCACAACTTGCATGAATGTGTCTCTTACCTTTCTCATCATAGCCTAAGTCTTCCGTGTTTCAGTAACAAAGACTTGCAAAAAAACAAATCTCCCCATGTTCACTACTGATAGTCAAACAAATGTGAGAGTCCTGTGTGCTTGGCTTAGGGCGTAACTCAGAGACAACTGGACAGAAGGGTCTTTAGGTCGAGCAAGCTCACCTGGAAGGCCCAGAATATACGGGCAAGAGGGACAGGTGCTGGGCTAAGGAACAGGGACAGGAGGGAGCAGGAAGAAGGCATGGGGGTGTTTATGGGGAAGGAATGCGTCTTGAGGATACGGTGAGGACTTGTCTGATATATGGGATGGGGAAAAGCAGCTCCAAGTCTCTGAGACTTCTGATTGGGAGTTTCCCAGGGAGGAGGATTGCAGGGGGGGGGGGGTGTCCTTTATCTTTGTGATGGGAAGTGAGGACAGAAGCCAGCAGGTGTGCCTGCGGCTGCAGGACCGAGGCACAGACAGGAATGAGACCAAAGGCCCCCCGCTGTGGGCCGCCTAAGCCAGCGCCAAGGCAAGCCCAACCCTCTTACACTGCGCAGACCCTGAATCATCAAGGGCTCTAATTCCTGCCGCCCTGTGCTTCCTGTGACTCACAGGACCCCTGGAGTTAGACGATCTGTCCCATCTCTATGAATCCTTCCAGTGGTATGAGAGCCCAATCCCCCTGTTGTGCGGTAGTGTTATGGGTTAGATGGTGTCCCCAAAAGGTATGTTGAAGCCCTGACCCCTAGTACCTCTGAGAGTGACCTTAACTGGAAATAGGGTCTTTGCAGATATAATCAAGTTAAGAAGAGGTCAATAAGGTGGGTCGCAATTCAATGCGACTGGTGTTCTTTAAGGAAGACAGAGACACACAGGGAGACAGAGGAATGTCAAGGATCCATGGGCACCAGCAGGAGTTGGGAAGAGGCCAGGAGGGATTCTGCCAGAATCTCAGAGAGTGCATAGCCCGGAGGACACCTTGACTTTGGACTTTTGGCCTCCAGAACTGTGGGAGAACAACTGTCTGTTGTTTAAGCTGCCCAGTTGTGACACTGTTACGGCAGCCCCAGGAAAAGAGCATAACGGGAGTCCTCTATCACATGATTCTAACTCTGTACCAAGAGATACGTGGGATGAAGGTATAGTTGGTATAGTTAATGACAGCAGATATTAGTTTTAATTCTTGAAAAAGAATAATGAATTGGGCTTCCCTGGTGGCGCAGTGGTTGAGAGTCCGCCTGCCGATGCAGGGGACACGGGTTCGTGCCCCGGTCCAGGAAGATCCCACATGCCGTGGAGCGGCTGGGCCCGTGAGCCATGGCTGCTGAGCCTGTGCGTCCGGAGCCTGTGCTCCGCAACGGGAGAGGCCACAACAGTGAGAGGCCCGCGTACAGCAAAAAAAAAAAAAAAAGAATAATGAATTTACAAGGCTCCTTTGTTATAGCAAGAGATGCCTTAAAACAAATCTATATTCAGAGGCGGTGTGACTGACTTTCACTGGAATCGGGTCCAGGCACACCAAGGACCTGACCATCTCACTGCATATCCACACCCAGGGGTGACCCAGAGCATGGCTGTAACCTGGTAGGAATTCATAGTAACCAAGTGAGGAAATTACTTATCAGACCATTTCTGTAATAAATATCAGAAAAACCAAACAAAATAAAACTAAAAGAGATTTGAACTAGGGAAAAAAGAAAGAAAGAAAAAGCAAAAAGCACAATAGCCTACCTGAATTGAGTCCTGTGAAAATCTTGTCCACTTAGAACAAGCCTTTAACTTGCTCTGTTTCCGTATCAAGATCTATGTCATAGAAGCAGGGCCGAGTCGGCAGTCCTGGCATGGTGCTCATCTAGGGGAGGGAACAAAAGATTATATATTAGCCAGTGCTGCAGGGTGATCACTCCGGACACTGTACATCTAACGACATAAATTAACTATATAGTTCAATTCAGCCTCATGGAACTTTGGGTTATATATCCATGTATCTTTTAAAATTCACCATCTGCTATTCCAATCTTTGTTTAAGGAAATGAAATCCCTCCCTGGTCCCACAGCCTACCATAGCTCCAAAACAGTGATTTTCAAACTCTTTTTACTAAGTCAGATCTTAATGCTGAAGCCCAACAGAGATGAGCCCCTCTGGCTGAAGGGGACAGTGGGTGTGGAAGGAATGAATAATGAATAACCCCCAAGACACATTTCGGTAAAATCTTCAACCCTTGGAGCACAGTTTGAAAACTCCTGTTCTCCAGATAGCTGGCCTACGTCACTAGCAGTAACTGTGGTTTATTGAGAACTTACTATGTGCTAGGCACTGTGCAAATGCTTTTTTTTCATCGTCCCCCAAACTCAGTGAAGTAGGTACTTGTATCGTTTCCATGTTACAAGGAAGGAAATGGAGGTTTAGAGGTGTTAAGTCATTTGCCCAAGGCCACACAGGTAATACACAGCAAAATGGGAAATTGGACTCCATGTTTGTAACCTCAAATTACGCAGATAACCACCACCACCACTGCTGCCCCCACCACCGCTCGGGCACTCTATACTCAGAATTTAACATAGATAATAACTTGAGTTCCCCGTCACCCTCAGAGGTAGGCACTAGTTTTAGCCTCACTTTACAGATGAGGACAGAGGACATTTAGGCACAAAGGCATCGGCTCAAGGATGCACAGCTCGTCAGTGGTCGAGACAGAATTAAAACCAGGCCCGTGCTTCTCTCTGCTTTGCTGCACTGGGTCTACATCGGTTTTGCAAAAAGCGCTCTTTGTCCACCTGCACCAGAGACCCCCGGGGAGCTGGGGAAGCTGGCCGGTTTCCTCTGGTGACGCCCACACACTAAACACGGGTCTAGGACCCGGAGTGTGAGGATTTTGAATGAGCTGCTCCTTATCGATTTTAGTATTCCCACTTCTTCTCACCAGGCTGGAAGTTCTCAACACCAAAGGAACCCAGATAAGGCCTCTGTCACACATCTCCGGTCTCTCACTCTCAAGGTCCTTTTTTGTAGGGACAGGATTTCTCTGATGCCCACTCTTCCCCCTGTGATGCTGAGAGACTCTCGCTACTCAGACTGGGGTCTGTGGACCAGGGGCATCGGTATCACCCAGGAGTTGTGGGAAATTCAAGATCTCAGGGCCCACCTGCGGCCCACTGAATCAGAATCTGCAATTTCAGCACATCCCCAGGAGATCTGTGTGCACGTTTCCATCTGAGAGGCCCTGGCTTAGTCAATATGGCCTAGGATGCCTCCCCCCACTCCCTTGAGCCCTGGGAAAGGGAGCTCCTGGGGAAGGGGGTGACGTGCTGAGGAGGAAGGGGAGAGGAAAGCCCTTTCACCCCTGACCAAGTGCTGCTACTTCTCGGCCCGAGCTCCAGGTCGAGGAGGAAACCTGTGCACCTGTGGCCTTATAACCACCTGGACTATGAGAGTGTGAGTGAGGTAGGTCCACGCGGCCAGACACATAAACACTGGGATATACGGTGGCCAGCTCCTGTCTTGCTAATTGCACAGGATTGCCCTTTAGTAAGTATATTATGGGCTAAAAAGGCTTCTGAGGCCTGCCTGGAATACAGGCACCACTGATAGCATGTCTTCAGGAAAATGTGCTCTGGGTTTCGAGCAATGAACTGCAAATAAACTTCTGGCACACAACCTGCTTGTAGGTGGGGATTTCCTGTACTTTAAAACTAGGTATGTGGACGGCTACTTCTCCTCCTGAGGTTTCTGTTCCTAGCAGGGGGGTAACATTTTTCTCTGGTTACTACAGTCGCTGCTCCTAGGAGACCCCAGAAAGAAACCCACGCTTAATGTTTTAGCACTGAAACATCAAACACAAAGGACACTGGTGGGAACTGTTCATATTTTTCCCAGTTTCCTGGGCTACAAACTCATACCAGTTGCTCTACAACAATTTTCCTGCCTCACTGCATTCTGACATGAGCATTTTAAGACGCCTTTATAATCTGTGTGGGGATATGGATTTGGAAAAAGGAACCAGCGTTTTATACTTTAAGAAACGAGTGACCGCATTCAGCCACAGTGAAGCTGCTCCGTCTCTAATTTAAAATAACTCTCTAGGTCGAAGGTATCTGGGTGAGGATGCTACCCAGACTTGACTGCTGCTGCTTCTGAGGCTGCAACACTATTCACTCCAGGGCAGAATTCAGTATGAGGCAGATCATATTTAAATCCACATGAGGTGAGAAAACCCAGGAAGAACCCCGAAGGCAGTGCATTTGGGTTCATCTGAGCAAAGTTATAATGGAAGCTTCTATGGTGGATAACACAGTTGCACTGCCTGCTTGTTTACAAGCTTTTTTAACAGACGTGAAAATTAAGCTTTCCACCATTCACTTTTAGCTGGTGCAAGACCAAGACCGACAAAGGCAGTGTGATTCACACGCTTCCTGGAGCTGAACCACTCTGGCTGCAGTGACTCAGCGCATGCATCTTTGGGTCATTCTGATAGTGTCACAAAAACTAGGAGCTTTTCTAAGTAGCCAAAATAGTAAATGCCAGGAAGTATGAAGTGTCTTTCCTCTATTTTCAACTTACTTCTGTCAAAAGGGAGAAAAATGAGATCAATCAGAAGACTCCCATGTTCCTTTCCAAAGATGCAATCGTCACTTTCAAGAATCAAGAATCTGGGCTTCCCTGGTGGCACAGTGGTTGGGAGTCCACCTGCTGATGCAGGGGACACGGGTTCGTGCCCCGGTCGGGGAAGATCCCACATGCCGCGGAGCGGCTGGGCCCGTGAGCCGTGGCCACTGAGCCTGCGTGTCCGGAGCCTGTGCTCCGCAACGGGAGAGGCCACAGCAGTGAGAGGCCCGTGTACCGCAAAAAAAAAAAAAAAATGAAGAATCCCTACTTATTTGGGATGAGCAAGAACAGACCAGGAAGCATGTGGAGTGTGCAGAGCTGGGGGACTCCCAGCCCTGGAGACAAAGCCACCTCCAGTCCATTTGTGTTTAAAATAAAAGTCCTGCTGAGCAGACAGTATGGAATTATGTTAACAAGACCTTACACATTCGCATCAGATTCTCTCCCAATAAAAAACACTCTGTTACCAAAGGATTGGAGCCCCCAGACAAGAGTCAGCGGAGCACTGCAGGAAAGAAGAATTCGGACAGCCCTTGGGAGTTGACCTCTGGACCCACGCCTGGGGTCAGTGGTGATCTATGTTGACTTATTTGTGTGCCCTTGAGGAAGGCCTCCTGCTTAAAATAATGAGGGGCCACTGAATCACACTTACTAGTCGTGCTGCATTAAGGGATTCTTATACAAAGGCTGAAAAGCATGGGCTTTTGCCCTTCAGGCCCCTAATTTTAACTACAATGAATCTTCCAAATCTTTGATTTCGGGTTAAGCTTCTTTTGGAGAAACGACGAGTTATAGGAATAGCCTTCATAAACATTCATTAACACCAGCAAAGAGAAAATATTCATACACCTAAAACTTGTCATTCAGAAGAGTAAAACACTCTTAGAATGAGTAGAAAAATTACCTAAAAATCTGTTTCATAAAGTGATAGTATCATATTTACCACTTAACCAAAATATCATTGTAGTTAATTTTGTTGTGTTTGTGAAATAATTTCTTTTCTGACTTCTCCTTAAATCTACTGCTTTTTCCTACTGGATAGATCATTCAGATTTGTTGTAATTCAGAAAAGAAATAAGCATTTGAACTCACTATTCCTTCAGTTCATGATCTGAAAGGGAATCCCTTCTATACATTTCTTTCCTCCACCAATATGGCCGAACACCCATCATCTTGTTCCAAAAATTTAAGAACAACCAAAAAGGGACTTCCCTGGTGGTCCAGTAGTAAAGAATCCCCCTTCCAATGCAGGGGATGCGGGTTCGATCCCTGGTCAGGGAACTAAGATCCCATATGCCGCGGGGCAACTACGCCCGTGTGCCACACTACAGAGCCCACGAGCCCTAGAGCCTGCGTGCCGCAACTAGAGAGAGAAAACCCTCACACCACAACTAGAGAGAAGCCTGAGCGCTGCAAGGAAGAGCCCATGCACCGCAACAAAAGATCCCGCATGCCTCAACGAAGATCCTGCATGCCGCAACTAAGACCCAACACAGCCAAAAAAAAAAAAAAAAAAGAACCGCCAAAGAGACGACAGTGGTTAACTACACGATGATGTAATTTAAATAAAAAGATTCTTTTTGATGAAACAATAACTCAAACATTTAAACTACTGAGCAAAAGTATTTTCTGAATTATAAGTACAGTGCCTGGCAATATTAGGCCCGCAATAAGTATCTTTTTAAACAGATGAGTAAAATGGAGAATGATTAGAGAATTAGGAAACAAACAAAACTCCTCGAGGACTGGGTTTTTCGTCTCTTCCCTTCTCCCTCTTCTTTGGACACGAGGGACAGAACTGTTTACATCTAATGGTCATTTAGATAATTAAACTAAGATGATTCAAGTGGAAAAATGGCCGGTATAAACATCAAGTGAAAGGAAAGAAGAGAGGTATTAAAAATCATGATAGGGCTTCCCTGGTGGCGCAGTGGTTGAGAGTCCGCCTGCCGATGCGGGGGACACGGGTTCGTGCCCCGGTCCGGGAAGATCCCACATGCCGCGGAGCGGCTGGGCCCGTGAGCCATGGCTGCTGAGCCTGCGCTCCGCAACGGGAGAGGCCACAACGGTGAGAGGCCCACGTACCGCAAAAAAAAAAAAAAAAAAAAAATCATGATCATGAAAACAGTGCTGACCACTGGGATTCCACTTGCTTGACTTAGTGGTGATGGAGGCTCTGGGATTTCTTCCTGGGTTAGGTAACATTCACCTGCACGGCCCGTGACTGCCAGGGATGTTCTGGGTACTTGGGGCGTGTCCTATCAGAGTGCCTGTTATTTTTCCTGGTGGCCAGCGAGTGCCTGTTCCTGTGCGAAAGGACAGTGAGGCTTTATTCAACCCACAATCCTTGGCTGAGCACTCACTATGGGGATACCAAGGTGACCAGGACCTGGTCCCTGCTTCCAGAGGGACAAACCATTAAGTAGATCATTTGGGTCGGGTCACTTTTTACTTTTTAGTTAAAAAAAAAAAAATCTTTTTCATTCTTTGCTTTTCATATAAAAAGAATGAACACAATAAATTCTTAACGTCTGACTTTCGAAGATGGAAGTCAAGTTCAATCATTATAAAGATGACTCTATCGTGCTCACATTTTGGACCAGTATTACAGAGCTCTGACTACCCCAATTTATTTCAATGGCGTTGAATAAAAGACTGAGCAAGTACAGTTATTTCTCTCTTCTTTTGTAAAGGAAACTATAACTCTTAGTGGTAAGAAGCCTGTTCCAAACTAACTTTTCCATTAGTTAGAAAAAACTTACTTTCAACAAAAAACACTTTCAAAAAGAAAATACTTTCAACTGAGAAGTAATAAATAATAGAAGTAAAAAGCCAAGTCTTGCTCTCCTAATACTGTTTCCTGGAGGTGACCCCTGTAAACAATGTCTTGTGCAAACTCCCAAGAAAATTTCTATTCTTATATAAGCCATGTGACTATATAACATGTATTTATGTAGTTACGAACAGAAATTGGAAAATTCCACATGTACAATTCTGAAATCTGATTCTCAAGGAGAGTAAAACTTACAAGAGGCAACTGGGGTAATTTCTAAACAAAGGAATGCGGCTGGAGTGGGGAGACCCAGGAAGAGTTGTTGCCAACACATTCTACAGTTGACCCTTGAACCACGTGAGGTTAGGGGCACTGATACCCAGCAGGGTTGAAAATCCAAGGATAATTTATAGTTGGCCCTTGGTAGCCGAATTTCCTCCCTATCCACAGATTCAACCAGTGCAGACCGTGGATTGTTGAGACTGAAATACTATTGTCATATTTAGATTGAAAAAAATCTGTATAGAAGTGGACCCGCCCTGTTCCAACCCCTGTTCTTCAAGGATCAACTGTAAAGTCAGTGCGCCCTGCCTTTTGGAAAATGAGAGATTAGGGAGAATTCTTTAGAAGAAAAGAAAAATAAATGCGAGCAGGGCGTCTGACCTACTGGATGTTGACAAAGGAAACGAAGAAGTTCAGCACCTTTCATGCATCTCAGATATTACAACGGACTAAGAGCTTTCAGTTCAAAGACCACTCTGCATCTGAGTGCACCTTTTTCCCACCAAATAATTTATTTTTCTTTTTTTGTTCTGATTTTAAGGACAGTATCCTTAGTCAGCTTTCAGCTATGCTTGCCAGGAAAGCCCCATGCTGGCTTGCTCAGTAAGACACCGTCCTTCCTGTTTCCGTGCCTGGAAGACCAGAGGTGGCATAATGCAGCCCCAGGGTTTCTCCCTATTGTCCTCTTGGTGTTGGCTTCATCCCCAGGCTTTCTGCTCTGTGTGGGCAGCTCCAGGCCACATCATAGCCACACCCTGTGATATCCAGTGCAAGAAAGAATGTCCTCTTCAGTGACTCATTTTTTTCCCCCTGATTCCTTTCTTTTATTTACCAATTTTCAAAATAATAGTTTGGTGCCCAATGGTTAAACCTCCGGGAACTCTGCCAAGTGCTTTCCACGCTCTGTATCTCATTTAATTCCAACAATTCCACAAGGTGCATGTCATTACAGTTTCATTATCCCCAATTTGCAGATTAGGAAAATAAGACGAGGAAAAGCATAATAACACAAACCACACGGCTAACAGCTGGTTGAGCTGGAATTCAAAAGCAGACAGTGTGACCCCAAAGTCCTAGCTCTAACCATTCATCCCCACTGCCACTGCCTCCCTTACATCATGGCATTTAGTGTCGCTGCTCCTCGGTGGCAACATGGGTGCTTCAACTGCACAAAGAAATGTTATGAGCTGTCTTTGCAATGGGACTATACGTCCTACCAAACTACTGAGATTTCAGCTACAATATCTGTGTAAATAAATTTACATGAATTTGTAAAGCAAATTCATTTACTTTACAATTTTAGTCTTGATTCCTTTTAAACTTTAATATTTATGCAAGAAAATGTTACACAGCTTACACCCGGGGTGGTATCTTTCCAAATTACATCTTAGTCACAGTAATCAGCAGTGAGTAAATAATACCTTATGGGGCTTCCCTGGTGGCGCAGTGGTTGAGAGTCCACCTGCCGATGCAGGGGACACGGGTTCGAGCCCCGGTCCGGGAGGAGGATCCCACATGCCGCGGAGCGGCTGGGCCCGTGAGCCATGGTCGCTGAGCCTGCGCGTCCGGAGCCTGTGCTCCGCAACGGGAGAGGCCACAGCAGTGAGAGGCCCGCGTACCGCAAAAACAAAACAAAACAAAACAAAACTGCATAATACCTTATGACTGTTAAACATTGCTACTGTTTATCAACCAATTGGTTCCTCTCTCACTTACTTTGTTCTTATTCATTCATCATATGCTTTGTTCTTATCCATTGCCAAAATGATAGATAAAGGTCATGTCTACACAGGTATTACACTGTTCACATCTCACTCTTCCATTTCCATTGGGGAGCTGTGGAGATTCTTCCCCATCTCTCCTCAATTCACCATAAGGACCACAGCTGAGGCTGCCAACAGCCCTGTGAGACAGGTGAGGTGAGAGAGGTCTGCGTAGCCCCACTGAGAGGTGTGGAAGTGGCCTCGAGACAGTTGTGTGACTTTCCCTGGACCAATTAGGAATGGGGACGTCGAGCACAAAGGCTGGAAGAGGTAACCAAAGTCTGATGGGCAGCAGTAACCCAGGTGGCTCTGAGGGGTGAGAGGAAGGGCCCCGTTCCTGTACTGCCTGTGGACCTGGGTAAGTTACATCACTGAGTCCTGGTTCTTTACCTGGAAATACACTATGAATATAAACAGATCTATGTTATAGGCTCTATTTCAAAATTAAAATGGGATAAAGTAAGAAAGGACCCTAGTTTAGCGTGTAATACACAATGGATACAACTGTTATTTTATTACAGAAGGTACAACTATAATTGTCTATATGAAGTACAGTGCTGTTATTTATGACAGAAACAGAAAAAGGAGACTTGAAAACAAATCTGAACTGTGAATAATTATATGTTATTTTTTTTATTTATTTTATTTTTTTTGCGGTACGCGGGCCTCTCACTGCTGTGGCCTCTCCCGTTGTGGAGCACAGGCTCCGGACGCGCAGGCTCAGCGGCCATGGCTCACGGGCCCAGCTGCTCCACGGCATGTGGGATCCTCCCAGACCGGGGCACGAACCCGCGTCCCCTGCATCGGCAGGCAGACTCCCAACCACTGCGCCACCAGGGAAGCCCTGTATGTTTCTTTTATAAGAAAAAAGCGTTCATTAGTTTTGAGATTTCCCCCTAATTTTTCCTGCTCTATCAACAATTTAAAAGAGCCCCTTTCTGTTGTTCCTACTAATGACAATCAAATCTGATGCTACACCCAATAACCAAGACCTAAGTATCAAGTAATCAGGGGCCTCTGACTGATGACAAATGTTATATTAAGAGAGAAACCTTCAGAAGTGTGATGAGGAGCTAAAAACAAGTATGATTTAAACTGAGTTCAGTCTTTAGGAAGAGAGGATTACTGTTTCTGTGTAGGCCAAAGAAGATGCCGTGAACAGCAGAAGCACAAATTCAGTTCTTTACATACTGCTTCTCTCTGCTTGAACTTTTGCAGTGTTTCCTCTCCAGCCTTTCGATGGACAGGTGACATGCCAGGAGAACCCCGCCAGCTTTGGCAAAACAAACAAACCGATTTTATAACGTTTCATTGTTTGGAAACTCAATATTAAGCAATCAAATTCTGGTTTCTGAGAAGCTCATCTTCTGAAAATGGACTGTGATGTTCCAGGCATGCGTTTTATCGCAAGGTCCTATTAGCAATTAAGTCATTATTCTGTAACTCCTGGAAGAAGAGAGAAGATGAAGGGGAAAGGAAGAGAAGGAGGAGGGCGGGGTGGGGGGGTGTCACGAAAACTGCCTTTACTTAGCTGAGCTGGTCCTTGTCTTCACGGAGCTTGTTATAGAAGACACAGCTGCCCA
This sequence comes from Mesoplodon bidens, assembly GCF_964165515.1. NCBI lineage: Eukaryota > Metazoa > Chordata > Mammalia > Artiodactyla > Ziphiidae > Mesoplodon > Mesoplodon bidens. The sequence continues at coordinate 79,155,085 of NC_138168.1, read as the reverse complement.
TGTAATTCAGCATTTCCCTTTTCTTCCCCCCCGCCCCTCTTCCAACCCCGGCAAAGCCCCTCCCCAGAGATAATAAGCTGCTGCAGCAGGAAAACAGAACAAGACAGAGGGTAATTGTATTCATTATTTTAATGTCCCCTTTATGGCTCTCTTGGGACAGAGGCAAAGGAGTGGTCTGGGGGAGCCTGGGAGGAGGGGGAGGGGAGGAGTTATCTCATCTCATATTTACTAACCGGACACTTGGCTGGCCAAGGCTTGACCAGGAAACTGAATCAGGAAAGAATTCATGACCACCCTGCCACCTAATATAACCATTTTATATTTTTATTTTTTATTTATTTATTTTATTAGTTTCTGCTTTATAATAAAGTGAATCAGTCATACATATACATCTGTTCCCATATCCCTTCCCTCTTGCATCTCCCTCCCTCCCACCCTCCCTATCCCACCCCTCCAGGCGGTCACAAATTGTTCTGCCATCTCTCTCTCTCTTTTTTTTCTTTTTTTCCTTTAGGTGGTTCAGACCAGATCCCAGCTGAATGCTCAGGACCTCAGATTGGGTCTATAAGTGATTTACAGTATGTTATGGACTGAACTGTGTCCCCCCCCGCCACCAAATCTATATGTTTAAGCCCCAGCCTCCAACATGAGGTCATAAGGGTGGGAACTTTGTCCAGTAGGGCTGGTGTCCCTCTAAGAGCAACAGCCCAGAGATGCACGGGCACAGAAGAAAGGCCTCAGGAGAAACCAACCCTGCTGACACCTTGGTCTTGGTCTTCTGGTCTCCAGAACTTTGAGAAAATAAACCTGCTGTTTGAGCAGTCCAGTCCACGGTACATTACTATGGCAGGCCTAGCAAATGAACACGTCCTACTTATGTGGGTATTTCCTTCCCTCTACCTACTTCCATGAATATCCACAGAACATGTTTTCCCCACTTTACCTGTCTCCATTTCTTGGAGGGAAAGAGTCCTCACTGGGCTACTTGCAAAGGCTTCTCTAAACAGAACACTTTCTCTCATTGCCAAGGGCAGACGATGATAATTAAAGAACTTGGCGGGTAGAGATCCTGCCTGGGAGGTGAGCACCCCGCTGTCCCTCCCACGTTCTCCCCCTCCTCACCCGGCTTCCCCGACACGGCAGGGATGCTGCAGCTGCCAGACCTGCTTCCTCTGGATTAATGCAGTGGGAGAAAGAGAAAACTGTGGACCAAGTATCTTTAAATCACCCACAAATCATGTACCTCGCTCTCTTTCTGTTTCTCACAAACACACAGCATGTGTTAAAAGTAAGGAGAAACATCAAAAGAGCAACATGATGGATTTCTACTTTGTAAATCTAATTTTTATCTAAGTAAATCATGTACGTGGCTTAAAAGGTCACATTGTCCCTCAAGGCATGCTATAAAAAATGACAGTTCCCTGTCCACTGCTGCCCCACCCCAGCTGTAGTCCAACTCCTCAGAGGCAACCACTATCAATTCTCAGCTCTTTCTTTTTTGGGGGGAGAAGGAAGGATTTATTACTTGCAGCAAGTAAGGAGAACACCGGGGATCTTTCCCAAAGCAATGTCTCCCCAACAGCAAAACCGGGAAGTCTTAAGGTAAGCGTACATGCATATTCATGAAGGGGCTTGGGACATCGACTGAGTTCAAACTTGATTGACATCACAAGAAGCAGAGAAGGTCAACATCATCTTTCCTTAGGTTCCAGTTGATCTGGTGGTTGAGCGCTTCTGGCTAACCTTTACTTATGACGCAGAACTGGGAGTCTTCGGCCCCCATGACCTTACCTGGTTTCAGAAGTTAACGAAGCTCAGGTTCTTCATGTCTCATTGCAGAAAGAATTCAGTGAGAGACAAAGTGATAGGTAAGAAGTGGATTTATTTAGAGAGAAACACACTCCACAGAGTGTGGGCCATCCCAGAAGGTGAGAAAGGCCTCTCAGCTCTTTCTTTCTATCATCACTGCTCTTTCTTGATTTACAACTTCAGATGCTATCTACTGGCTTCCTAACACAGAAGATGAGGATTCAGCTCTTTGACATCCTACCACCCATGCTCCCCCACCTCCACTTTCCATCTCTCAAATAAAGAGCTATCATTACTTTTGGTACGATCAGGATTTATTAGGACAATGTAAATATTATTCACAGGAGGGCCATCATACATATTGATTACATTCTCATTCTTGTACAACTCCTGTTTCTCCTAGAGTTAATAACTGTCTTGTATCTTCATTAGTTGAGCTTTCTATAGGCCTATCATTCGTGCACTAATGCACTCTGACCGTCTTGGTCATCCCTTCATATGCCCACGCATGAGATTAGTTATCCTTGCGGCCATCCTGCGGGTGCCTTGCATCCTGTAGGCCTACTAAACAGCTGATGGTGGCATCTCCCTTTGCCATGATCCTGGAGACTCCTTGCTATTGTCTCTGTTTCCATGTGCTGTACGGTACTGCGGTTTATACACACTAGGGTGACTCCCAGTAACTCCCCCTCCCTGAGTGCAGGTGAGACCTGTGACTTACTTCTTTTTTTTTTTATTTTTTATTTTTTGCTTTATAACAAATTTAGTCAGTTATACATATACATATGTTCCCATATCCCCTCCCTTTTGCGTCTCCCTCCCACCCTCCCTATCCCACCCCTCCAGGCGGTCACAAAGCACCGAGCTGATCTCCCTGTGCTATGCGGCTGCTTCCCACTAGCTATCTACCTTACGTTTGGTAGTGTATATATGTCCATGCCGCTCTTTCACTTTGTCACAGCTTACCCTCCCCCCTCCCCATATCCTCAAGTCCATTCTCTAGTAGGTCTGTGTCTTTATTCCTGTCTTACCCCTATGTTCTTCATGACATTTTTTTTTCTTAAATTCCATATATATGTGTCAGCATACAGTATTTGTCTTTCTCTTTCTGACTTACTTCACTCTGTATGACAGACTCTAGGTCCATCCACCTCACCTGTGACTTACTTCTGACCAGGAGAACATGGCAAAAGTGATGGGGTCCTTCCGTCTTACCAGATTCAACTTTCCCCCATGCTGGCTTTTGATAAACTACCATGCCATGAGAGGGTCTAAGAAGGCCAGGTGGTAAAAACCACATGTAGCCTCTGAGATTTAAGTGGAGCCTCCAGCTGACAGCCCCAAAAGGCTGGGCCTTCAGTCCTACAGCTGCAAGGAACTGAAATCTGCCAACAACCCTGTGAGCTTGGAAGAGGATCCCTAGCCTCACATGAGACCGCAGCCCTAGCTGATGGCAGTACTGCAGCCTGAAGCAGGCAACTTAGCTAAGCTGTTTGGTGTTATTTTAAAGCTGCTAAATTTGTGGTTAATTTGTTATGCAGCATAGAAAATTTTTTAAAAAATTAATGGACTTAACGTTCTCTTTTTTTGTTTGTTTGTTTTTTGTTTTTTTGCGGTACGTGGGCCTCTCACTGCTGTGGCCTCTCCCGCTGCGGAGCACAGGCTCCGGACGTGCAGGCCCAGCAGGCATGGCTCACGGGCCCAGCCGCTCTGCGGCACGCAGGATTCTCCCGGGCCGGGGTACGAACCTGTGTCCCCCGCATCGGCAGGCGGACTCCCAACCACTGCACCGCCAGGGAAGCCCTTAACTTTCTCTGTAAATTTTTTTTTTCTCTTGTTTTTCTACTTTCAGCAACTTTATTTTAAAAACAGAGTGAATTATTTAGCAGCGTGGCATACGATAAGCTGCATGGGTTCCAGTGTAAAGTTTCTTCTATGCTATTACAAAACAAGCTGCTGTGAACATTCATGTACAGACCTTTATACGGACATATATTTCACTTCTCTTGAGTAAACACTTAGGAATGGAATGGCTTCGTCGTACAGTAGGTGCGTGTCTAGCCTTTACTTGTTTTCACATCCTCACTAACATCTGGTATGGCCAGTCTTTTTTTTTTTTTTGCGGTACACGGGCCTCTCACAGCTGTGGCGCCTCCTGCCGTGGAGCACAGGCTCCGGACAGCGCAGGCCCAGCGGCCACGGCCCATGGGCCCCGCTGCTCCACGGCACGTGGGACCCTCCCGGACCGGGGCACGAACCCGCACCCCCCGCATTGGCAGGCAGACTCCCAACCACTGCGCCACCAGGGGAGCCCCTAGTCAGTCTTTTTAATTTTAGGTATTCTAATAGCTATACCGTGGTATCCCATTATGGTTTTAATTTACATTTCCCTAATGACTAATGATGATAAGCACATTTTCATGTATTTATTACCCATATACAAGTCCTCATCAGATAGATGATCTGCAAATGTTTTCTCCTTTTCTGTGGCTTATTTAGTTTCCAAATATTTGGGGTTTTTCTAAATGTCTTTCAGTGTTGATCTCTAATTTAATTCCACTGTAGTTAAAGAAGATATTTTGTATGATTTGAATCCTTCAACATTTACTGAAAATTAATTTGTGGCCCAGAATATGGTCTATTTGGCAAATATTCTGTTTGCATTTGAAAAGGATGTGTATTCTGCTATTGTTAGGTAGAGTGTTCTTTAAATCCAGTTAGGTCAAGTTGGATTATAGTGCTGTTCAAGTCTTCTAATATCCTTATTAACTTTCTGTTTATTTGTTCTGAGAAGGGTTTTTAAATCTCTTACTATATTTCTGGTTTTGTCTATTTTTCCTTAAAGGTTTTCCTTTGTCTATGTTGAAGGTTTGTTATTAGATGCATAAACACTTAGGATTGTTATATCCAGATGAAATGGCCCCTTTAAAAATATGAAACAACCCTCTTTATCTTTGTTAATATTATTTGCTCTAGTTCTATTTTAACACCAATCCAGCTTTCTTTTGATCGCTATTAGCATTTTCCCAGCCTGTTTCCTTTAACCTACTAATGTCTTTATATTTAAAGTGGGTTTCTTGTTGGCAGCATATAGCTGGATCTTGCATTTTTAGCCAATCTGACAATCTCTGTCTTTTAATTTGGGTATTTAGACCATTTACATTTAATGTGATTACAGATATGGCTGGGTTTAAATCTGTCTTGCTATTCTTTTTCTCTCTGTCCTATCTATTCTTTGTTCTTTTTCTCTTTTTCAGCTTCCTTTGGATAGAATATTTTTAATGATTTCATTTTATTTCTTTGTTGTTTTATTAACTATAACTCTTGGTGTTATTTTACTGGTTTCCTTAGTGTTTATGATACACATTTAAAAAAATTTATTTATCTTTGGCTGTGTTGGGTCTTCGTTGCTGTGCGTGGGCTTCTCCTTGCAGTGGCTTCTCTTGTTGCGGAGCGCGGGCTCCAGTAGTTGTGGCTTGTGGGCTCTAGAATGCAGGCTCGGTAGTTGTGGCACACGGGCTTAGCTGCTCCATGGCATGTGGGATCTTCCCAGACCAGAGCTCAAACCTGTGTCCCCTGCATTGGCAGGCAGATTCTTAACCACTGTGCCACCAGGGAAGGCCTTAGGATACACATTTAACTTTTCAGTCTACCTTCAAGTGATATCATACTCCCCCACATACAGTGTAAGAATCTAAAAAAAATATATAGGGCCATTTCTCTCCTCCTAGACTTTGAGCTGTTGCTGTAATTTATTTTGTTTCCATGTACTGTAGAAACCCCGCATTACATTTCTATTATTCTTGCTTTATAGAGTCACTTATCTTTCAAAGAGACTTCAAAAATCTTTGTGTTTACCCACGGAGTTACTATTTCATGGTCCTCTTCATTCCTTTGAGTAGATCCAGGTTTCTGCCTGGTATAATTTTCATTCTGCAGAAGGACTTCTTTTATCATTTCTTATACTTCAGGTTGGCTAATGATAAATTCTTTCAGCTTTTACTTGTCTAAGAAATTATTTTTTTCAGCTTAGTTTTTGAAAGACATTTTAAATGGGTACAGAATTCTATGTGGAGAATTTTCTTTAAGTACTTTAAAGATGTTGCCCCACTGTCTTCCAGTTTGCATTGTTTCTGACAAGAAATCAGCTGTCAATTTATCTTTGTTCCTCTGTATATAACGTCTTTTGTCCTTTAACATTTTCTCTTTATCACTGGTTTTAAGCAATTTGATTAAGATGTGACTTGCTCTAATTTTCTTCACATTTCTTGTACTTGGGATTCCCTGAAGCTTCTTGAACCTGTGGGTTTGTAGTTTCCATAAAATTAGAAAAAAAGTTAGCCATTATATCTTAAAATATTTTCAGTCCTCTCCTTTCTCTCCTATGGGACTCTAGCTCACTGATTGCTCTTTTCATTTTTTTTCAGCCTTTTCCTGCTTCATTTTGGATAGTCTCTATTATCAAGTTAACTAATCTTTTCTTCTTTCCTCTAGTTTCATGAACATAAAAAAAAAATGTCATAACTGTTTTAATGTCCCTGTCTCCTAATGCTATCATCTGTGTCATTAAAGCATTAATTTTGGTTGATTTTTTTCATTATAGGTTGTATTTTCCTACTTGTTTACATGCTTGCTAATTTTTTGTTTGTTTGTTTGTTTTTTTGCCTGCTAATTTTGAATTGGATGTCAGACATCTTATCTTTTTTCATACTGTATTTTTTGTATTTATAAATATTTTTATACTCTGTCCTGGGATACATTTAGTTACTTGGAAACAACTTGATTTTGGGGGGTTTTTCTTTTAAAGCTTTGTTGGGTGGGACCAGAACTGTGTTTAGCCTAGGATTAATTTTTCCCCTACTACTGAGGCAAGACCTTCTTGGCCCTGTGTGGGAGCTATGCACTGTTCCCTTTGATGGAGGTTTTAAAGATTGTACCACTCAGTGTACCTAATTAAAGAGCAAGGTTATTGGAAACATATTACTACATATAATGACAGAATTTGATTTTAAGATAAGTAGTCCAAGAATAAAATTATACTAATAGAAAAAAATAGAGAAATTGTAGAAATGACTAGGAATAAGGTAATACACATTTTGTTTGTTTATAAACTGAAAAACAGGAATAAGAAAGAGAATACTTGCTGCTCAGCTATCTGCTTTTCTCAATCAAAACAAAGTCAGTTTTCTCTGAACTTTTCTTTTGGCAAGTCAGATCCTTCCTTCATTGCTTTGCTACTGACACAAGCGGCAAGAACCATTGGAAGTTCAGTAGGCCTCCCTCTGCTGCCCTCTCAGTGACCTTGGTGAATGAAAGCTTCCCATGATGGCACATTTTCAAATAAATATGTGGCCCAGGCATCTGATGAGTGTCTGAGTAATTCTCTAGCATGTTGAAGGAGAGTGATACCATCAGCCCATCAGCTATTTTCCCACAGGAGCCAAGCCAATAAAGCCTGAATTTTTCATGTACTTGCACATAAATAACACGAAGCATCAATGTGGATACACTGTACACCCGAAAACAGTTCCATCAGTACCACACGTCTGCCAGCTTTGTGTGGTGTCCCTTTCTGACTACAATCTCACCTTCCAATTTCTACTTCCTCCACCTTCTATCCCCACCTCCACAACCATTCTACCTATCATGATGTAATTTTCTATGAAAATTTAATTTCAAGCACATATGTCTACTAGATGTGGCAAATCTACAAATAATATTTATATTTCATATGTTGTTATATTTCAGAGTTGAGGCAAAGTGACCTAAAGCAGGGCTTTGAATTCTCTCTATAAACTGGGGCTCACTGGGCGCTCCCAGACCAGCTGTTTCCCCTCCCTGCAGCCCATGGGGATTTCCATGGGGGAAAGGAATAGGGCTGGCTATCTGCCTCAGGGAACAGCATCTCAGCCCTTTTCATTTCATTCACATCAGTACTTAGGGACATTGGGAAACCCAAAACAGTTCCCAATGGGAAAGAGGTTAGGCGGTCCTGAGACAGTTCTGTGTGCCTTATTACTCAAACATGAAATTTCATGGACTTCTCCTTTCTTCTAAATCACAGGTTGGAAAACTATAGCCCATACACCATACATCAGGCCAGCTGTCTAGTTTTATAAATAAAGTTTTATTGGAACACAGCAACACTCATTTGTATATTGTCTGTGATTGCTTTTGTACTATAACAGCAGAGTTGAGTAGTGAGGACAGAGGCTGTTTGGGCTGCAACACCTAAATATTTACCATCTGGCCCTTTACAGAAAATGTTTGTTGATCTCTGTTTTAAAAGACAATGTCACAGGGCTTCCCTGGTGGCGCGGTGGTTGAGAGTCGGCCTGCCGATGCAGGGGACACGGGTTCGTGCCCCGGTCTGGGAAGATCCCACATGCCGCGGAGCGGCTGGGCCCCTGAGCCATGGCCGCTGAGCCTGCGCGTCCGGAGCCTGTGCTCCACAACGGGAGAGGCCACAGCAGTGAGAGGCCCGCATACCGCAAAAAAAAAAAAAAAAAAAAAAAGACAATGTCACAGACAAAAGGATTTAATGAAAACCAAGAGAGATGAAGTATTTGATTGTGGGTATTCTTTAACTTTCCCTAAAGACACCAAAAACATTTTATAACTAGTAAAGTGGAGGTGTCAACTGAAAAGACAGAGGCCGGTGATGGTGTTTGAATCTCGATTACTGGTTCAACAGAACACATATTTTCTAAAAGTGAAAGGTCAAGGGCACTAACCTGGCATATTCTCAATGTTTTGGGAGACTGCTGGGGGAAAGTCATTCTCAGTTTAAAAGATGCTTAGTGGTAAGATGTTAATTTATAGTATTTTTTACTTAGAATCTACTTCAAAGATTTTAATTCATGGAGTTCTCATTTGCAGAATAAAATGCATAACACCTAATTTGTAGATTCTAGATAAACGTTTTACTTGAAGTCTAATTTTCTTTTCTTTTTGGCTGTGCCATGTGGCTTGCGGGATCTTAGTTCCTCAACCAGGGATTGAACCTGGGCCCATGGCAGTCAAATGCTGAGTCCTAACCACTGGAACCCCAGGGAGCTTCCCTGAAGTCTAATTTTCTTTGATTGGGAAAACACCTGAGTTCTTAGAGATGTGACATGTTGCACCAGAGGGCAAAACCTTCTCTTCCACTTGGGTTAGAGGTGGTAAGCCTATCTACCTGTGTGTCATCTGAAGGCTGAAAGGATGAACTCTTACTGACCAACCAGGTCCTCTGTGTATCACTGATTTTTAAGAGGTAGTGTTCTACTATGCACTGAAAGAGAAAACACAGGTTCTATGGCATGTTCAATGTATCGATGAGACTTGTTGAGGAATCAGTGATCTGAGAACTCTGAAATGGTGGCTGGGGTGATCTAGTACTTGCTGATGTCCTTTTAGACCTGGCCCGGGTAATGTGGATTGATGGGCAAGTGGCACCAAAGGCCCAGATGGGCTCTGAGACGAGAGGGTCACCAGAGGGACCTTAAGAGGGAAAGTGATCCCTGGACAGGCAGTTAAATAGAACCAAGGACACTCTTAGAAAAGAAACACTGAGGTCCACTGGACAAAATAAAGTTGCCATAGCAAAGTGGTTTAGCTAGTAATGGGGGGGAAGGGGGGGGAGGGGCACTTTCCTAAGATGAAAAGTTATAAATCCAGGGGAGAGGATTGCAACAGGAAAACAATACAATGGAAACTTTGGTCAAGGGTGAAGAGTAGTAAAGGGAAAAAACACGGAGTAAGCTAGAATTTATGGTATTTAGTTTTTGTGATGAACAGTCATCATCTAAAAGTCCTCTGGCCTATCAAGTAAGCAAGGGAGTAACTTGCTTATCCTTGGCTATACCTTACCATTCCTGGCTGTAAACCTGGAAGATCAGGGGGTCCCCATTCAAAAAAAAAAAAAAAGAGAGAGAGAGAGAGAGAGGATAAGTGCCTAATTAAAAATGGCACGGACTTCCCTGGTGGCACAGTGGTTAAGAATCTGTCTGCCAGTGCAGGGGACACTGGTTTGATCCCTGGTCTGGGAAGATCCCACATGCCGTGGAGCTACTAAGCCCGTGCACCACAAGTACTGAGCCTGCATTCTAGAGTCCCGCGAGTCACAACTACTGAAGCCTGTGTGCCTACAGCCTGTGCTCTGCAACAAGAGAAGCCACCTCAAGGAGAAGCCCGTGCACTGCAACGAAGACCCAACACAGCCCCCCGCCCGAAAAAAAAAAAAAGGCATGATTTCATAAATTAGGAGGTTGGGATTAACATATACACACTACTATATATAAAATAGATAACCAACAAGGGCCTACTGTATAGCACAGAGAACTATACTCAATATCTCAGTATTTTGTAATAATCTGTACGGGAAAAGAATATATATATATATAATATATATCTATATATATCTATATATAACTGAATCACTGTGCTGTACACCTGAAACTAACATTGTAAATCACCTATACTTCATTAAAATTTTTTTTAAAAAATTGCATGGTTTCTATATACCTGGGTATGGGCCTTATAACTGCAATCATTTTGGAGTGAAGCCACAACTAAAAAACCCTAAGATAGAGGTGCCTGGAGTTGGAACATGCAATCATTACTCCCCATACCCCAGCCCCTCACCACTAGACCAGCCTGCTCCAGCCTCCCAGTCTGAATTCCTCATCTTTCACCAAGACCATCCCAAATTATGATTGATGTAAGGATTGCAATGAAACGATAACATAGTTTTAGCCCTTTCCAAAAACTTAATGAAATCAGGCAAACTGGCACAAGTCCACACGAAAGGAATCAAAGCTGGATACTGTGATCAGTGCTTCAGAGAAACCGAGCTGAGTTCAAAAGAAATAAGGCTGTGGACAAGTGTTGATATTATTCTTAAGGACACGGACTCCCTCCTGCAAATGCATCACTGTTGACATCACTAAGTGCAGGAGGAAATGGTAAGGTTCTGGCCTACGTAAGGAAGTTCTTACATTTTTAGCATTTACATGCTGTCCACATTAACTGTCTTAGGTTGTGAGTAAAGGATTTTTAACTTAAAAAATTTATGCAATCCACATCAAGCTTAATTTCTATTTTTTTGAAAAAAAAACCAATTGGGCTGAGTATTCAGAATATTGAGTCTCCTGGGATTAGTGGATGGAAACATTAAAAGTCTGAAAAAGTACTGAAAAGGAATGAAGGTCAGAGAGCGGGCTGGGAAGCATATGGATGTTGTAACTGGACCCTCAGTTCAAGAACCTAACCCGTAGCAGCTACTTGGAGCCACAAGAAAATACCTCAGGATTTGAAAGATCCGGTAGTGTTAATAACCATGTCGAAGAAGAAGAAGTGAAAAACGATACTGGAAAACCCTAAGGTGTCTCCATCTCCATCACTGATAAGATCTTGGCTCAAGTTCCTCTTGATGGGTCACCGGGCAAAATGCACCAGGTCCCCACAGAATCACAATGTGGTGCTTCCACTTGGGTGTGCTCGGGGAGGCGAGCCTCTGTTGCTGCAGTAGGAGGAGTAGGAAAAACGATCTTTTGCCATCTTTTGACTTAATCAAAACACAGTTATCAGGTCTGAATTCTAGCTGTTACTTTGGTTTGTTTACCCAAAGCCTCCTCTCTTGCCCATGGAGCTAATTGGAATTGTATTGCATGTTTATTAGCATTTCTCATCTCTTTTATGTTTCCATCCCTGAAAATAAACTTGTTATTCAAATGCTCCTTTCAGGTCCTCCTGCGTCTCCCTTAGAGCCTCACTGAGTTACAGACATGCAGTCAAGAATAAGCCTCCATGGTTTACATGCACCAGAAGTCCACATGCGATACACGGGACGGGAGAGTTCATTTGGCTGGTGTCTGCACAACATCGGCAGAAAGAAAAGGAATCAGTGGTGATGCCAAGCTGGCAAGCGGCCACCGTGTTCCAATTCCTGGAGAAGAGTCAACCACGTGGTAAGCCTGGGTCACTGGGTTTGAGAGATTTCACTTCATCAGTACATGGAGATATGTGTGTGTATATACGTTACCGACCTTAAATTTTATTAACACGCAATCTTATTTCCAGTGTCATAAGCTGGTATCTATTATTTATGGGCTTAACAAAAATTACGATTTAAAGAACTGCTTAAATAAATATTGATATTTTAAACTGATCAAACTAATATAATTTGATTTTATAATAATGAAATTGATATATATATATGTATTTTTGCGGTACGCAGGCCTCTCACTGCCGCGGCCTCTCCCGTTGCGGAGCACAGGCTCCGGACGCGCAGGCTCAGCGGCCATGGTTCACGGGCCCAGCCGCTCCGCGGCATGTGGGATCTTCCCGGACCGGGGCACGAACCCCTGTCCCCTGCATCGGCAGACGGACTCTCAACCACTGTGCCACCAGGGAAGCCCAAATTGATACGTTTTTAGCACTAATGCGGACTACGAAGACCTACACACACTGCTTTAATGAGCTGAACAGGAGAGGAATGAGATGACTAACTGTAGAAATTTTGCAGGAATAAGATGAGAAACCTTAAGTTTGAGGGGATGCGGTTAGGGGGCATTGGTGAGGATGGCGGACTCAAGTATCACAAAAAGGATGCACTCTGGGGAAAGGCGAGCAACAGACTAAGGACCAACACACTTTTCCTGTGGTTCTTTTCAAGCCAAAGCATTATTTAAAAAAACCCAGTGCTACCTAATGGTTGTGAGTATGGAGACCTCTTTTTGAAGTAGAAAATGGTTCCCATGGGGTACAGTCCATTCAACATGAAAAAGCATAATGAAGAGGAACGAGTATAAATTGAGAGTTATGTTTTTAAATGACTTCGTATTTCATCCATGCCAACCTCTATCTATAATTAAACAAACAGTAGTTCTGGCCCGTGGGAGACAAGATTTATTCACTCTACAGACCACACACAGTCTGAGCAGTAGCCTTTGGGGGTCGTGCCCGACCGGCACTCTTATCCCGGCTTTTCGGTAACCGTAGGGGTGCTCCATGTGGTGCAAGGGGGTCTGCCTCTGCCTTGCCCACAGGATGGGCATGACAGTCACTGCCTGGCTGGCCACACTGGTGGGTCAGGACGGGGATGTGCGGCAAACAGGGCCGTCAGGGGATTCCTGAATACAGCTGACCCTTGAACGACACGGGTTTGAACTGCAGCAGGCCCACTTATACAGGGCTGTTTTTCAATAGTAAATGGTACAGAACTACACAACCCGTGGCTGGTTGACTCTGTGGATGTGAAACTGCAGACCCAGAGGGCCCACTACAAGCTATATGTGCATTTGCCGCTGTGCTAATAAAGCTGGCGCCCCTAAGCCTGGTGTTGTTCAAGGGTCAACCGTACCAATAGGCAGTTTGTGGGAGAGGCAAGGTTCGTCTTCCTCTGGGATAGTGGGTTTTACGTTTGAAGTAGGTCACTTTGTGATACGGAGGGCATCCCTTCCAGAGAGGCAGGGCTGAGAAACGGACAGCAGAAGCCAGAAGGCAGCAGTGGCTAAAGCCAGACAGTGCTAGAACTTTGTTATCTAGGTCAGTTCTTCTTTTTGTATACACTTGAGTTGAGTTTCTCTTACTGCCATGAAAAGCGAGTTTTGACAAGCACAGTGAGGGTCAGACTTCGCTGGCCAAGAGCCCCTGCCTAGGCCCCCAGTCTGGAGAAGGGGCTGTTCGGCAGGGCGGGCCCTGCGGGGGACGCGGGAGAGCACTGAGAAGCTGCCTGGGAGGTGGAGCCACAGTGGCCCGAGTCCCAGGCAGGCGGTCTCTTCCCATAGAACAAGGGTCGGCGTGTCTGTGCTCAATTGCTTGCATGAACAGCTCTTCCTTTGCTCACATGGGCCCCTACCCATGGCTGTGAGACGGGAGTGGCACTGCAGACGCTCCTAAATTAAATCACACCAAAGGTCCAAAAGTGTAAAGAAATGTGCAGGAGGTCATTTACGACCATTAACACATTTTTCAAGATTAGCAAACATCTGCTATCTTGAAAAGTTATAAGCTATGATTTCATTTAATATTTTAAGGTTTTTGTTTGGAACTATGGTGAGTATTAAACCAGTCTTCACTAAACTGCACTTAAAAACCCAAAACCTACCAAACCTCTATTTCCAACAAGTTAAAAACAATTTAACACTTCAAGGAAATTTAAAAGGAATTTAAGGAATGGCATAAAGAGAAAAAATTTTAATTTATGACATGCAAAGTGAATTTTTTTGGAAGCGAACTCTGTAAGTGAAATCAGGGTTTTGAAAGAGACAACTCCTCAAATTGACTATTTTTGCCAAATATTAACCTTATTTTCATTCTTTGATTTTTCAAGACTTTAAAATAGTATATTTTTAAGACCAACAATTTGATTATGTGTTTTGAGAAACTCTCAATCTGTGAGTTCATCCAGGAGTGGCCTGGTCCCAGTGGAAAGATTCATGACAAAGAGACACTGAATATCTTTTCAAATTCTAAGTAGCATGTGCTGGAAGCGAACACTCCCAGAAATACTCATAACTCCCTGCAACAACTATAACATTACACTGCGTTTTATTCAAATTATTGCCCTCTTGAAAAAAAAATTGGAGCACAGATTCAAGTCTTTGGTTTTGAAGGTATATTTTCAAACATTTCATTAACTTCCAGCTTGAGTCCAGATAACGTGATGGACATTGCCACTTCCCATTCTTGACATCTGGCTGTTTAATTATTCTATTCACTTAACTGTCTAAATATATTTGCATAAGTTTACAACAGTATCAGATGGAAAGCTTCATGATTTTGTCAATCTTATATTTGGCTAGTTTAATGGAAAGGAAACGTCATGCTAAAAGCACAAAAATTCTGAACAGGGAAATAAGCAAACTGCCCTTACATCCACATAAGACATATTTGTTGGTAAAATATAAAAGAAAAGAAAGATGAGTGTTTCCACCTGATTACTCATCTTACAAAATATTCAGTCTTTTCCTTATGCTACGCTGCACACCATCAGTTAATTATGTTTGAAAGCTGAAAGAACAAAGACTGTTTAGATGACAAATGAGGCCGTAAATGACGCTGAGATAGGAATAGAGATTCGAGAGGGAAATATTTTGTTTCTTTTTTAATATGCATTTTGAGACTACACACAGGACCTGCAACTTATTTTAAAATCGACATTCTACCATTAAGTTTGACTCTGTACATATTACATGATATCCCGAGACAACTTAGAATAATGCAAAATTGGCTATTAATAATCACACAAAAAGCAGCAAACACATGTGAATGCATTCAATCTAGCCATAAAAGGGCTCGAGGGGGCATCAGAGGAGGTTACCTGTTTAGGCACCAAAGTTAACTTCTAAGACCAAAGCCGACTTACATGTGTTGCGTTAAATGGATGTCTTACAGAACTAGAGTCAACATTGCTTTCTAGTACTTGTCTATCCAAGTTTAAGGCCACCCAGGAATGAAATCCAAGACTAAGTAAATACGCAGCAACCTCATTTGAGTTTTCAAGTTCCAGTTTATCCTTTATCAGAGCTTCAAGCAAAAAACTAACATGTTTTGAGTTTGACTTCTTTTCATTTCCCATATCCAAGGGGTCACCCTGCCTACACTCTGGCCCCTGACACACCCCTAATATATTGTGTTTTTCTCTTTCCTGACCCTAGGGAATAAGTTCGTGAAGGCAAAGACTTTGCCACATTCACCTTTTTATTCCTAGTGGCAAACAAAGTGGAAACCTAAAAATCTGTTGAATGGACACAAGAGGAAAGAGATGGGCAAGGTCTTAATAATTTATTGCCTGTTGATAATCCATATGGATTGACCATGAACGGTTGACTTAGCGGCTGCTTAGAAATTTCTTCCGTGTGGAGGCCTCGATGTGATCAACTCGACTTTTTAGGGTCCAAGGATTCACTGTAAAGTAAGTTGCATTAAGCAAACTTACAAAGTCTGTTTTACCATCTAAATCCCATTTTATTCATTTTGGGTGAGGTATGACTTAGCCATTTTGAGAAGGCGGTGCAGAATGACGGAAAGAGCAACAGACATGAAACAGAAAAAAGCGCAGGCAAGCCCCATAGCAGGGTCCTAGCTTTCTCATTTATATAATGAGAGAGTTGAATTGGACGATCTCCAGCATGGTGGTTGGGAGACATCCAGGGATGGGCTTCTTCTCTGTGTGACGCTGGTTTTAGTAGTACTAATGACTCCAGAACATTAATTTATAGCCCAGATCTCTTTACCGAACCCTAGACCCAATAACCAATTGCCCAGTGGACATCTTCACTTGAACTTACAACAAATGCTTCAGACTCAGAATGTTCAAAACGGAATTCACGATCGTGCGGAAGAGAGAAAGCTACCCTTCGACCTGTTTGCAAGGCTGGTGTCTGGGAACTTGGCTTTTGAAAGGGTTTATACTGAACACCTGCTTCTCTTGTGGGAGTCTGGAATTTGGTGAGTGTCAGGCAGAGGGTCCCTACGTTCCTCTGGACTTCACCCCACGTGCCTTTTCCCTCAGCTGATTTTGCTTTGTATCCTTTTGCTGTAACGAACTGTGACTGTGAGTATGACTGTATGCTGAGTCCCTGTAGTGAATCCCTGGGGGTGGTTTGGGTTCCCCCAACACAATTATTTGCCTCCTAAAATTGGCTTTTTCCTCCTTTTTTGCTTATCTAAGTAAACGACACCCAGACCCACCTGGGGAACAAGTCAGACGTTTGAGCCATTTTTGAATTCTCTCCTCCCCTCTCCTGCTTCCTGAGTCCAGCTCATTGTACCCCCATAATCCCTCTGGTACCCACGTCCTCCTCCACCTTCACTGGCTCTGCTGCAGGCTAGGCTGTGCGCTTCTTGCCTCCCTATCAGTACTATCACCCCCTAACTAGGTATTCATGCCTGTAGTCTCCTTTCTCTCCAACTACTCTCCAGATGGCTCTAAACTGTGAACACAGTGATGACATGGCTCTGCTTCAAATCCACAGGTCCTGCAGAATTAAGTTCTGATTCCTAAGCTTGACCCTCAAGGCCTCACATGACCTGGGCCTTAGCTTCCTGCCCAGCGTCACTGCTCACGCTCCGTCCAAATCTCTTGTTGCCTGCACACACGATCACCATAGCACCATGTCCTCTCTCACCTTGATGTGTTATGTGTTGCTGTTTTCCTGTCCCACGTCACCTAACCAGCCTCTTCTCATCCCTCACAAGTAGGATGAGGCAACCGCATGCCCAGCCTGAGCTCCCCAACCCTGCCAGCTCCCAGTGCCATCTGCTCCCATGGGCTCTGGGGCACCTCTGCATCCCTCGGTCTCTCAGAAGGAAAGAGCTCTCGGCTCTTTTAGGTGTTAATATTTTTAACTGCTGCCCCCCACTAGCCTGTGAACTCCATGAGGGCAAGGCCCAGTCCTTTTGTTGTTTTGTTTTGTTTTTTTCTCCTGGCCTAGTGCACAGCACTCTTCAATAAATATTGTATGAGTGAATCAGAAATAAGGCATTTGTGTGGTTGCACAGTGATGCATTCATTAAGCTCGAATGCCCTGATGAATCATCACCATTAGCTTGAGTATCTGAAGTGCATCTAAAGGAAGAGGATTAGTCACTGCCAAGGACAGAACTCTCTGCCCTGGACTTTCCGGGTGATGACAATAAAATCATCTTCTCCAGAGCTCCCTTTTCTCGGACCCATGTGAGCTCCCTTTTCTCAGACCCATGTGGTCCTCTACCTTCCGTCCATAACCCAGCCTGGGGCAACGCATAGGATTCTTTACTATGTACATATTAACTGAAGTGTTTTCAGCAGATTTTTCTGAATTGCTTCCCACAAATTCAGTGCTGTGTATCTTAGAGATGTCTGCTTGCTGACCGTGGCTTGCCTTGCGCTTCACTTAAATCCTAATGTCCTTCTTCAAGTCTCTACTGTTCCCTTCCTACCATATATGAAGGATTTGAATTTGGAACCAAGCAAAGCCAAAATCCATTGGAAACACTGACTTACTTGTAAATGAAATGGATGACTCTCCGGTGCCTTATGCAACGTACCGAGGAAGAGCCCGTCCGTACCATCTCACGGATGACCTGTACACATGCCCTCAGGACAGAGAGCACAGCCAACCTCCAGGCGGAGTGTTTGAAATGCAGGGTCAGGTAAACTTGAGAAACTGCTCTGGCAAATGCCAATCTATGTGCTTTGATTAGCAAGGATACTTAATATCTCGGTTAGCTTTCAGGAACAAAAATTATTTAACAAAATGGTAAGAGAAGGGCCTTAAGACTTAGGTGAGTACCTGATAGCTTTTGGAACATTTGCATCATTTAGTAGTTGTCGTTTCTCACAAAAGAGAAGGACCTGCTCAAATTTTATACTCTGATTTTATAAAAAACCCAATCAACATCCAGTTTAGGACTACAGTGGCTTGGAGCTGACAGAGACCAGAGGCCACCATCTCAGCAGCGAGGTGAAGGGCCTTGGCCTATGGCAGAGGCAAGACCTTAAGTCGAGGTGCGGCAATGCCTTATGTCGGGCGCTCACCACAGCACCATCCTGCCCTCCATCCTGATGTTGTTACACTTCTGGTGAAAAAAAAAAAATTCCTTCCAAAGTGTTGAGAAAGGCGCTATATTGGTTCAAGTGTCATCAAATAAGTTCAAACAGTGAAAACAACCCAGGGTCCACACCTGCAGATGCTCTTACACAGCTCACTTGGCCAGGCCGTGCCCAGCCATGCAGACAGGGGCAGGAGTCCTTGGAAAGGAGAGGACCAGGGCTTTGCTGCAGGCACAGGGTTGGGGGTGTGCGTGAGCCGTGGCTCTCCCTTCTGGGGACAAATTACACGTACCCCACAAAGTGTAATTTTCATGGTACAGCTCTATCTTGAGGGTTAAATGGGCTTCTGTAGGCTAATTATCATCGATCTCACTGAAGAATTTGCAAATGTATAATGCAGTTCATGATTCTTGCTGGCTGTCAGCCTGTAGGTCATCCTTAAAAGCAAGCAAAGAGCATATTTCTGCAAAGAGTACCAACAGGCTTCTCCTGGATCAGAAAAGCAGCCTCCACCAAAGGCCAAACAGGGATGTGTCAGACCCCAAGAATCAGTGCCTCCATACTTCCTGCTCCTTTACGAAACCCGACATGGTCCTGACCTTCCCAGAGTCTCAAGCTGCACTAGATACATATCTTTCTTGTCTCTCTGTGAAGCTATTTATATTTCATTAAAACGTCAGTGCGGTAAATCAGCTTAAGCTCTTACTAGGTACAGAAATGAAACACGGAAAGAAGAAATTGAAACCGCTAATCTATAAGCCATGGGCTGTCCCTGAATGGCAATGAAAATAAGGATTTTGGGTACTGCTTTCCTCAAAGGTAAGACTATTCTGGGCAGTGTCTGAATTGAGAAAGATATGGTAGGAACACATTTTATTGTATACATATTGTATGAGTGTGTGTGTGTGTTGGAAAGTCTAGATCTCTTTAGCCTTGGAGCATTCTGAGTGGTATCTTTATTTCAACTTTGCCCCCTAATCTTCTGAAGTCTGGTTTCAGAAGGTGGAGGTTTTCAGCAAACAACTTAAGGAGGCTTACTTTAAAATAAAGTTTAAGAAATAGATTGACAGAAATCAGGAAAATATACACTGAATAAACATCAAGATCCTGTTAGAAAGTAGGTGTGTGGTCCAGGCATCCTACAATTATTAGAACTTAGCCGTTTATTAGGTTTAGAGCTTCTTGACAACCCAAGAAAAAGGGGAGAACACTCAGGCCAACGAGGTGTCTTGAAAAGGTATTTTCATTCCCTTGGGAAAGCAGCACAGAAAACAAAGTAAATAACCCCAAAATCCTACTGTCACTTAAGATCGGAAGAAATTCATTCAATAACTAGAACCTACTGTGTGCCACGCGCTGGGCCTGGCAGCCGACAGGTCAGGGTTATAATCTCCAGTGACAGGAGGGACTGACTCTATTCTATCACGCTGGCTGGGCAGGTTCCTACGGCCTAGCAGATCAATCACTGGGCTGGTAGGGTTGATAATACTTTTGTGAAATTAAGGAACCAAATCAAGTCTCTCACCTAAAGAGATGACCAACCTATCCCAAAGAGAGAAAGAGGACAGTAGAAAACAATTCTGGACCCCTTTAACCTTTTAAAGCACATTAATTAATGGGTGACAGAAACACCAAGAGCCACACCAAAAAAAAAAAAAAAAAAAAATGGGTGACATTATTCTGATTTAGAAGATACTCAAGGCAATAGTTGCAACCAGGAAAGCCTGGTTGAAAAATCTCAACATGTCACAATGAAAAATTTACCTTTGAGCAACATAGCTTTCTGCTAAGCAACCAAAAGTTTAGTTAGACAGTTTATCCTAAGTTACTACAATTTTAAAGCTATAATGGAATTAATGGCTATCAAGCAATAACGTTTTGGATATCATCTGCTCACATAATGGGGTTAGTTTTAGAATAGATGGCTTGGAGCCACTCTTTCTAATTGGACGGCTACCAGAATCAAGGCTCGTGTCCAGTAATGGATAGGATGTGAAAATAAGACCATATGATCAGCAGAAAGATAATATAATTATATTTCTGAGGAGGCAATGATGGGGTTGAATCATGGTTTTACTACTTACTGGCTCCATGATGAGGGCAATTTACTTAATGTCTCTGTCCCCGGTTTCCCTCTGTGTAAACAAGGGCAGTGATGTTACCTACCTGGAAGGGGGCAGTGAGCATTAAATGAGTTAATATATACTGCTGAAAACGCTGTCTGGCTCTGATGTTAGTGCTGATTACAGTTTTAATTTTTATCATTGTAATTTAAGTAAACATCCCTTTGTTTCTACTTGCTTTTTCTATGCATTTTTACACTGTTGACATTATAGTCTATGAATCCCATCTCTTTTCCCACTAAACAAACCAGTTATTTCTCTAAGTCATTAAACATTATAAGCATATAGCCGCTGTACGTATTTACAGACAATCATTCTGGTCCTGAAACTATCCAGACATTAGTAGCTTTAACCCTCCTTTCAATGATTCCTTTTCGCATCACACATTACATCTAGGGGAAAAGAATGGATTATTTTGGGGGCTAGAAAGATGCGAGCTTATGTGCTCCATAGAGAAGATACGGAAGAAATAAAATCACAATAGAAGATCTGTGAAAACGTACAGAACTACTGCAGACAGAGTTTTTGTTTCTTTCTGTTTAATAATACACAGAGAGCAGTGCCTGCGTGTTGATAACACAGGAAGGAGGACAGGATGTCAGGGTAAGATGCAGAGTAGCCCGGTGCACTTGAGATGAACTGGACATTCCACCCTTGTCCTCAGCTTGAATGTGTGAACACAAGAAGTGCTGAAGAGGGATTTATGGGCATTTTTTTTTTCAGTGCTGCAGAGATTCCCCATCAGGGTTTCCGTGTACCATTAACTCTGTATTGTCCAAAGACAAGAAGACTCTGTCTGAAACTCTAATCCATACACCTAAGACGCTTCTTCTTCCTGAAATCTTCTGTTCTTTTTCCAGTGACATGGTTGCAACGATATATATTTTTTTCTGTCTGTAATGCATTCTACTCCAAAGAAAGATAGCAGGTTCCAATTTATGCCTCAAATGAAAACGAAAAGCATGTCAAAGAAGTCAAATAGATCTCCTTTTGGAATCCCATTGTGAGGTGGTGCCTCTCTCCTCTCTCCCTGCCCAAACTTTTCCATCTCTAAAATGGAGCACATTCCATTCTTTGTGACAAACTTATCAAAATTAAAATAATAACCTCTGGCTGTCAAAACAACTTCAAAAAAAAAAAAAGAAGTCAGTTGTGGTTATTGTAAATAAGAAAGAACTTACAGCTACCTATGCAATGATTTTTATCCATGTGAAAACTATTTCTTTAAATAAATGGTTTTTAGATGGCATAAAGGACTACAAATGAGTCATTTACTAAATTCATTATTTTATAAACTGTGGAGGGAACGCCAACCACATCACGGAACTGGGAGCTGCACTGACCATATGCAACTTGGAGAACCGACCTTTTGCAGAAGAGTCCTTGTTATAATTATTTTCAGGCCCAAACAAAAAACTGTCTCTTAATATGAGCAAGTACTTGGGATTTACACTTCTGGGAGAACTTGTCACATATCATTGTGATTTTACAGCTTTGATGACAAGTTAACTCTTTGCCACCTGTAAGCAGACTGAACCGCTCCATAAAAAGAAAGAGCAAAGATAGTGGAAACCCAGGTTACTGGTCCCCATGGGCTTATAATAACTGTGATAGAGCCGCAAACACGCTGAAAATAGAGGATTGTAATGGGTTGGAAATATTTGTGCAAGTTCGACAAATTATGTCTCAGACAGAGAAGAGATTACTTCCTTTATTTTTAGGAGAATTCTCTTTATTTGTGTAATGTAGCTTGAAACAACTTTAAAAGCCTCTGACCTGCAGCAAATCACGGTCCATTCAGAAACCAAATTATTGAGGCTTAATGACTAAATGGACACAGCAATAGTATTTCACTACAGGCGACCACATAGAGTGCAGAAACAACTCATCTGTCCCCAGACACAGCCTGGAGCTGCTCGTTTTGACACTTCTGGCTTTCCTGGTTACCCAGTACAAGGTCCATCCTGGAACAGAGCTCACCAGCCTGGGCAAGGGAAACTGCTGGAAGTTTTGCTTTTCTGCCTCAAAGGCAATAAAGAATGACCCAGAGACCTTGTGTTGTGGCCATGCAGGAGGTGGCCCTGCCCACGCCCAGGGACAACCATTCACACTTACTGCTGTGAAGGGCCCCCTGGAGCTGTCAAGGCAGAGGCCTTGGAATGATCTTATTACATCCTTACACTGGTTAAGGGCTCCCTCCCGCTGCCTTCAGGGTCAAGTTCAACTCCTAACTACAGGGTCTAAGGCCATCTGCAGTCAAGTGCCTGCCCACTGCTCTGTCTGGAATGATTGCCCCCTAAACGCTGCCCTTTTTCAGGACACCAAGGGCACTTCCAGGCAGGTCCTCTGCACGGCCGTCCTTTCCCTCAGGAGAAGCGAGCGCCCCTTCCTCAACCCGGCACCTTCAACACTTTGCTTGGATCTATGAGTCTGTCAGCACTAAGCGTCCGGGGCAGGGGTTGGGTCTTTCCCGACTCGGTCACCCAGTGCATAGTGCATATGAGACAGGCAACAATGTTTTGAATCGGAAGGGAACTTGGAGACTGTGTATCACCCGAATGTAAAAAAAGTCTCCATGTTTTTGCTCTGGCCTCTCTCCTGAGCTCCAAAAACGAATTTCTAACTGGCTGATGGATGACTTGACAGGGAAATCCAACAGGCACCTCAGACAACATGGCGCTCCCAGTCACCTCCACTGCAACACCAGCTCACTCTCTGTGCGCTCTTCCTTCCAGGTCCTCGGGAGTCACCTTGGACCCCCTCCTCATATTCCATCCGTGTTCGGTTTCTGTGACTCCCAGTCGTCTCCTGGCCACACACCATCCTCTCCATTTCCACCATTATTGCCCCCATCCTGGGCCTACCACATGCACTCAAGGGCTCCTGACCTGTCTCTACTTCCTTCAGGTGACTGATGCCAGGTGGTCCTCCACCCACAAAATCTCAAACGTCCTAGTATGCCCCAGTATGTTACTCAAGGCCCCAATCTCTAACCAACCTTCCCAGCCTACCCAAAGACCCACTGTGGTCTTGGCTTTCTTTGAGGTTTTACTGCATGGATCATTCATGCCTTCCTTGTGGCAAGCAAACTGCACAGACCATTTGCTTTAATTTCCTGGTGTTGATGCTCTATTATCCAAGCATCCTGCTGTCCCTGGAGAGTGGCACCACCTTTTATGCTTTGTTTTATGTCTCAGTGTGCAGCACACACGGCATCGGGAATACACACTGACTGACTTACTGAAAAGAAAATATCAAGATGTTCAAAATTTAAGTTATCCTTGTGCAAAGATCTCATAAACCTTAATATTCATGGAGCACTAGAACTCTCCTTGGCCATTTATCACTAACTTGGCTCACAGGGCTGGTCCGAGGAGTAATGAATGAGTTAATCTATATAAAGCATTGGGAAGAGTGTCTGGCCTGTAGTAAGAACAGCTATTATTTATTATTATTATTACTACTATCATTATTCCCACTGAAATGAGGGCTGAGATGCATTAACACAAAATGTGACAAGCAGTTTCCACACAAACGGCCATAGGCCAAGTGACACAGCTTGGTGGGATATTCGATCTGTAAGTCCATATCTAACTAAACACGTTAAGAAAAATATATTTAGACCTGATTTATAGCATTGCTGGTCAGTAACTGGTTTGAAAAGAAGGGCTACGGCACTGACCCTGAAAGGCTGGAGTGACGAGCAGATAAGATAGGTGGGCATTTGAGCCTGTCCCCTTAGTTTCTTACAAGATGTGCTTTTCCAGACTGGGACTGGAGTGGAGATCCTGATACTGTGAGGTCACATCGGCAGAGGACACCTTAAGGACCCCCGTGCCCTCCGCGCAGCTGGCTTACAATTACAATCCCTCATGCTGGGTTGGCTCAGCCGTACGTTCTACACTGGACTCCCCCGTGTGGACAGATCAAGGGAACCAAAGGCAGGGTCTCTACCCTGGGGAGGCCTGGATTAACAGGAGACACTGGGTAAGGCGACTTGATAAAGGACAGGACACCCAAAGGAAATAAGTGCAAGAGATCTTAGCTGGGTAGAGCTGGCCGCACAAAGGCAGAGGTGTGCTTGAGTGAGAAATGCAGGGTTGGGAGGTAAGGAGGGGGTCACAGTGCCAGTCCTGGGGGAAGGTTCTGGAGTGAGTAAATATGTCTTCAGAGAAGAAACACAGATAAAGTTGAAAACTGGATGATGGATTTGGGAAGGTACAAAGGAGCACGGGGGTCACCCAGTGACTTTCACAGGCTTTACACTCCCCAGAGCTGATTCTTGGGGTTGGGTTAAGTCTCAAACAGGAGACTGACATACACTATGGATTCAGCTTGTATTCTTAGCCCTAGGTTTCCCCCTCAGCACACGGGCCAAGGGCACATACGTAATGCAGGTACCCCTGGAAATCCTTACAAAAGGGTGACAGTGTGACTATGAATTTTCATTCTGGGTCTTCCAGGGACTATATATATAAAAATACCTCCGTTTGATCACTTAACCCAACATAAATTATTTCTCTAATACCTACTTTATACTTGTTCCCTGATTTAATTAGATCTGGCTATAGTCACTGGTATAAAATGTTTTGAATTTTCAATGATACCCAGAAAACAGCAGGGGGGAATCAACTTTTCCAAAAGCAGTATACCACAAATATTTTACAGGGACATATACTATTTTTATGTGAACGTTTAATCTGATGTCCATGGGTGGATACTTTGATGAACACATACATAGTTAAGCCTGTGAACTGCTATGAGTTCCAGATAATATCAACTATATTCTTCCCTCAAGTTACAATCTCAGTTTGAAAGTGTTATATTTTTCTTCTAAATCTAGCTTTTCTTCCTAGTCATTCCTTCCCACCAAATGCTCAAACTGACTCCGAGGGTGGCCCAGTTATTTAATTTGAAAGCTGGTATTTTGGTTTGTATTAATTTGATTTCCCTTCCTTAAACTGCTTAGCTGCTTCCGACTATATGCCTCTTAGTAAAGACTAGGATAACAAAGTAAACGAATGCAACAAAAAGGCATAGAATAAAGAGAAGTGCCATGAGTACCAGATACTTTTATGGATGTCTTTCTGACTTGCGTATATCTTTTTTTTTTCTTTTTGGTGCTACGCGGGCTACTCACTGTTGTGGCCTCTCCCGTTGCGGAGCACAGGCTCCGGACGCACAGGCTCAGCGGCCATGGCTCACGGGCCCAGCCGCTCCGCGGCATGTGGGATCTTCCCAGACCGGGGCACGAACCCATATCTCCCGCATCAGCAGGCGGACACTCAACCACTGCACCAACAGGGAAGCCCTGACTTGCGTATATCTTAATTGGCAATTTTATGCTCTGAATCCAAACTACTAAATGTGGCAGGAAACAAGTAGGCTAGAGATGGAAGTGGAAGAGGAATGGGCCAATTTCATCAATCCCTAGAGAAAACAAAAGGTCAATATCCTGATGATAGAGGTGGACACTTAAGCATCACAAGTACCCTTTTCTAGGTTCATAGAAAGTAAGACAGAGCCTACACATAGGGATTACTAGTGGTAGGTTAAAATTTTAACCCAATTAAACAATAATTAACTCAATAATAGAAATATCTGGTAACGTTATGACTCAGCATGTTTCCCTGGCTGAGGCTGATTTCATTTGAAGTAATTTTATATTTATGCTAAAAATATATTAGCATTGGACTTCCCTGGTGGTGCAGTGGTTGAGAATCCGCCTGCCAGTGCAGGGGACACAGGTTCGAGCCCTGGTCTGGCAAGATCCCACATGCCACAGAGCAACTAAGCCCATGCGCCACAACTACTGAGCTTGCGCTCTAGAGCCCGCGAGCCACAGCTACTGAGCCCGCATGCCACAACTATTGAAGCCTGCGTGCCTAGAGCCCGTGCTCCACAACAAGAGAAGCCACAGCGATGAGAAGCCCTTGCACTGCGACGAAGAGTAGCCCCCACTCGCCGCAACTACAGAAAACCCGCGCACAGCAACAAAGACCCAACGTAGCCAAAAATAAAAATAAACAAAAAATTTAAAACCACATTATTAAAAAAAAAACACAACATTAGCATCAAACTCCAGGAGAAAAGGTCATTGATACAAATGGACTAGACCTAGATAACAGTATGTGGTAGAGGGGCAAACATTTTCCTGAGTCACAAAGCTTCCTGTGTCTCATCAATCTGATAAACAGTTTCTGGAAATCGAGAATGCTGCTGGTCACTTTCCTTTCGCGGAAACATGCCATACTGAAAAGGCAGGGACGAGTTCTCTCCTGCTGGACAGACACACGTGTGCCTCTCCTCTGGACACCGGAAAGCGGGCATGGTCACAAAGCAACTGGGCCACGTGCTGCAGCCACGTCAGGATAAGAGGAAGCAAAGGATACCTGCCCTAGAGGAAGGGCACGTCTGGGAGAAAGCAGGAAGTCCTGATGTAGAGATAAGAAGAGTAGTGGGAGAGAGACCCAAGCTGGGTGGAGAAGAGGAAGCCGACCAGGTCCGCACAAATGGGGTGAAAGGACACAGCGATACAAAGAAAGTGAGGCCAGATGGGGAGGGGAGGCTTGCGGGCAATGTGTGCAGCGAGTCTGGATTATTTCAAACTAATCACAGAGATTTCAGGTGTCGGGTTAACTGGGGCCAGGGAACATGGGAGTTAGGAAGGTCACTTGAAGAGACTTTTAAAAAATAAGCTAACAGTTTCTTTATTTGTCGGGGGGGTGGGTGGTGTGTGGGGGGAAAGTAAGGCAAGAGGAGAGTGAGGGAAAGGAGACAGGAGTGGATGATTTTACAGGAAATATGCCCAATGCTGAGCTTCCGACAGACCTTCTGTGTGACCTCACAGGACGGGAAGCTCTTTACAACACGACTGCTTAGCCATCTCATTTAAAGGCAGCTTGGGGGGGACTTCCCTGGTGGCGCAGTGGTGAAGAATCCACCTGCCAATGCCGGGGACACGGGTTCGAGCCCTGGTCTGGGAAGATCCCACATGCCACGGAGCAACTAAGCCCGTGCGCCACAACTACTGAGCCTGTGCTCTAGAGCTCACGAGCCACAACTACTGAGCCCATGCGCCACAACTACTGAAGCCTACATGCCGAGAGCCCGTGCTCCGCAACAAGAGAAGCCACCCAATGAGAAGCCTGCACACCACAACCAAGAGTAGCCCCCGCTCTGCAACTGGAGAAAGCCCTTGCACAGCAACGAAGACCCAACGCAGCCAAAAATAAAATAAATAAATAAATACATTTATTTTAAAAAATAAAGGCAGCTTGAGGAGTGAGTGTGTGTACCTGGCCATGAATCTCTGGAAAATGTGAGGAGTAGTGCACTGGGTTGAAACCTACAAGGTCTGAATGAATTCACGCCTAGCCAAGTGGACCGAGTTTATAACTATGCGTCCCTGAGTAGGGTCGGTGTGCCAGGAGGAACACGTCTCCCCACTGAGCTGCAGAATAACTTCATCACTGACCTGAATCAGATGCAGCGGAAACAAAACATTCAGTACATACTTTTACAGGAGAGGGAGGAGAACGGAAAACAAAGTGAGCTTAACTGAAATGTGAGAAAGAAAACGGCAGTGACTTGGCTGGGTGGGACCCCAGCTGCTCTTTCACTGGCCCCCGTTCCCCGCAGACCAGTAACTCTCCACCCAGCATTCGCTGTGGATGACATCACTGATTTCCCAAACACGCTCCAGCAGTTTCCTGCTTTCCAGAGTCAAGCCAAGCGAGGTTGTCAGTGGGGCACCTGGGTAGAGATGTGGCCAGGTCAGGTCACAGAGTGGAAATGAAGGCCACACCAGGGCCCGTTTGCTCGTTCAATGAGCTGCTTGTTTCACTGCTGATTTTTCAGTCCCCTTTCCTTGGACAGATTTCCGTGCTCTGATGGGGCCAGCCCAGACCAATCATGGCATGTACATATATTCAGTGTCCAGGATCACACGGTCTGTTCCCGAAAGAGCACAGGGACCAAAGTGAAGGGTGTAGGAAGGGACAGGGGAACTGCCCAGCAAGAATCACTGCTCCAGACGGACCGGGAGCTCTGACGCACTGCATCTCACAGCCCCCAGCCTAGATGCTTCTCTCTCCCCATTGGTCTGTGAGGCCAAAGCACTAGGATTCTCTCCACAGTTTCAAGTAGCCACTGTGTCCCCCAGAAAGGCTCTAACTGGCACCGAACACCATGTAAACCCTGTAGGAAGTCCTAATCCCTTCAGGATAAACTGCACGATGGCCTAAGCCCAAGATTCCAGCTCATATTCTTGTCCTTAATAACCATTAGGCAGAATGGCCATCATCAAAAAAATCTAGAAACAATAAATGCTGGAGAGGGTGTGGAGAAAAGGGAACACTCTTGCACTGCTGGTGGGAATGTGAATTGGTACAGCCACTATGGAGAACAGTATAGAGGTTCCTTAAAAAACTACAAATAGAACTACCATATGACCCAGCAATCCCACTACTGGGCATATACCCTGAGAAAACCATAATTCAAAAAGAGTCATGTACCGAAATGTTCATTGCAGCTCTATTTACAATAGCCCGGAGATGGAAACAACCCAAGTGTCCATCATCTGATGAATGGATAAAGAAGATGTGGCACATATATACAATGGAATATTACTCAGCCATAAAAAGAAATGAAATTGAGCTATTTGTAATGAGGTGGATAGACCTAGAGTCTGTCATACAGAGTGAAGTAAGTCAGAAAGAGGAAGACAAATACCGTATGCTAACACATATATATGGAATTTAAGAAAAAAAAATGTCATGAAGAACCTAGGGGCAAAACGGGAATAAAGACACAGACCTACTTGAGAATGGACTTGAGGATATGGTAAGGGGGAAGGGTAAGCTGTGACAAAGCGAAAGAGAGGCATGGACATATATACACTACCAAACGTAAGGTAGATAGATAGTGGGAAGCAGCTGCATAGCGCAGGGAGATCCGCTCGGTGCTTTGTGACCACCTAGAGGGGTGGGATAGGGAGGGAGACGCAAAAGGGAAGAGATATGGGGACATATGTATATGTAGAACTGATTCACTTTGTTATAAAGCAGAAACTAACACACCACTGTGAAGCAATCATACTCCAATAAAGATGTAAAAAAAAAACCCATAACCATTAGGTCCTAATTTTGTGTCCTAAGTTTGTCAGTAGAGAAGACTTCATATTCAAGAAGACTTGTAAGTTCTTCTAAGGAGCCAATCGTATTGCCTCGATGTCATATCAAAGGAAAATAGTCCGATACACCACAAACTACCTTCAAACGGACTTCTGCTAGGGATTCACACTTGGTTGGATACCTCTCCAAGCCAACTGTTCTGACAACATGTCACTGTGTGAGGAAGCCCCACAAGAAAACAAATTAACATGGAAGAAACGATCTTGCATTTCCTTAGCAGAATTTGGGGCCAGCAAACATCTGACAAGACTCGACAGAGCATACTCGGGAGTACACTTCTTAGAGGAACATTCCAGCTCTTTTGTCCATTCTTTGGTGTCCCAATTTTCAGGTGTTAAAACACTACAAGACAGCCAGGAATGGCAAGATGATTCTACCAGCCTAATTCCGCCTGCCATACGTGTACTCTGACTCCCTTGCAACTAACTGGCCCTGGCTAAACATTACCCCGAGTACTTTCAGTGTACCATTTCTCTACTTATTGTATTTTCATGTTATGAAAGTGACGTATACTTGATGCAGTAATTTGAAATAAGCAGAAAAGAAAAGAAGCTGTTGGTAATATCATAGCCCCCTGTCAACATTTTGGTGTCTTTTTAGTCTTTTCTATATGGAATGTAATTTACTTCCCAATAATATAATTTCATAAACTTTGCTTACATATTAATAATGTTTTTATGTCATGAAATTTATGTCAAATGATTAAACAGCCCTGATAAATTATAAAACCCTAAAGACAATATCAAAGCAATGGGACCACCAGAGAAAGACCACCTACTAGATTGGGGAAGGGGTGGGGAATGAGATTGTTTTGGAGAAGTTTTATAAGTTATGAGATTTATTGAGCATTCTAAACCATAAGCTTTGAAAGAATTTTTGGAAACTTAACAGGGTAATCTGTAGAATATAGGGTTGGAAAATCTTAAAAACAGTCTGCTCTTTTCTCCCCACATCAAAGATCTGGATTTGCAAAACTATTTCTTACAAGGAGATGTACTAAGTGGTGGTGTGTTGGTCAAGGATTTTATACTCTTTTGTAGCTTTCGATAATATGATGAAAGGATTTACAAGAATAACGTCATTAAAGAGAGGCAAGGATACACACAGAGCTTAGTAGGAATGAAGATATTTTAGGAAGGAAATATGAGATAGAAAACACTGCCAGCGCACGTAAGGATGGGGCAAAGGTCTTAGATGGCCCTAGCTGAGGAACCCATGTACGAATGGGTGCTTCTATAAAAACAGCACCAGGAAGTGAAATGTACTGGTAAAGTGTCTACACCAACTGGAGGTCACAAATTGGTGATCAACTCCAATGAAAGCAGTAACTAAATAAAACATGATGAAATCATTCAGTGGTAGAAAACTTTGGCCTATAAGTAAGGATGGGAGGTGAAAGTAAATATTTAGAAAACTAAATCTGGAGGGGAAAAAACCGAACTCTCCAGCACTTGACCGTGCGATCTCCCAAAGTCAGCAAAGCTGGAGATGTTTATTGCTTGAGGAGGGACACACCTGTGTTGAGATCCTCCACTTTTAGACCTACTAGGTAGCCAGGAGGACGGGCCTCCCCTGAGGACACATCAGAAGGGATTTCTCCTTCGCTATAAAGCCCACGGTGTTCTGCACGTGTATGATTTTATTTGCCAGCATCTGCCGTAAGGGCCCTCAGGAGAGGACTGGAGCTTGTTCACCTCCATGTGGTTTACAGCACCTCCCACCCGACAGGTATAAATGAATGCATGAATGAATGAACAAGCAATGCAGAATAACTGAGGGGCTTTCTGATTTTGAGGACTCAGTTTGGGCTTTTTTCTGGAGGGGAGAGACGGATGTGTGCTTCAGAGGCACTCAAATCAGCCCGTGTTGAGTCAGGGTGATTCATCAGGCTAGAATTTTCCCACCTGCAGGAGCCAGTCCCCCCCAGTGTCCCCATCCCCCTTTGCCTCGGTCATCTCAGCAGGAAATTACTACCACTGTGTCTCCCACACGGATGATGAATCTTAGAAGCATTCTCACAGACTGTGGCAGGGCCCTGGACGGGGTCAAGTAAAAGTAAATACCAGCCCTTATTCGGCGACCCTGGCCTCCTGCAGTGCGTTTGCCCCGGACACCAGCGGCTTCCTGCTCTGTCACAGAACGCAGACCGCAGGTCACCGCCTCCACGTGATGCTTCCTGACCTCCAGGAACTTCTTCCTTCCTCGCTCCTCACGTGGTTGTTTTGGAGGATTTTACCGCGGGGCCCTGCCGCTTACGGCTCCACCCGGGGGTGGAGGCACAGGACCTCCTCAGGGAACTCAGGCAGCCGGAGGCCACCCCTCGAGGACTGCTCACACCTTCGTTTTCTAACTGCTAGCCCGGGTCCAGGAGGAGCAGAGGGGGGGAGGGATGGACCAGTGGTCAGGCACACACACAGCCGTGGCTGACGGAACCCTGGCTTTCCAGAACTGGTCTTACAAGGCTGTGGATGTGAGGGCATTAGGTGAGGTGGGAGGAGACTCACAGCATCTATCTGCTTAGTGACCCCACAGATTTAAAATTATGATTGGTATTTGATGACTCTTAAAAGCTCAGACACTCAGAAGGTATCATTTATTGACTCACAATTTTTTACACCAAACCATTGTCTTTGTTAATTCCCTTCCATCTACCTTTACTAGCTGCCTAAAGTGGAGAAAGCTGCTTTACTGGGGGCTCCCCACGGCATGGAGCACAGGGCCATGTGCACGTTCCCTGAATGAATGAATTTGTTGGGAGAACTACTGTGGGATTTCAAATCTGTGCAGGACAAGACAGGGCAGATTAGGAACTTGGCGAATTCCCTCCTCAGTTGTGTCCACTGTTCCATGCTCTTTGGGACCCTCGTGGCCGCTTGTCCCTGGTCCCTCTGGGCGGGTACTACCCGGCTGTGCTCTGCTAAGCAAAGGCCTTCATGGACTGAAGACCAGATCTTTGGCCCTGAGGGGCTGCCATCAGGGAGGCCATTCTAAGGAATATAAAGCAAGCTCAAGCAAGCTCCCCTCGTGTTTTTGTTAACTGAGGTAGGATTAAATTACACTAAATAAATTTTACCCTTTAAAAACGTGTAAGTTGGGCTTCCCTGGTGGCGCAGTGGTTGGGAGTCTGCCTGCCGATGCAGGGGACACGGGTTCGTGCCCCGGTCCGGGAAGATCCCACATACCGCGGAGCGGCTGGGCCCGTGAGCCATGGCCGCTGAGCCTGCGCGTCCGGAGCCTGTGCTCCGCAACGGGAGAGGCCCCAACAGTGAGAGGCCCGCGTACCGCAAAAAACCAAAAAACCAAAAAAAAACCGTGTAGGTCTATGAGTTTTGACACATGTATAGGGTCATGGATCCACCACCACAATTAAAATATACAGCAGCAGTCCCCAATCCCCAGGCCATGGAACGGTATCAGTCCGTGGCCTGTTAGGAACCGGGCCGCACAGCAGGAGGTGAGCGGCAAGGGAGCGAGGGAAGCTTCGTCTGCCGCTCCCCATGGCTCCCCATGGCTCGCACTACCGCCTGAAACGCCCCCCCTGCCCCATCCGTGGAGAAATTGTCTTCCATGAAACTGGTCCCTGGTGCCAGAAAGGTTGGGGACCGCTGATACAGAGTATTTCCATCACCCACAAAAGGTCGCTGGTGCCCCTCTGCAACCTGTCCCCTCCCCCGCTCTGCCCCCTGGACCACCGATCTGATTTTTTTTTACCTTCAGTTGCACCTTTCCTAAAATTACCACTCAGAACCTGTTTTATTTGAACCCTTCTCTCTCCTCCAGCGCCGTCGCTACGCCTCCCTCAGTGGGAAACTCCGCCGCCAGCTCCTGTGGTTACTGTCTGGTCTCCCCGTGCCGCCTACGATGGTTCTGCACAGACCCTCGAGGGCTCCTGTTACCCCGTTGGCTCCGGAAACATGGCATTTTCCTAGTACCATCCTTTACCGCTTATTTCTCTCATGCATATCCTTGCTTCTCCCCTGTGCCCACCCTCATGTGTATTCTTAAAGCTCTCGGGGCCTTCTTCCTGCCTGTTCCTTTCTTCTGAGTGTTGTGTCTGTATTTCTCATGGATTCACAGACCTTTTTTACAGATCCTATGAGCCCTTTCAGCTCTCTACGTCCTGGCCAGACGCATTTCTGGCCCTGCCCATCTGCCTTCTTGGCTGTGTTCCTTCCACGACGGACAGCATCACCGTCTACACTCAGGCCAGACGTGCCCCTTCCCCCGAGCCCCACGTGCAGGTGGCTACCTTGAAACTATACCTCGAATTCATCTCTACTCCCCATATTTACTTCTACGGCTGCCATGCCAACCTGGATTACCTCTGGCCTCAGCCGACGTCTCCCTGGGTCTGGTTCCCTTTCCTCTAAACAATCTCCACATTGCTACCAGAGCTATTTTTCTAAAATATAAATCAGACATTTTCCTTTTCCAGTGGTGAGGACCCTGTGCTCTCACTTCTGAGGGCGCAGGTTCGATCCCTGGTGGGGGAACTAGGATCCCGCGAGCCACGTGGCGCGGCCAAAAAAAAAGAGAAAGAATAAAAACCAGGCACGAAACCCACCTTACAGTAACTCCCCAGTGTGCACGGGATAAAATCCAAGGTCTTTAAGATGGCAGCTGAGATCCTTAACAGTTTGGCCTGGTGTTGCTACCCTAATCCCGTTTCTCAGCCTCTCAACCCGTGTCCAACTCCAGCCACACTGGACCACGCTGGGAAGGGTACCATGTATTTCTGTGCCTTTGAGTCAAAATTCACTGTTTCCCCAGTTCAGAGGTTGATTCTCTTTTTCTTCCACATACCCCCTGCCCCCAACCTGGTAAGAAATAGCTACCGCCTCCCCTGTGCCCTGAGAGCATTTAAAATGCCAACACCAACACCACACTTACTGGACGCCTCTGTGCTCTTCAGCCCAGCGCTCCTCTTAGTATATCCTCACAGCTACCCGTTAGTATCTTTGTGCATCACAGGCATTAAGAATTCAAAAAACGCTGATTGAAAACACTTTGCCCAATATCAGACGAAACGTGTAAACATGAAGGCAAGCAACTCTGTACTCATTATGCACTTTTTACCCATCCACTGCTTAAACAACAGAGCCACATGGCTTATTTTAAAAATTGCTATGTTTCCTGTTTGGACTTGGATCAGCTTGTAACAACAATGACAGCAACAGAGATGATCAAGATTTTTTGTGCTGAATCTAATCCAGGGCGTCCCATGATGAGAGGACAAACCAAGGAAAACCACCGTATCTCTGTGTGGCTATAATGAAGCATTTTATGTATTAAGCCTATCACCGTGGATTTTAAGTGCTTTGATAAGCTTTCACTTCCGTGCTATCTCCCCTCCGTCCAAAGAGAAGCTTTGAAATAATGATAACCATCCCATGGCAACAATGTCCCGTCACAACAAGGTCAAAAACGAGAACTCATGTGATTTGCTCATTTTCTTAGGCAGAGATCTCCCCTTAATGTGCTGACAAAGAGGTGAAGGCTGAAAGACTGATCTCCCCAGCCCTGGGGTGGGGGGCTGGTCCTGTCTCTTGGACATGGTGGTGGCCTCCATCTATCCCACCACAGTGAAGTCTTATCATTCTGAGTGCAGTGATGTGAAGATCCAGAAGCCCTGCACTAAGCCACCCCACATTTCAACAGCAGACTGGCTCCTCCCAAATTATTCTCTTCCATGTTCTATGAGGGGGGAACCGACTTTATGACTCAAGGGATCCTGACCATGTGATCTAAAGAAAAGAAAAATCCACACCCTGATGGCAGGTGCATTTTTCACGGTGGAAGAGAGTACTTAGGAAAAGAGCAAATACTATTAATTACTTCCCAATACCCGATCTGGAAGGCGTTCCCAGAGCATAAGGATTTCAGGCATGGTGACAACACAGACTGGGGAAGGTTTCTGGAGAATGTGACACACTCACCGTTCCAACCAATGGGTAAATGAACCCAGCGCCTATGCTGGCCCGTACGTCACTGATGGGTAGAATGAAATCCTTGGGTACACCTTTCTTGTCAGGTTGGTGAGACAGGGAGAGGTGGGTCTTAGCCATGCAGATGGGCAAATTTCCAAAACCCTGTAAGAAAGGAAAGGTGTTCCTTGAGCATAAACGTTCATCTCCTGTACGTGTGTGACCCGCACTCCACAGAATCCCCACGACTCAGATCCACACACACAACAGTGCTTGTTACTGCCTGTTCACTGAACAAGAAGATGGGACAAAAACTCATCTGCACGAGATCATCACCTGGCAAGTTGAGGGTGTCTATTACTTATTTTGGGTAATTCCTATTACAGAAAGGCAGCATTATGTGTGTCTTTGAAGAAAAGGTGGTTATTTGCAGGCAAAGAGGCGGCAACAGCAGCAGCTGTAGAAACCACTTTCTAAGGATATTAATATCCGGCAGTCAGAAAGGTAATCTGGAGAAAGGCTCTGTAACAAGGCTTTTAGTCCCGTAGTTCACTCATTCTTAGAGGCTGTCAGGAAGCAAAGAGCCTCTTTGTGTTGTTTGATGAATCATGGCTATTTGATCTGCGATTACATTATAGGAACTAAGATGAGGTCACTATTTAAGCCTCTTATTTTTAAGGACCAAAGGCGATGCCTGACCCAGAGTTCCAAAGGTGAAAGGGGAGGAAGTCACATGTGGGGTCTCACAAAAAGGACAGTGTCCTCGCTGCCTGGTCCCGATTAAGGGTACACAGTGCCTCCTTAGAGACGTTGCTAAGTAACTGCAACCACATACTTGACGCGTAACTTTTAAGGAACATTCCTTCGGTGGACAGACAGAGATAAAAGGAATGCAATCTTCAGAGGTAACCCACACAGAATTTCTTATAATTCGACCTAGAACTATTTGGAAGATTTCGGAGTACTATCAACTGGGGTTGGGGGTGGGGTGTTCCCCTTACTCTTAGATACGGATCAGAAATCTGCTGGGTGGCGATCACAACTGCCCTACAGAAATGGTGCCCAGAATTTTGGGTTTCAGAGATCAATCAAATATTGAAATAATTTTTATGAACTGATATGGGTTTGCCAATTTAAAAGTTCGCCAGTAAGAATATATTTTTTAAGAACCCAGTATGCTATATACCATCATCATATTACTTCATAAAAGAAAGAAGATTTTAAGCCTGAGAAAACATCAGGAAGGACCTAATATTAGAATCAATGATAGTCCTTAAATAGCATTACTAAAAACTTATTAAAAAAAAACACCTCATGAAAATGACCTTATTTTACTCATTTCATTGCACATGAGTGAAAGTTTCACGGCAGAACAATGCTAGTGGGTACAGCAATGTTTGAGGATCATTTATTAAAAAGCACAAGCCAAGAGCATTCTAAGCTCTTGGAAAATCCTAAGAAGAAATGAATTGCTGACTATCTTACCAAACCTGGGAGAATACTCTGGCTAGTGCTGGTAGCATAGGACAAAATATTAAATATGCTTTAAAAATAGAATTTAGGAGTTGGGGGATTAAAAAAATAGATCAGTGATACTCATCATGAAGCTCTTTTGCCAGCAAGCTCTTTTTTTTTGCGGTACGCGGCCTCTCCCTGTTGTGGCCTCTCCCGTTGCGGAGCACAGGCTCCAGACGCGCAGGCTCAGTGGCCATGGCTCACGGGCCCAGCCGCTCTGCGGCATGTGGGATCTTCCTGGACTGGGGCACAAACCTGTGTCCCCTGCATCGGCAGGTGGACTCTCAACCACTGCGCCACCAGGGAAGCCCTGCCAGCAAGTTCTTGAAGAGCTCTGACTTCTATCTGATCACAGCAAACGGGAGGGGGGGTTTGAGGCACAAGGCCCCTTTGGTTAAGGTGGCCGAACACGCTGCAGTGGAGCCTATTTGACATAACCAGTACAAGACTAGATTCTCGCTGCTGAATCTTGGCCATGTGCACGGCAGAAGGTGATGGAGCCTTCGGCCATTGTGGACAATCTCAGCCCCAAGCCAATGAAACACTTGTATAAGAAAGAATACCAAGCACCCCCAACTTTATGTGCTGCAGTCCTCTTTGACTAACCTGGAACCATGCTACCATTTTTAAGACAGTAGGAGGAAGCACCACAGATTATTTAACTCTCGACTCCACTGCTGCACATCCAAGGACAGTTTCAGTGTTTCTGGCTGACTAGCAGGGGCTAAAGATCACACACACAGATAAACATGGACACCACCTGTTATTAGACAAATTTATAACCGTAAAAGTCAATGATGTGTGTACTCTCACCATAATTACACTTAACATCCTACCCAAGGACATTAATTCAATTTTTGTAGACCACAGAGTAGATTAAGTCAAGTTCAGCTGGTGGAACATACACCAGCTCTCCAGTCAAGGTGAATAATTTCAAAAGCCTAAACTGGATTTTCCCCCCTAAATGCACAACTTTTACCTGTTCCGTGTAACGATCTATTTTGGATTGTGCCTCCGGAGAGAGTTCAATATCTTCGGCTCCATAGACAGCCTGGGCGATGGTTCTTATCTTTTCCACAATTGGAAGCTGGGAAAACACAAATGACAACAAAATCGTTAACTTCAATCTGGTTAAAGAATTAAGGGAGAGCTTAGTGAGATTTTCTGTAATTGCTTAAAATTCACGACCAGATTCCCTCCTCATCAGCTGTAGTATTTGAAGCAAACACTCTTCTCTTCTATCATCCTTAACGTCCTGAAATTTTCATATCGGAGATCAACTAGCAAGTAAGAAGCCTTAGATGCTCAGCCAGTTCAGAGGCTGCTTATCTAGTTAAATCATTCTTTTTTTTTTTTAATTTTTATTTATTTATTTATGGCTGTGTTTGGTCTTCGTTTCTGTGCGAGGGCTTTCTCTCGTTGTGGCAAGCGGGGGCCACTCTTCATCGCGGTGCGCGGGCCTCTCGCTATCGCGGCCTCTCTTGATGCGGAGCACAGGCTCCAGACTCGCAGGCTCAGTAATTGTGGCTCACGGGCTTAGTTGCTCCGTGGCATGTGGGATCTTCCCAGACCAGGGCTCGAACCCGTGTCCCCTGCATTTGCAGGCAGACTCTCAACCACTGCACCACCAGGGAAGCCCCTAGTTAAATCATTCTTATCCACTGCATCCTTTTAAAAAATGTAGTTTATACTATGCTTTTTAGTGACCTTTTAAGTCAGAACATAAGTCTCCTAACTAAATAGTGCTGGTGTTTAAGTGGGTCTCAACTTGGGTTATATGACAGAAATGTAGCAGTTCTAAAGAACAAATCGTTTTTTTTTTTTTTTTTTGGTGAGCAGGAATGGGTTGAGATTTTTTTTTTTTTTTTTCTTTTTGCGGTATGTGGGCCTCTCACTGCTGTGGCCTCTCCCGTTGCGGAGCACAGGCTCCGGACGCGCAGGCCCAGCGGCCATGGCTCATAGGCCCAGCCGCTCCGCGGCATATGGGATCCTCCCAGACCGGGGCACGAACCCGTATCCCCTGCATCGGCAGGCGGACTCTCAACCACTGCGCCACCAGGGAGGCCCTGAGATTTTAATATAAATGCTAATGTGATCAAACACTTTATTGGAAAACCAGAGGTTGAACCTAGTGTCACTTTAGCAAATTATGACACAACAAGGAGAATGGGAAAAATCTGAGAAGACTAGATATGGGCAAATAAGTGTGTGGGGAGGAGATGGAAAAATCTTCCACAATGTTGGATGCAACACTTGGATATAGGTTGCTAGTAAAATACTAAAAGTGGCCTTCAGAAACAAGGATGGGTCATTAGGAAAGCAATGTGCCATGGATAAAGTGACTCTTAATTCAAGCAAAGCATTTGACAAAATTGTTCCTAATTTCACTGTGGCTAGAAAACACATAGGTATAATGAAGACGGTTGGTGGATGTACTGTTCAGTGAAGGGCTGCTGGACCAAGTGCTGATGGAATGGACGTCAGCCAAGGGGTGGAAGCCTCTCATGGCCCACCTCAAGGACTTTGCTGGGCAGTGGCAAGTGGTACGTTTGCATGAATTACTGCTGATATATACAGGAGGAGAGTTACCTAACAGGAGAAAATAAAAGCTAGCTC
Source organism: Mesoplodon bidens (assembly GCF_964165515.1). Taxonomy (NCBI): domain Eukaryota; kingdom Metazoa; phylum Chordata; class Mammalia; order Artiodactyla; family Ziphiidae; genus Mesoplodon; species Mesoplodon bidens. The sequence continues at coordinate 79,115,382 of NC_138168.1, read as the reverse complement.
TGCTCTGCCAATCTGATAGTACCCCAAACTACTTTAAAATGTATTTTTTATTACTACAGTTTTTATTACTGTAGAGTTGCTCTGTGGTCTGGAACTGAAATATTGGATGTTTCAACAAATAAAAAAGAAATGAAGGTGCAAGTCATTATGATCTTTCGCTGAAGGACATAAAAGAGGATCTGAATCAACAGAGAGAAATACTTTGTTCATGGATGAGGAGACGCAACACTGAATAGAGGTCGGTCTCTCAAACTTAATCTATTAGTTCAATCCAATTCCAATAAAAATCCCAAGAGCACTTAGGTTACTTGGAAAATCAATTTTAAAATTCATAATGAAGAGTAACGGCGTAAATAGGTAAGATAACTTCAAAGATAAATAAAACCAAAAGAACAAAGATAAGGGACCTGCCATACCAGGTATCAATCATACTACAAAACTATGCTGATTAATTCCATGTGGTATCGGCACAGGACGAGATGATTAATCAAGGGAAGATAACAAAGAACACAGAAGGACACCTCAGCAGGTGTGGGACAGTATATAGTAGACATGGCACAAAACAGGGAAAGGACTGACTATTCAACTGACTTTTGGCTGGAGAAATAAAATTAAATTCCTGCCTCACACCAGGCCCCTAAATAAGTCCAATATGGAACAAAGGCAAAATCTTCAAAATCAAAACTCTACGTATTGGGGAAAAAAATTGGGGAACTCTCTTTATTATCCTGAGGTACGGAAGGATTTCTTAAACAAGGTAACAACAGACTCTGCCTTAAAGGAAATGATTTATAGACCTGACATCAAAATTTAAAGTTTCTTGTATTAAAAAAAAAAAGACATCAGAAATAAGGATAAAGCATAAGGAACAGTTTGGGAGAAGATGCTTGCAAATATTTAAAAGATTAGTTACTAGAATGCATAAAACTCCCACAAATTCAGAAAAAGACAAACAAATATTTAATACTAGGCAAAAGAGCGACTAATAACAATATGAAAAAATGCCCAATCTCATTAGTGATCAAGGAAAGGCAAGTTAAAATGATGAAAAAACAATTTACAACCGTGAGATCAGCAAAACTGAAAATATGAGAATTTCAAGCGTGGGTGAGGATGTGGGGAAGATGACCCTTCAAAGTGCTCTTGGTTGAGATGTTAAAAGGTCTCGCGTACCATGAAAGCTTCCTAACTGGTTTCTTCACTTCTAACACCCACCCCCACTCTACTGCAAGTCTAACCTTCTTAAAATGTACCTAAGTAAGAAAAACTCAAGATCACCTCTGCTAAAACTCCCTGAGCGCTCTAAGATCTATCTCAATGGCCAGCATCTCCAGGAAGCCTGTACTGACCGTCCTCAATCACACGTGGGCGTTCTCTTCTTTGCCATCCGATAGCCCTGTAATGCTCTGACCTGGGTGTTAACATGGCACCAGAGGTTCAGCAGGGCCTGGCAATGAGTGGCTGCTAGCAAAGCCCACGCCCTGTTGGGATGCACTGATGGACCTCGGATGGTAACAGTGCCAGGATCAAACTCTGATGCTGAAATCTACCAGGTGGTAAGGGGCCTTTTGTAAACCATGTCATAAGAGAAATCAGAGAAGAATCTCCACTTCAGGACTTCCCTGGTGGCGCAGTGGTTAAGAATCCGCCTGCCAATGCAGGGGACACCAGTTCAATCCCTGGTCCGGGAAGATCCCACATGCTGCGGAGCAAGTAAGCCTGTGTACCACAACTACTGAGCCTGCGAACCACAACTACTGAGCCTGTGCTCTAGAGCCCACGAGCCGAAACTACTGAGCCCGGGTGCCACAACTACTGAAGCCCGCGCGCCTAGAGCCCACGCTCCGCAACAAGAGAAGCCTGCGCACCACAAGAGTAGCTCCGGCTCGCCGCAACTGGAGAAAGCCCACGCACAGCAAGGAAGACCCAACACAACCAAAAATAAATAAAGTTGACTCTTTAAAAAAAAAAAAAAGAAGAAGAATCTCCACCTCTAGAAGGGACAACTCTAGAAAGAAATGATCGTTATTTTCCAGGAAGGCAGAAGGTGAAGCAAGGACAGAAATTAGAAGGAAATGTTTAAGGAAAAGCTATAATAACCAGAGCTGTTTTACTCTGGCAGAGATCAGGGTAAGCCGAGTATGGTTCCAGGGTTGCTGCAGGAGAATTACCGCATGAGTGCAAAGTTGAGTCTGGGCTAGAGGAAACCTCGAGTGTAACTTCTAATGTGAAAGATTCCATGTTCATTAGCTGAAGAATTGAGAAGAGCCTATAAACTCTTTGAGGTCAAGGACCACCTCTTGTTCACGTGGAGGTGGGATACAGTACAGCCCCTGGACTACAGAGTAGGCTCTCAATATACAGTTGAATAAATGAATAAATAGTTTCTGACCTTCCTGTTGACAAAGCAAGGATCCCATGTGACGTGACAGTTATGCTTTCTCAGGGGAAGGCAGCTCACAGCATATGGTGTCACCCACGCAGTGTGATAGGTCTCATGCAACCTGGCTCACCTGCGCTCCTCCAGCCCTCTAGAGCAGCTCAGGTGCGGGGTTTGTGGGCTGCTGTGGGACAGGAGGGCTAAGGAAGAATGCAGCCCCTTAAATCTGGCTGAATCATGCAACCTCATTCCTAGCGGGAGAGGTGAATATGTTGCTGTACTCATGTCACTCCAAGCGCTGAAGCCATGCAGTGTGTTACAAATATCACGCTGCACAAACCTTATGCCATATTATTATGATGGTGTGAGGGCAATAGGGCTAACTAAAGACTTATGTTTTCCCTGGAAGTGAGACAAAACAACAACAAAACAGATTAGTACTACTCATGACACATTTAATGAACAGAATGCACTATTGACTGAACTCTAGATGGATCTGGAAAGGAAAAGTGAGCGTGACTTGTCTATAAGGTAATAATTGAAAAAAACTCACACGTGAACAAGGTGATAGTAAATGGATGACAATGAAGGAATTAGTGTGAGTGGGTATTTGACTGATTTTTAGTTTTTAAACAACGAATTTTTTTTCAAGGAATACATATATTTAATCTTAAATTGTGGTAAAATACACATAACAGAAGATTTACCATCTTAATCATTTTGAAGCATACAGTTCTGTACTGTTACGCACATTCCTGTTGTTGTGGTGCCAACCCTCAGAACCCTTTTCATTTTGCAGAACTAAAACTGTACCCGTGAAACACTAACTCCCCATTCTGTCCTCCCCTCAGCCCCTTGCTACCACCTTTCTACTTTCTGTCTCTATGAATCGGCCTACTCAGGGTACCTGATATAAGTGGAATCATACAGTATGTATCTTTTTGCATCTGGCTTATTTTATTTAGCATGAACCTCAAGGTTCAACCATGATGTAGCATGTTACAAATTTCTTTCCTTTTAAAGGCTGAATAATATTTCACTGTATGGACATACCACATTAAAAAAAATCCATTCATCCACTGATGGACGTGGGTTGTTTCCACCTTTTTGCTACTGTGAATAATGCTGCTATGCTAAAAGTGTGTGTGGGGGGGAACGGACAAATATTTCTCTTCCAGACTTCAATTCTTTGGGGTATAAGGAAATATACATTTTTATCAACAACTAAACTGCCTTCCTGTCTAATGTTTTCTTTTTTAAAATACATTTATTTATTTTATTTATATTTATTTTTGGCTGCCTTGGGTCTTTGTTGCTGCACGCGGGCTTTCTCTCGTTGAGGTGAGTGGGGGCTACTCTTCATTGCGGCACGCGGGCTTCTCATTGCGGTGGCTTCTCTTGTTGCAGAGCAGGGCTCTAGGTGCGCGGCCTTCAGTAGTTGTGGCTCGTGGGCTCAGCAGTTGTGGCTCATGGGCTCTAGAGTGCAGGCTCAGTAGTTGTGGTGCACGGGCTTAGTTGCTCTGCGGCATGTGGGATCTTCCCGGACCAGGGCTCGAACCCGTGTCCCCTGCATTGGCAGGCAGGTTCTTAACCACTGCGCCACCAGGGAAGCCCCCTGTCTAATGTTTATTTGAAAGTGTTGTGGAAATTTCAAGCAAGTGCCAGGCTGACTTTGTGAACTGTGTAGTTGTGGTCTTATTTCCTATGGGAAAACTGCAACCACACATGACAGGATGACTCAAACAGAAGGCAGAGCAGGGGCGCAGGGGCTGGCGGTGTGAGTGAGTCCCAGTCAGGCGACTTGTTTCCCCTCCTTACCCTCAGGTGCCAGAGCCTGGAGCATCCCAGCACCACCATGACCAGCTCCCGGTATCCTGCACTTCCCATGCCCCAACCTCAGCCTCGCCAGCCCCAGAGATGACACTCCCTCGCCAGCCTTGACATGCACAAAACTGTCCAACGTGCGCCTACGAGAGGGACCATCACCACCTGGTATGTGTCTCACAGCCCCACACTGGATAAATACTGTGTTTCAGCTCATGGAGCTAGAAATCCCAAGACCAAAATTCTCCTGGGACTCTTGCTACAATTAATCTCTTTCACCTATGTGTACAAGTAAATAAATAAAAAGAACATCTCAGTTAACACAACTTTTGGGTTTAATATAAAAACTAAAACCTGCCCTGATAAGGCAGCTCCACTGTATACCTTCTATTTATACTGTGACAGCCGGAAAGGAACTTCCTGCTGCTTCCCTGCTCAACTTTGGGGAGCAGTGTAATCTTTAAAGAAAAAGAAAAAAGCCGAATTCATGTCCAATGATCTTGATCTGAACTTGACATTCACTTGTACTGCTCATTTTAAGTGGTAGTTTTTATAAAACAGATAAAATGGTAAAATAAATTATGAATGGGTATGCATTAATCATCCCTGGCTTTGCTCCAACTTCCTAAATATTTACAAATTTATCTATTTGCCACCTCTTTCCTCCTTCCCTGATGTCTAGGATAGTAACTTCCAATCAGTAGGCCCTCCACAAACATCTGCTGAATGAACAACCATCTGTGGCAAGTACTTTCAAGATGTCGTGGTGTACAAAGAATTTCGGAGATTTTGTGTACAAAGAATGTCTGATGGGGTGGGGACAATGACACAGTAAAGTGTGACAGATGGAGTGTGTGATAAAGCCTCTGCCTCTACGTTACTACTAAAGTTGGAAGATCACAGATTGCAGGGGACGGCATGGAAGTCAGCATAAGTTGGTAAGACCTAAAAAGGAATTTGAATGGTGCTTGAAGGATGTGTGAAAGATTTTAATAAGCAATAAAAGGAAAGATTATTTCACACAAGGAGAACGGCACACATCAAGGTGTGAATGGCAGCAAAGACGAGGCTTTTTCTGGAAAGAGGGACTACTCTGTTTGTATTATGCTCGACATACTCATATATAAGCTACTTCACAAAGCCTGGCGTCTATACTAGGATCTTTGATCATTTTGGAACTAACATTATGTTAAATCTCCATCTTCACCAAGAATATAATTCTGAACATATTCATTAATTTCCTCCCAAACCTCTTACACGTATAAAAATAACTGAACTACTTTAGAAGAGAGCTTTCCAATGGAAACTTTCTGTGATGATGGAACTGTTCTACAGCCATGCTTTCCAGGCTAGTAGCCACCAGCCTCATGTGGCTAGTAAGTCGTTGAAAAGGGACTAGTGCAACCAAGGAAATGAGCTGTTAATTTTAGTTAATTTAAATGTCAATAGCTTTCTATGACCAGTGGCACCAGGAAGGTAGGCTGGAGGATGTAGGGGTCTTCACTCTTTACCACATTCCTTATGTAGATGTGGTGATCCAGGCTTATAGAAGCTATGTTACTCAAAGTTAGAGAGCATATCCTTCTTGAAAAGACCACTGGACTCATTACACATGCAACCAATGTTCATTGCCGCACTACTGACAATAGGCAAGACATGGAAGCATCCTAAGTGTCCATCAACAGTTGAATGGATAAAGAAGATGTGGTACATATATACAATGGAATACCACTCAGCCATGAAAAAGAATGCAATAATGCCATTTGCAGCAACATGGATGGAACTGGAGATTATCATACTAAGTGAAGTAATTCAGACAGAAAAAGACAAATATTATATCATTTATATGTGGAATCTAAAAATATGATATAAATGAACTCATTTACAAAACAGAAACAGAGTCACAGACAAAGAAGACAAATTTATGGTTACCAAAAGGGAAAGGCGGGGAGGGATAAATTAGGAGTTTGGGATTAACATATACACACTACTATATATAAAATAGATAAACAACAAGGTACTACTGTATAGCACAGGGAACTATATCCAATATCTTGTAATAACCTATAATGGAAGAGTCTGAAAAGAATATATATATTCTTTTCTGAAAAGAGTCTGTGTGTGTGTGTGTGTGTGTGTGTGTGTGTGTGTATATATATATATATATATATATATATATATATGTAAAACTGAGTCACTTTGTTGTACACCAGAAACTAACCCAACATTGTAAGTCAACTATACTTCAATTAAAAAAAATGAAGCTGACAGAATTGAGGAAAATAAAGAAGTATGAAGGCTTTATAATATAGTGGCACCTCATCTTACTTAGATGTCAGGTTCTAAAGTCAGCAGCCCTGAAGGTCTCTTAGAAGACCCATGAAAACATGACACAATACTCTATTATCAATATTCCACTATCTCTTAAGCACATAACTGTTGAAGTGTTAAAACACACTGCTATTTCCTCAGCCATTACACTGAATGAAAACTACATTGTTCTTTTGTTTTACCAAAGCCTAGATTAGAATTCACATAAGTAAAGTGTTCCTACGCTGTGATGTTGGCTTGAAGTACTTCAATGCTCATGAAGTATTTAAAGAGAGGAATCAATTAGTAAATTTGTAAGTTGAATAAAAATCTCTGGACATACAGTAATTATTTCAATTTGTATTTTGTATTTAAAATGAAGCATGAATTTTCAATGATCTACAAGTGCAGTTTGGTAAATGGCCTTTCCTGTACCTCAAATAAAAGTATGTAATGTGAAACCAGCTTCCACCAGGAGCAAGGGCTTCACTACAACATCCCCCTGGTGCCATGGGAGCAGCTCTGCATTGTGAGTGAGAACAACAGACCCTTGTGTCTTTGACACAAAGCATGTCGCTGGCTAGAAACCAGCACATCTGAGCTACCCAAGGTGTACGTGCTGACTGCCATGAGCCAGCTCCTTGAGTGGCTCGTCCCACTGGCTTGTTGGTCCTGAGCAACAGGTCAACCCAGAATCCCAAAAGAATCTCACTCTCCTAAGACAACCAGAACACATGTTGCAGATAGTTGGGGTCTGGGAAAGGAAAAAAGGCTCATCGCTTCAAAGTCCGCATTTGTCCATGTGAAATAATGATAATAAGGAATTCACATTCAAATCACAAGGGT